>NC_059177.1:25732312-26039312 GCF_019923935.1 Bubalus bubalis | reverse complement strand
GAATATCTTTTTTGTACAGTTCTTCTGTGTATTCTTGCCACCTCTTCTTAATATCTGCTGCTTCTGTTAGGTCCATACCATTTCTGTCCTTTATCGAGTCCATCTTTGCATGAAATGTTCCCTTGGTATCTCTAATTTTCTTGAAGAGATCTCTAGTCTTTCCCATTCTGTTGTTTTCCTCTATTTCTTTGCATTGATTGCTGAGGAAAGCTTTCTTATCTCTCCTTGCTATTCTTTGGAACTCTGCATTCAGATGCTTATATCTTTCCTTTTCTCCTTTGGTTTGCGATTCTGTTCTTTTCACAGCTATTTGTAAGGCCTCCCCAGACAGCCATTTTGCTTTTTTGCATTTCTTTTCCATGGGGATTGTCTTGATCCCTGTCTCCTGTACAATGTCACAAACCTCCGTCCATAGTTCATCAGGCACTCTGTCTATCAGATCTAGTCCCTTAAATCTATTTCTCACTTCCGCTGTATAATCATAAGGGATTTGATTTAGGTCATACCTGAATGGTGTCGTGGTTTTCCCTACTTTCTTCAACTTAAGTCAGAATTTGGTAATAAGGAGTTCATGATCTGAGCCATAGTCGGCTCCAGTCTTGTTTTTGCTGACTGTATAGAGCTTCTCCATCTTTGGCTGCAAAGAATATAATCAGTCTGATTTCAGTGTTGATCATCTGGTGATGTCCATGTGTTGAGTCTTTTCCTGTTGTTGGAAGAGGATGTTTGCTATGACCAGTGCATTCCCTTGGCAAAACTCTATTAGCCTTTGCCCTGCTTCATTCTGTATTCCAAGGACAAATTTGCCTTTTACCCCAGGTGTTTCTTGACTTCCTACTTTTGCATTCCAGTCCCCTATAATGGGAGAGGGCAATGGCACCCCACTCCAGTACTCTTGCCTGGAGAATCACATGGACGGAGGAGCCTGGTGGGCTGCAGTCCATGGGGTTGCTGGGAGTCGGGCACGACTGAGCGACTTTACTTTCACTTTTCACTTTCATGCATTGGAGAAGGAAATGGCAACCCACTCCAGTGTTCTTGCCTGGAGAATCCCAGGGATGGGGGAGCCTGGTGGGCTGCCATCTATGGGGTCACACAGAGTCGGACACGACTGAAGCGATGCAGCAGCAGCAGCCCCTATAATGAAAAGGACATCTTTTTTGGGTGTTAGTTCTAAAAGGTCTTGTAGGTCTTCATAGAACCGTTCAACTTCAGCTTCTTCAGCGTTACTGGTTGGGGCATAGGCTTGGCTTTCTGTGATATTGAATGGTTTGCCTTGGAAATGAATAGAGATCATTCTGTCATTTTTGAGATTGCATCCAAGTACTGCATTTTGGACTCTTTTGTTGACCATGATGGCTACTCCATTTTTTCTAAGGGATTCCTGCCCACAGTAGTAGATATAATGGTCATCTGAGTTAAATTCACCCAGTCCAGTCCATTTTAGTTTGCTTATTCCTAGAATGTCAACATTCATTCTTGCCATCTCTTGTTTGACCACTTCCAATTTGCCTTGATTCATGGACCTAGTATTCCAGGTTCCTATGCAATATTGCTCTTTACAGCATCAGACCTGGCTTCTATCACCAGTCACATCCACTACTGGGTATTGTTTTTGCCTTGGTTCCATCCCTTCATTCTTTCTGGAATCATTTCTCCACTGATCTCCAGTAGCATATTGGGCACCTACTGACCTGGGGAGTTCCTCTTTCAGTATCCTATCATTTTGCCTTTTCATACTGTTCATGGGGTTCTCAAGGCAAGAATACTGAAGTGGTTTGCCATTCCCTTCTCCAGTGGACCACATTCTTTCAGACCTCTCCACCATGACCCGCCCATCTTGGGTGGCCCCATGGGCATGGCTTAGTTTCATTGAGTTAGACGAGGCTGTGGTCCTAGTGTGATTAGATTGACTAGTTTTCTGTGAGTATGGTTTCAGTGTGTCTGCCCTCTGATGCCCTCTTGCAACACCTACCGTCTTGCTTGGGTTTCTCTTACCTTTCACGTGAGGTACCTCTTCATGGCTGCTCCAGCAAAGTGCTGCCACTGCTTCTTACCTTGGACGAGGGGTATCTCCTCATGGCAGGCCCTCCTGACCTTGAACGTAGAGTAGCTCCTCTCAGCCCTCCTGCACCCGTGCAGCCAACAAAAAGATTCCTTCAGGCTTTGGTAACCTATCTATGGGCTTCCCAGGTGGTGCAGTTGATAAGAACTTCTGCCAATGCAACCGAGGCAAGTTTGATCCCTGGCTTGGGAAGATTCCCTGGGGGAAGAAATGGCAACCCACTCCAGTGTTTTTGTCTGGAGAATCCCATGGACTGAGGAGCCTGGCGGGCTACAGTCCATGGGGTTGTAGAGTTGGACACAACTGAGCACACATGTACACATATTTCCTGTATATGTGGCATATATCCAGGAAAACGGAATAACTCTCCAAAGTGGCCCAAGTGATCATCTTAAAAACATTACTCATCAAAGACAAAAGAAAGATATGTGGTGGCAGGAGAGGAGGCCAATGAAGGAAGTTTGTCAAGAAAAATCACAGTGCACGAGGGTAAGGTTATCATGTCTATTTAAATCATTGCCTTCTCCATGACTAAGAGTTTCGAGAGATTGAGAGTCATCTTTCTCTTCCTAGTATGGAGAGGGAGACACCCTTAGATATGGAGATTAGCCTCGTAAGTGTAAACAGTGTAAACATCTCTCACAGATGAGTAACTTCTCAGTTTTCAGAACTTTTCCTGTATCTGCTAGTTCTTAAAAATAATCATCCTAAAATAATCCTTATTCCAGAGAGCCATATTTGGGGCTGGCAAATTCTCCCCTTCAAAAGGAAGTTGTTTTTTTTTTTTTCTTTTATTCTGAATTATCCATCTCTACCAGAGTTCCTGAATAAAAAATAAATAGAGGGTTCAGGATGGGGAACACATGTATACCTGTGGCGGATTCATTTTGATATTTGGCAAAACTAATACAATTATGTAAAGTTTAAAAATAAAATAAAATTAAAAATAAATAAATAAATAAATAAAAGTGTCAGCTCTATTCTAAGATGAGTCACCTCTTTGCATGAGGTGGCCAAAGTACTGGAGTTTCAGCTTTAGCATCATTCCTTCCAAAGAAATCCCAGGGCTGATCTCCTTCAGAATGGACTGGTCGGATCTCCTTGCAGTCCAAGGAACTCTCAAGAGTCTTCTCCAACACCATAGCTCAAAAGCATCAATTCTTTGGCACTCAGCTTTCTTCATGGTCCAACTCTCACATCCATACATGACCACAGGAAAAACCATAGCCTTGACTAGACGGACCTTAGTTGGCAAAGTAATGTCTCTGCTTTTCAATATGCTATCTAGGTTGGTCATAACTTTCCTTCCAAGGAGTAAGCATCTTTTAATTTCATGGCTGCAGTCACCATCTGCAGTGATTTTGGAGCCCAGAAAAATAAAGTCTGACACTGTTTCCACTGTTTCCCCATCTATTTCCCATGAAGTGATGGGACCAGATGCCATGATCTTCGTTTTCTGAATGTTGAGCTTTAAGCCAACTTTTTCACTCTCTTCTTTCACTTTCATTAAGAGGCTTTTTAGTTCCTCTTCACTTTCTGTCATAAGGGTGGTGTCATCTGCATATCTGATGTTATTGATATTTATCCTGGCAGTCTTGATTCCAGCTTGAACTTCTTCCAGTCCAGTGTTTTTCATGATGTACTCTGCATAGAAGTTAAATAAGCAAGGTGACAATATACAGCCTTGATGTACTCCTTTTCCTATTTGGAACCAGTCTGTTGTTCCATGTCCAGTTCTAACTGTTGCTTCCTGACCCGCATATAGGTTTCTCAAGAGGCAGGTCAGGTGGTCTGGTATTCCCATCTCTTTCAGAATTTTCCACAGTTTATTGTGATCCACATAGTCAAAGGCTTTGGCATAGTCAAAGAAGCAGAAATAGATGTTTTTCTGGAACTCTCTTGCTTTTTCCATGATTCAGAGGATGTTGGCAAATTGATCTCTGGTTTCTCTGCCTTTTCTAAAACCAGCTTGGGGGAGGGATTGGGGGCAGGAGGAGAGGGGGACGACAGAGGATGATATGGCTGGATGGCATCACTGACTCGATGGACGTGAGTCTGAGTGAACTCCAGGAGTTGGTGATGGACAGGGAGGCCTGGCATGCTGCAATTCATGGGGTCACAGAGTCGGACACGACTGAGCGACTGAACTGAACTGAAGACAATGAGGGGAAAAAAATCAGTTTTCTGCTTCTGGATATCCAGTATTCTTGCCCAGAAAACTCTAGGAACAGAGGAGCCTGGTGGGCTACAGTCCCTGGGGTCCAAAGAGTGAGCTGTGACTGAACACATAGAGTCAGGTAAAAGTAGTTAGATAAGAACATGAAAACGGCCTTAAAGCAAAGCAATGATGGTAGCTTTTCTTTTGTGTTTACTGTGTGTATGTGTTCATTCATGGAAAGTTGTGTATTTCCTAGTAAGTATTTGCTGTTCCAGGTGGCGCTAGTGGTAAAGCATCTGCCTGCCAATGCAAGAGACACACTGGTGTGCTACAGTTTATGGGGCCACAGAGAGTTGGACACACTTGAGAGCATGCACACGCGCACACCACACACACATTTGCTGTTTATCAAATGGCAGACTGCTTATCTAGTGAAGAGGTATGCTCTGTTCTACTGATTGAGACTTAGGTTTTAAATGGTGACTGGAAGTCTATTTGTACAATCACCTGCCAACTCTAATTCTTCTTCATTTGGTTTGAGTTTAGAAGATGGAGCCATAGCATGTTTCCTACCTAGGGGAGAATGGAAATTGAAATCACTGCCCAAGTCTTTTCAGAGAAATAATTTCTAATTTCCATCAAGCTCTCAGTCTTTGTCTTTGATGTCATGAGGAGCTTGGGCCCCTTCTTAGTGAATGCTGTGCTTTATCATATTCTTTGGAATGTATTTGTAGAGTCTCTTGGTAACTGAAATTTCTATTTTAGCAACTCTTTATGCACTTACTTACTTGGTGAATACTTACTTAGCTTTTCTCCAAACTGGAAATTACATGTGTCCTATCACTGAATTCAAATCTATACTCCAATATATAGATTTACATATTTTTATAGATAAATTGCAAGTGGCAAAAACTGAGCTCGTATCGTTCTTGTTTAGTCGCTAAGTCATGTATGACTCTTTGTAATCCCATGGACTGTAGCCCGTCAGGCCCTCTGTCCATGGGATTTTCCAGAATACAGGAGTAAGTTATCATTTTCTTCTCCACGGGATCTTTCCAACCCAGTGATCAAAGCTGTGTTTCCTGCATTGGCAGGTGGATTCTTTGCCACGGAGCCACCAGGGAAGCCCGAACTCACATTACTTAATGTAAAATAAGAAGTTTATTATTTTATATGTGAAAACTATGTGAAAACATGATGGATCTGGCCTCACAGATACTGGAACAAAGACTCCAATGCTCTCATGTCTCTCGTATCTGTCTATATTTCTCTTTGTGTTTATGTTTCATTTTTTTCTTTAAATCGCTTTCTTCATGAATTTATTTCCATGATCACAGTTTTTGACCCATGGTTTAATAAATTCATAACCACAGAGGAAGAGAGGCTTTGAACATTCTCAGGCTATCATTTTCATTACTCACACTTGGGTCACACATTCATGTATCACAGTGACCTGGAGAGGTGAGATGTTGGGGATGCTCCATGTTAGACCATGAGCCCATACTTGGGACAAAATGGGTGGGAAATAATTTAAAATAAAAAAAGAAAGGTGGGATGCAGACACATGGTAGCTATTTATCATATCATGAACAAAAAAACCCTGTAAGAGGGACTTGTAGACTTTAGAGCAGAACAGTTAAGCTAATGTACATAACATTTTGTAGGTTGAAACATACATGCACAATGACATCCCTAAAGTGCATGGTGAAGTCAGGGGGGCAGGGTGAATGATAGGAAGCGTGGGGAGGAGAAAATGTGCATTGGGGAAGAACAGAAAGAGGTGTGGGGAGTCCGGAAGTTAATGAGTGAGGAGGGCAAAAATGGGAGAGGTACCAACTGCAAGGACTAGGACAGAGAGCTAGTTAGAGGATGGAGAGAGAAATATGAGGGAGAAAGACCAAGATAATGAGAGAAAAGGACTAAAGATTGATATAGGGGAAGAGAGAAGAGGTCCTAAGAGCATAATTTGTGGTTAAGAAAATTAGTGATATCATCTTTGTATTTGCTCTGTTTTTTTTTTTTTTTTTTTTTGCTGAGTAGAACATTTCAGCATTATTAGGCATATTATACTTAGGGAATTGTGGGTGACATTGATTTCATACTTGTAAAACGCCTTTCAGTATGGTATAAACCAATGTAATGACAATTCTCAAATAGTGGTACTTTTAATCAATGGGAGATAGAACACTATATTTTTTTAAATTGTACAATACTTCAGACACTGAAGAGAGAACAAAACTGTACCCAGTCATGCATGAATGGTGTATATTATAGCAATACTCGTTCTGATAGAACATTTCAAATACCATTTGGCTGTTATTTCTCCCTGGTTTGCTTTGTATCCCATGGAGATGATCTGACCTTAAGCATTTGTTAGCTTCAAAGAGTGCTCCATTCTTGCCTCATCTCTGCAGGACTGAAGAAACAGATCCTTGGTTAACAACAGGAAACCGCATTGATTTTAATATTGTGAATTCTTTACTCTGATGCAGGAAATGTTTCTGGACCATCACAGTGGGCTAGTAGTTATGGAGCTGAATGAATTTCAAATTAGAGCTGAATTTCAAAATATAAACCAACTCTGTAGGTCTTGTATAGTTGTAAGGTGCAGAGGTAGTGTATTAGCTGGCTCACTTGAGAATATCTGTGATTATGTTAATGGGCTTCTGAGTGGACTTATTTCCATCTAAGTGTATAAAACCAAACTTCTTGACTGTTTTCTGTGCTTATAACTCCCCAGAATGAAACAATATGTCAGCATATGTGTGTTGGTTGGATAAATCCAGTAAGATCTCTCTCAGAATTTCAGTCCCGTTGTGCTCAATAGACATAAAGATATGTTCTTTTAGGAGATAAACCTATTGGAGGTTGAGATAATACAGAGGGTCAAACAGATAATTACAGATCTCGCCCAATATAGCTTGACTAATAATTGCAGTCCATGGGGTCGCAAAGAGTTGGACACGACTGAAGTGACTTAGCACAGTGAGAGGAATACAAGACTAACGTCACAGATAATGAATCTAAAACCCTAAATATGGCACATGGCATCGAGTAAAGTCTCTATAGATTGGAGAATTTTAAAATTATAGATAGTATGAACAGTGCAATGATGAAGTGCTACAACATAGTTGAGTACCAAGAGAAGGGTAAGGTTTTAGTGGATAATGCATTTGATACATGTTTCAGGTTTACTCATTCTGCTGACATTTATTGAGTAATTTCCTATGTGCTAGACACTATATGAGGGTAAATGAGACAGAATTCCTGGTTCCTGTGAGCTTTCAGTTTTGGAGGGAATATGGCCTGGTAAATAAATAACACGTTGTGGCATTACACGAAGTAAGACAAAAGCAAATGCTATTCTTACTTAAATGAGTATATTCTCACTTATCTGTGAACCTAAGAAAGCTGAACTCACAGAAACAAAGAGTAGAAGAGGGGCTGAGGTGTGGGTACAATGGGGAGATGCTGGTCAAAGGGCACAAACTTCCAGTGAAAGGTGAGTAAGTTCTGGGGATCTCATGTAAAGCATGGTGACTATAGTTACCAATACGTATAATATACGTGCAAGTTAAGAGATTAGATGTTAACTGTTAACACCCCACAAAAATTTGGTAATTATGTGAGGTGATGGGGGTGTTAAAAAGACATATACATTATGATATGTGTGCTTTAGCTTTCAGGAAAGCAACAAAGTTAGTCTCTAGATATGTAAAATCAATATATAAGTTAAAATCTTGAGACATGAGTAAGCCATTACTGGCTAAAGTAGGAAGATAGAGCTTTTCAGGGAGAGTGAGTTAGATGGGCAAAGCATGAGGGAACACAGTGGGCCCAAGGAGTTGTAAATATTTGTAAATACCACTGGTTCCTTTTTGGGTGATGAGGGGAGAAAAAGGTGGTAGGATACGAGTAAATTACAACAAAAAAACCCCAACATTGCTACCAATTTTAAGAACTTGTGATGTTCCAGGTACAATATTAGGTAGAAATGTTGCCTCACTGCATTCTCATACCATATTTGGAGGATGTAGTATCTTGACTTTATAAATATCAATCTAGTTATTTATGAAATATGTAGGTCTGTTTTATGAAAACCCATTCTCCTTCCGTGAGTTTACACAAGGAGAAAAGTTGGGTTTCTATATTATATTCCCATAGGCTTGGAGATTTGCACATTATACTAACCTGATGGGGAAGCAATGAAACCACATCAGCACTTATGCATGGCTTCAGGATAATTAGTCCCCAGTATAGTTTGCATCTGTGTGTGTCTACAAACAGGATAACACAGATACCTATGAAGAGTGAGCTTGCTTAGAAATATATAAAAAACTCCACTCCCCTTTTCCTTCTATCCAGGTTGCAGATCCTGGCCCCACTTTAACACTAAGTATTTAACCACTTCTACCTGATTTCAGTACGGGAAGAACAAGATGATTACTGGGTTTCAGAACGATAAACTGGTCAAGAATTTGAAGAAAGAAATGAAAGCTTAGAGAAACGGTTAGAGAAAAATTTTAGAAGCCCGCTGTAATATGACAGCAAGTGAAATAATAAGAGAATCTAGAGAGGCAATCATAGATTGAATGACAGAACAAAAATGAATAAGATTTGTTGAGGACACTGAGGGGACCCAAGCTTTTAGCTCTGATCATGGTGGGTTGTGTGTGTGTCGGGGGGGGTGATGGTGCTGAGATGGAAATTACCATAAGAGGAAAATGAATGCACCTCTGGATTTGCTGTTTAAGGAGTCTAAATGTTGAGGTTTGAGTCTTTCTGATAGAGATAGCTAATAGGTCGGCAGGAATACGATCTGAAGCAGAGTCAGCAGGGGCTTCCCTGATAGCTCAGCTGGTAAAGAATCATCCTGCGATGCAGGAGACCCTGGTCAATACCTAGGTCAGGAAGAAGGGAGAAGGAATAAGCTACTCATTCCAGTGTTCATGGGCTTCCCTGGTGGCTCCGACGGTAAAGCATCTGCCTACAATGTGGCAGACCCAGGTTCAGTCCCTGGATTGGGAAGATCTCCTGGAGAAGGAAATGGCAACCCATTCAAGTAGTCTTGCCTCAAAAATCCCACGGATGGAGGACCCTGGTAGGCTACAGTCCATGGGGTCTAAAAGAGTCGGACATGACTGAGCAACTTCACTTTCTTTCAGGATATTCCAATTGTTGATTGAGAAAAAGTGTACAATGTAAGGGTTAAGTTTTATTTGGAGCAAAAAGAGGACAACGGCCTGGGAGACAAGATATTAGTTCTGAGAAATTGCTCTGAAGAGTTCAAGGGGAAGTTCAGTATATGTATGTGATTTTGGCAAACTTGGTACCTGCAATCAAGTCCACATTTTTGCAGAAGGTTATTGCTACTCACGAAAAGCAGATGTCACCATTTATCATCTTAGTGCTTTTTTAGATATGAAGGGATGCAAAAATTGGGCTCATAAAATCTCCTGAAAGTGTCTAACTATATGAAGTCCTATTCTGCCAGTTTTTCCCAGAGCACAGAGTGCCTCATTTCTGATCTCTCCACTGAGGTGGCAAGCAGGGTGTGTTGGAGGTCAGTGGTCACAGCAGCTTGTGATTAATCCTTGTAGAGGCAGAAGGCAAGTACCAATTTTAAGTTGGCACAAAGCATATAGTATTGTCTTTGGAGTCACAAAGTAATATAATATGAAAGAAAATTTCTATAGTAGAGAGAATGTTCTTTGTACTTGGAAATATCCAACAAATGAATTAATGTTGGGAATGCTGATGGACTTAAAAACGTTCTTAAAACTGGCAGTGACACAGGTCCTAAGTATAATTTTTAGCCAGAGAAGTTTAAAATCTTTCAATTTTTTCAATCATTTTTTCTTAAACAGAAATGAGCAGAAAGAAATATCTTGCCCAGGAAAAGCCTCATGGTCTTTAGTTGTTAGTTCTATAAATAGGACTTTATGATTTTGTTGCCTTAAAGACACACAAGATAAGACTCTTGGATTTAAGTTTTATTCAGAGACCTTACTGAGGATGATAGCCCTTAGGCAGCCACTCACTTAGCTATGAGAAAACTTCTCTGAGGAGGTAGAGAAGAAGCAATCTCTCTCTCTCTCTCTCTCTCTCTCTCTCTCTCTCTATATATATATATATATATATATATAGTGTGCACACAATTTCAGTTGTGTCTGACTCTTTGCAACCGCATGGACTGTAGCCTGCCAGGCTCTTCTGCCCACTGGATTTCTCAGGCAAGCATACCGGGATGGGTTACCATTTGCTTCTTCAGGGCATCTTCTCGACCCAGGGATTGAAACTGCGTCTCCTGTATTGGCAGGCGGATTCTTTACCACTGTGCCACTTGGGAAGCCCATGCATCTGACTATCTAAGGGCCCATCTATCCAAAACACAGCGTGCCTCGTCCTGTTTTTCATCCTGAATTCCTTTTGGTTGCACAGCAGGTGGGCAAAGGCAGTGGGACATGACTCAAACCTTGTGGAACTGGTTGGTAAACCCGCATTCTTTGGTTCTTCTTTGTTCACAACTTGCCTTTTCACTCAACAGAATATCATAGATACATGATAGCATTTGTGTAAAAATAGATAAATTATATATTATTATATAATACATGTTGCCATAGAAAAATATCTGGAAGTGGTCATACCTTAAGTGTTGGCTAGGGTGAGGAAGAAAAGACATATGTAATCTTTTCATCTAATTATTATAATTACATGTTAATTATTTAAATATGTATCATATTTAATAATTTTCTATAAGAATTTCATAAGCGTATATTTTTGTTATAAAAAGGCAAAAAACAAAAACTTTAAAATGGTATATGATAATACCCACTAAATACAGTTTAAAAAGTATTAATATTAGAATCAAATGGCGTAAGATTATTTCACATTGTTAACGTATGTGTTACGGAAGCCATATAACTCGACCACAGAAAGTTGTATCTAACTAGCTATAGTACAGATAAACAAGGTAATCAGTTCTGAATGATGTATAAGGTGATGATGTTTTCTTGTTCATGGAAAGCAAGTACAAAATAATAAGGGGTTAGAGATCTAGGTCATCAGCCCAGGATGCTGCATTAATTCTTCTCATAGGAGTACAAAGGATTATCAGTCAACTTTGTCAGCTCTAATCCCATCTAATGCTTATACTGCATAATAAGAGTAATTGATCAACCAAAGGACATTGCAGGCTTTTTATAAATTTCTCTTAAGTACCTCGGAATCACACTTTGAATTTTATGACTTGAAGAATAGGATTGCTTTTTAGAACTTGTTAGTGACCAGCTTTAAATTTCTAACATAACTAGGCATTTGTACATCTATTAGACTCTTAAAAAAAATACTTACACCTTTTTATAAACTTGAATAGAGAAATCCCACTTTGGCAACCCCTAGACTGTGACGAGGCATAAATATTATTTCCTTACTGTGTCCCAGAACTCACTTATCATAGTTGATTTGCTTCATTATATTGCTTCTAAAAGTTTTGAATTGCCAAGAAGAATACTTTATGAACTACAAATTTAAAGAGAAAATAAGTTGAAAGTTACAGCATTACTATATGGTCTTTAGCATTTTTAACCAATAAATTGCCTTGGATGCTTTTACCTCAGAGAATGGAAAAAGAAATGTGGGAGCAAAACTGAAAAGATGCAAACAATTAACAAGTGCTTGTGAGGTGGTTGGATGGCATCAGCAACTCAGTGGAATGAGTTTGAGTAAGCTCCAGGAGTTGGTGATGGACAGGGAGGCCTGGCATACTGCAGTCCATGGGGTTGCAAAGAGTCAGACATGACTGAGCGAATGAACTGAGCTGAACTGAACTGTGAAGTAGTATAGAAAGAAAATCAGAAGCAAGATACCCCCAATTGTGGTCTTCATCATCCAATCTATCCTCCCTGAATGACTTAGTAATGACTTGTTCATGTGCTTGATAGTCATTATCAATTGTTAACAGCGATGACCCTCCCAGTCAGTATAAGAACCTTAAGTGCTTTTTGAATATTAAAGGAAATATAAGACCATACTCAAGTGCCAGTGGTTGGAATGTATTCTTTATACCTTTGAAAGAAGCCAAGGTTAAGGTTAATGGTATATAACTTCTTCAGATTTATGAGTATCTTTGTTTAAAGTGCCTCCGCATAGGAAGTTCATATCATATAATAATTTCTTGATGTTTGCATCTTGACCCAATCCATTATTTTCATCATTTTTGTAGATACTGATAGTTTCCAGGACTTAAAAGAAGATGAGGGTTTTCATTCTTCTCTCTCACAACATGGTTATCTGGTGCTTTGGGACATGGACAGTCTTAGGTGGAAGTTTCCCAGGGAAATAAATATTTATTAAGCATCAAATGTACACATGTGCTCATATATATGTGTGCTCACAAGCATGCACACCACATTCAGTTATACCCTCTACTCTGTCAGCTCAGTGGAGTCCTGGGCGCTAAATCTTCAAGGCATTGTGTTAGAATTCTGCAGGAAGGGTCCATAGAGGTGTTGAGTTGCTGTTCTAGTTGCCGTATTCAGCTCCTCTTTAAATTGGAAACAGGAAATCACTGTCAATGCAGGAATGAGTAGGATTCTTAGCCAAGAGTACAGTGGAATTGTAGGCTGTAGGGCTTGCTTGATTTTTACATCCTATTTATGTAGGGGTGCTTGTTTCTGGACAAATATTTCAAGATAGTCCTTCTATATCTTGAACACTATTTGTTTTACCATGGAACATTCTTGTAACATTTTTCCTGGTGATGAACAAGCCATCTGATACTTAAAAAAATAAAGATAGCTGAAGCACTTGTAATAGCCAATTTTACATTTGATTAGAAATCGAGAAGAGTTTTGATTAAAACCTTTCAAATATTACCTAAACTATGCATGCATGCGTGCTTAGTCGGTAAGTTGTATCCGACTCTTGGGGACCCCTAGCCCACCAGGCTTCTCTGTCCATGAAATTTGCCAGGCAAGAATATTGGGGTGGGTTGCCATTTCCTTCTCCAGGGCCTCTTCCTGACCCAGAGATTGAACTTGCACCTCCTGCATTGTAGGCAGATTCTTTATCACTGAGCCATCTGGGAAGATTATGGGTTAGAGGTGGCACTATGGTAAAGAACCCACCTGCCAGGGCAGGAGTCAGGAGAGACTCCAGTTCAATCCCTGGGTCGGGAAGATCCCTTGGAAGGAGGGCATGGCAACCCACTCCAGTCTTCTTGCCTGGAGCATCCCGTGGACAGAGGAACCTGGCAGGCTACAGCTTATGGGATTGCGAAGTCAGATACGACTGAAGCAAATTAGCACACACACACATCATATCTGTGCAACTCTAACATCGTTTATGTTGAAGTATTCTAAAGTAAATTTTAGAAAATGTAGTACTTCACTTCTGTTGGCAATTGTCAGAACCACTAAAAGCTATGCAAATAGTTGGCCTCAAATAAACCCTGATAAAAATTAATCATATTCATTGAAAGTTATACTTATGTTAGCAGTTGTTATTGAAACAAGCCTAGCAATGTTTACATCAATGTTTTACATATACAATCCTTGCTTAGTTTAATGACTAGGAAAATTTAATTTCTGAGTTGTCTTTGAAAGAACAACAAAAAAGATGTATTTAGAGTTTTATCAACATTGTACATGTATGCAGAATATATTCTTTTGTGAATGAGTGTATGAAATTCATTCATTCATTTATTTATAAAGGTTTATTGAGTGTCTCCTATGGTTTTGACATGCAGAATAAGGATGGATAGGATGTGGCATGTGCCCTGAGGAGTATAAAATCTCTTACAAATATGCTCATGAAGCAAGTACAAAAAATAACTTGAGAGCCCTTATTTTAGTTTTATAAGTAGAGCATGTACATGAGAAACATTTGGCTAATACAGAAAAGTAAAAAAGGCATATTAAAACCATCTAAAACCTATGTATGTTTTAAATAAATTTTCTTTTTAAAAATATAATTGTTATATTTAATATAATAAATATTGTATATAATTTATTCTTTAAAAATTATAAATAAAAATTATAATTATACATGTCCCCCACCCCACATAACCCAGATGCCACCCTCATTTGGATGGCATGAGGCTAGAGGAACACAAACTGGTTTGCTCTCTTGTGAACTGGTCATCTGGAGTCCCTCCAGGAAGGAAGCTAATATAATGCTTTGTGCCACTAGAACTCCTTAAACGGTTTGAAAAGTGGTGACACAAATTTATACATATGCAAAAATTCACTGAGCTGTACACCTAAGTTTTGTGTACTTTAGAACATCTGTGTTATTCCTCAGTTTTTAAAAAGTTCACGAGGTGATTAACACTGTGTAAGAGTTTTGTGAGAAATGACTCAGTACATGACTTACATGTGGGGGTGTAAGATAGATCATTTTCTCCATCGCTGTAGTCAAGTGACCTTGAGATCTGGTTCTTTTCTTTTTCTCCATTTTGAAAGGATTTGAATTAGATATTGTCTCAGAATACTGCTTGGTAAGAATTTGGGATCTATAGGTAAATAAAGGGAAAACAGACAGACAAAAAACTGTTAGATTCAGTTCTGTTCCTGTCAGCGTTCAAGCACAGTATTTTGCTATTTAATCAAACAAATGATACTATATTAATGATATTAGTTTATCCAACATAATTATTAATTAATGGTGACATATTCCCAATAAAATCAATTGGCTCATAGTAATAATCTACATTTCTTTCATCTCCTGCAGGGAGGGTGAATTATAACTCCAAACAATTCTTTTGTCTTGTCATTTCAGTGACATGAAACAGTTTGAATGGATTTAGGTGTAATGTACAATATTTCCTTTGTTTTCAGAGCAAAAAGCCCATTAACAGTTATTTCAGGATTACCGTGTTTATGACACTTGTAAATTGATTTATGGTATTAGCCAAGCATGTGAGGGAACAAAAGCCTTTTCATTTTCTTTGTGTTTATTCTTTCCCAGTTTCAAGGTGTTGAGTGATTCAGATCACACTTTAGGCTTATGGAAATATGCTGGACTTCCTCCCTAGAAGACCTAATTTTGGAATGAAAGGAATCGTTTAGCTTGACAAGCGCATAAAATGGAGTTGTGTAAAGGGGCACTTGAGGTCCCAGGGAAGTGAGGGTGACATCCACCCCATCCTGAAAATGTCAGATGGCTTTGTATAAGACACTTTGTGTTACAAAGTGTCACTAATTCTCAAGCTCTTATTTTTGAAAAGAAAATGCAATTTACATAATTCTATGATATGACACCAAGCCAGACTATTACGCAGATCCATTGAGTTATTTTTAAAGCTGCAATTTGGATACCAATGTCATAATATATCTCTTCCTGCTGATTATAATAAAAGTTGCTGATCTATTTCAAGCTTCTTAGTTGAAAAATGTTATTTAATGATTTAGCATGCATGAAGTTAATTCCGACCCCCAGAAATCATGGTGGCAGCAGCAACTTCATGCTGTTTCTCAGTAAAGAGGAATGTCAACACAGCACTTTTGGGGGCTGATTACCTTCTATGCCTTCTTTAGAAATGGCAGATGGACAGCCGCTGACATGGCTGCTTTGTGTAGCTGCTGCAGTAGATATAAGGCTTTTAGAAACAGTGATCATGAGAGTTTTTTTTTTTTCCTTTTGAAGCTGATTTATTATATTTTCTCTTTAGAAATTTGACCTGAGCATGTTTGTGAAAAATTATTATTAACAGAAAATAGCAAGAATGTGAAAAATACCACCAAGATAAATTTTAATATCTTGAACTAGCTGCCTTCTAAGCTGTTTTTTGATCAATTACCTCACTGGTCAGATTCTGGTTCATTTAAAAGGAAGTAGGAATGTCCATATTTTGAGATTAAATTATATGAATTTGCACTACATTATTTCCTTCAAGGAAGAAAGCGTTTATAATTCAGTAGGACCTTTGGAGAACAATAGTGTCAGAGGTTTTTGAGTAAACATGACACCGTTACTGTTAAGTGTAAAAAACAAGTGGCTGTTAGGAATGATTATTATGCAGAATATATTAACAAAAGCAACAAGACATTTAATTTTAAAATACTTGTGTTTCTCTTCAATTTAGAAAGGTAGCATATAATAGTTCAGTGTGAAAATGTAATCTTGATTTATTCTATTCCTTTTTGCCTTTTTTATATTTCATTAATGGAATTTAAAGTAGACTCCAGTAGAAACAATGCAAAATCAGCGAATTAAGACTCAAAGCATGAAAGAAGTACCAGAAGGCATCAAGTATTCTACTAACAGCTACCCAGATTAAAATAATTACTATATTTTGGGTTTATATTTTCTTTAGTTCGACCATGACATGACAAACTCATAAAGCAATAAGAAACAAGTATTGTGTTACATTATATAATTGTTGTTCAGGATGTGTGGAGCAGAGATACACTTATGCTCAAAGGGATTCGATATGAATCTAGTTCAAACAGAAGAGGTCTGGATAGCATGGTAGCCTTAAAGGAACCTTTCTTCCTATTTTCTTTTGTTCTACAAGTAAGCTAGTGGAAGTTCTCAAGACTTTGTTTTGCCTTAAGGAATCTCCTTACTGCTATTGGAATACTTCAGGATAATCTCTGATTTCCATTGATTGAATAAACATTAAAAATGTCTTTATTATGGAAATATTAAAATATACCTCAAAATAAATCATTTCTATATATATCTATTGCATAGCTTCAGCATTTATCAACACTGTATCGATTCTTTTATTCTTTCTGCACTATATCAGTTAGCCCTTCCTGCATTGCAACCATGCTAAAACAGATTGATTTCATACAAGACACATTTGTTATTGTTGGTTAGTCTACCATTTGTTCTGGTATATAGAAGATGAAATATAAATATATATATTTTCCCTTCTACTCTTCTGCTCCTTCTGAAACCTCTTGAGTGGGTTTCTGAAACAAAAGGCATATTAAATAAAGTTGCATGTTTCTGTTAATCTAAGTTTTATGTGATATGGGAGCCCTCATAAGGAAATAAGCCACTCCAGTGTTCTTGCCTGGAGAATCCCAGGGACGGGGGAGCCTGATGGGTTGCCGTCTGTGGGGTCGCACAGAGTCCGACACGACTGACGTGACTCAGCAGCACAAGGAAATAAAGACCTGAACAAGTGGTTATTCATGCCACACTTGAGAAAGAGCAGAAAGTTGTAGAAATGTAGTAGGAAAAAAAGGCATCTGAGCTAAGTGTAGTGACCTGCAAGAAACTTGGCAAGGTCTGTTTATTTGGATTCTTGGCAGCATCCCTCCATCTTCAGAGATAAGGATGTTCCTTTTCCTCATGGTAGAGGAGGGCAGCTCTTACATGAAGGTTTTATGAATTTGCTTCAGGAGAAGGTCAAAGGGTCCTTCAGGCCTTCCCATTCCTAAAATTCCTTCAGCTTAAAATACTCA
Organism: Bubalus bubalis; assembly: GCF_019923935.1. Lineage (NCBI taxonomy): Eukaryota > Metazoa > Chordata > Mammalia > Artiodactyla > Bovidae > Bubalus > Bubalus bubalis. The sequence goes on along the minus strand of NC_059177.1, from coordinate 26,021,671 downwards.
GTATGTCAAAGTGCATGTTTAGGAATAGGGTGTCCTGAATCCCAGGCAGGACACAAGCAGTTCTGCTGATCTTAACCAGTCTTGGATGGATACTGATCAGGCTGCTCTTAGATGTGTGTCCAACTGGCAGGTCATCTGGGGCTGGCTCATCTAGGGAGGCTGTCCTTCCACATTGGTGGCTGGCTGGCTGGCTGTTGGCCAGGATTATAGAGGGTGATGTGAAGATGTCACTCATCTTCCGGTAGGCTAGTGCAGTCTATACTGAACAGAGTTCCAAAAGAGAATAAAACATGCATGAGTTCTTGAAGCCCCAACTCAGAGCTCACACTGTTGGTCAAAGCCGACCAGATGGAAGAAGTGAGGAAATGCATGTAAAGTCATCTGGCAAAGCATGTGGATGCATGAGAATGGAAGACTTTTTGTTATCAATCTAACATGGTCCACCCACACCTAAAAAAAAAAAAACAAAACTCGCCTATTTAGTAGAGTGTTTAAAATCTATTAATAGCATTTCACCAGTAAATACAGTCAGCAAAAACAGACTGGGAGCTGACTGTGGCTCAGATCATGAACTCCTTATTACAAAATTCAGATTTAAATTGAAGAAAGTAGGGGAAACCACTAGACCATTCAGGAATGACCTAAATTAAACCCCTTACAATTATACAGTAGAAGTGACAAATAGATTCAAGGGATTAGATCTGATAGACAGAGTGCCTGAAGAACTGTGGACAGAGGTTTGTGACATTGTACAGGAGGCAGGGATCAAGACAATCACCAAGAAAAAGAAATGCAAAAAGGCAAAATGGTTGTCTGAGGAGGCCTTACAAATAGCTGTGAAAAGAAGAGAAGAGAAAGGCATAGGAGAAAAGGAAAGATACACCCATTTGAATGCAGAGTTCCAAAGAATAGCAGAGAGAGATAGAAAGCCTTTCTCAGTGATCAGTGCAAAGAAATAGAGGAAAACAATAGAATGGGAAAGACTAGAGATCTCTTCAAGAAAATCATACCAAGGGAACATTTCATGCAAAGATGGGCACAAAAAAGGACAGAAATTGTATGGACCTAACAGAAGCAGAAGATATTAAGAGGAGGTGGCAGAAATACACAGAAGAACTATATAAAAAAGATCTTCATGACCCAGATAATCACGATGGTGTGATCACTCACCTAGCGCCAGACATCCTGGAATGTGAAGTCAAGTGGGCCTTAGGAAGCATCACTATGAAGAAAGCTAGTGGAGGTGATGGAATTCCAGTTGAGCTATTTCAAATCCTAAAAGATGATGCTGTGAAAGTGCCGCACTCAATATGCCAGCAAATTTGGAAAACTCAGCAGTGGCCACAGGACTGGAAAAGGTCAGTTTTCATTCCAATGCCAAAGAATGCTCAAACTACCACACAATTGCACTCATCTCACACGCTAGCAAAGTAATGCTCAAAATTCTCCAAGCCAGACTTCAACAGTATGTGAACCTTGAACTTCCAGGTGTTTGAGCTGGTTTTAGAATAGGCAGAGAAACCAGAGATCAAGTTGCCAATATCCGTTGGATCACTGGAAAAGCAAGAGAGTTCCAGAAAAACATCTGCTTCTGCTTTATTGACTATGCCAAAGCCTTTGACTGTGTGGATCACAGCAAACTGTGGGAAATTATTAAAGAATTAAAGAATACCAGATCACCTGATGTGCCTCCTGAGAAATCTGTATGCAGGTCAAGAAGCAACAGTTAGAACTGGACATGGAACAATAGACTGATTCCAAAATCAGGAAAGGAGTATGTCAAGGCTGTGTATTGTCACCCTGCTTATTTAAATTCTATGCAGAGTACATCATGTGAAATACCAGGCTGGATGAAGCCCAAGCTGGGATCAAGATTGCTGGGAGACTTATCAATAACCTCAGATATGCAGGTGACACCACCCTATGGCAGAAAATGAAGAAGAACTAAAGAGCCTCTTGATGAAAATGAAAGAGGAAAGTGCAAAAGTTGGCTTAAAACTCAACATTCAGAAAACTAAGATCATGGCATCTTGTCCCATGACTTCATGGCAAATGGATGGGAAAACAATGGAAACAGTGGGAGACTATTTTTGGGGGCTCCAAAATCACTGCAGATGGTGACTACAGCCATGAAATTAAAAGATGCTTGCTCCTTGGATGGAAAGCCATGATCAGCATACTAAAAAAGCAGAGACATTACTTTGCCTACAAATGTTAGTCTAGCCAAAGCTATGATTTTTCGAGTAGTCATTTATGGATGTGAGAGTTGGACTATAAAGAAAGTTGATGTTTGGCAAAACTAATACAATTATGTAAAGTTTAAAAATAAAAAAAAAAATAAAAAAAAAAGCTGAGTGCCGAAGAATTGATGCTTTTGAACTGTGGTGTTGGAGAAGACTCTTGAGAGTCCCTTGGACTGCAAGGAGATCCAATCAGACCATCCTAAAGGAGCTCAATCCTGAGTATTCATTGGAAGGACTGATGCTGAAGCTGAAACTCCGTACTTTGGCTACCTGACTCATTTGAAAAGACCCTGATGCTGGGAAAGATTGAAGGTGGAAGGAGAAGGGAACAACAGAGGATGAGATTGTTGGATGGCGTCACTGACTCAATGGACGTGAGTTTGAGTAAGCTCCAGGAGTTGGTGATGGAGAAGGGAAGCCTGGGGTGCTGCAGACCATGGGGTCACTCAGAGTTGGACATTACTGAGCGACTGAACTGAACTAGATAGTTTAGTGAAAAGTGTTTTAAGTCATTATGATTTTATTACTCTAATAGAAGCCCTACAGGTTATCTGTACTCTTTGAATCAAAATATTATTACCAGAGGCTATATCCTAGTTACCACTAACAACGAAGTTACCGTCAGTGTCACTGGTAGTAAATTGCATTTATTATCCTGTCATGTATGCTAGGGCTTCCCTCATAGCTCATTTGGTAAGGAATCCGCCTGCAATGCAGGCGACCTGGTTTGATTCCTGGATCCGCTGGAGAAGGGATAGGCTACCTACTCCAGTATTCTTGGGTTTCACTTGTGGCTCAGCTGGTAAAGACTCTGCCTGCAATGCGGTAGACCTGGGTTCGATCCCTGGGTTGGGAAGATCCCCTGGAGAAGGGAAAGGCTACCCACCCTAGTATTCTGGCCTGGAGAATTCCATGGACTGTGTAGTCCATGGGGTCACAAAGAGTCGGACACGACTGAGCCACTTTGACTCACTCACTCACTCATGTATGCTAAACATATATTACGTCACTTAACACTCGCTAAGTATGCTTACAGGGTGGCAACTCTTATATTCGTTTATAGAAGTGAATGGTAAAGGTTAAAGGAAGTGCCCACGGCTACATAATTAGTTGAGTGATTGCTTTGAAGTCACGATAAACTGACTCCATTCTCCATATTCTTATTTACTACATATTTTTCTCTCTCGTGGCTGGTCAGCAGTCTGCAGTATCTTGACATTTACTTACGGAGGCCAGGTGGAATGGAAAGGCTAAGCCACCTCTCCTCCAGTTCCTAAAGCAGAAAATGAATAAGTTAAGAGTAATTTGTTCAGATTTACCGCAGTGAAGCTGTGTTAAGAACATGATACAGATCTATGGGTTCACTTTGTAATGTTGTTGATACGTGTATGTTAGAGGCTGCTGTTTTGGAGAAACAAAGACCTTCATTTTCTTATTGCTGTATTAGAAGCGTCTCGTGTGGTATGCATGCCTATCCATGTTTCTGTTTCTGTTGAAACCAATGTTTTCCTAGTTTTTATCACGCTAGTCATTCTGGAAAAGTTAAGTCAGGAAGGGTCAATTTAATAACAGTGAGACATCCATTTCCTTTTGAGTGAGATGTCATGAATATTTTGTTTGTTTCTGAGCAGGATCTAGCATGGCAGGAAGATATAACCCAGTTGGTCCAGATTCATGAAAATTCATTGGTTCTTTTTTGGATCTGAGTTAATGTCATTTAATCAGCTTTATGTAACTATGCCTCAAAAATAGCTCAGTATATTTTTTTATTGTCTTAGTGTCAGCACCATCCTGAGTTCCAATAAAGACTTTTATCTTGAGTTTTGATGTAAAGCATTAAATTCATATTCTTTCAAAAAAAATTTTTTTTTTTAAATTTATGGCTGTGCTGGGTTTTTGTTGCTGTGTAGGCATTTCTCTAGATGCAGAGAGCCAGGGCTACTCTCTGGTTGCAGAGTGCAGGCTTCTCGTTGCGGTGGCTTCTCTCGGGCAGGCTTCTCCTTGCGGTGGCTTCTCTCGGGCAGGCTTCTCCTTGCGGTGGCGCACAGGCTCTAGGGCACGCAGGCTTCCGTAGCTGCAGCAGGCGGGCTCAGCGGTTGTGGCTCCGGGCTCTCGAGCACAGCCACAGTAGTTGTGGCATCATGGCTTAGTTGCTCTGGGGCAAGTGGGATCTTCCTGGATCACAGATCAAACCTGTGTCGTCTTCATCGACAGGTGGATTCTTTACCATTGAGCCACCACGGATTCTCTAAATTTGTATTCTTTGAACAAAGATAAAGAGAATGTGCTTTTATTGTTATTGTACTGTTGTAAAACCTAATTACTAATAGTATGCCCTTTTATGCCTTCTGACGGTGAGATTATGCCTGACATTCCCTTTTCAGTATGAAAGCTGTTTGGGGCTGTCGTCATCACCACCTAATGGAGTGTGGCTTGCAGGGGGTCATATTTTAACTTGCAGTTACTTTTATGTAACAGCCTCTTAACTATAAGTCTCAGGTAAATTGAAGCTAATCCCTGCAGGTGATAAGGTCAGATATAAAACTAACTATTACCCCTATTCTGGAAACTAAGGATGTCATCATTGTTTGTTATGGGGCTGAATTTATATGCTTATTTTAAGCCAGGGCTTCAATGTGGCGTGCTTTTATGGGAGAGAATTTCTTGGATCAGGACCATGTTGTTAAAAATCATTAAAATTACAAAAGTCATATTGTCACTGTAGAACAATTCATATCTATGAGATATTTTACTATGGCAATTAGAGACAGTTGAGCTCACTAACCTAAATCAGTGATTAATTGAAATTAAAGCCTGTTCTTACTTATTTGACTGTCTAGTATTTTTATTCTCTATTTCAGGGTAGGATGATAGATTAATCTGGAAATTTGGTCTCTTAATAGCATTTGAAAGCCTTACTCCCTACAGATAGAGGACTGCTCAAATACATAAAATACCTTTAAATCAGCATTGACTATTAATGGAACAGAATATTAAGTAATAAATTGCAGGTAAATGTTTATATATAACTATAAACAATGAATTTAGATTATTATCACAGTATATTATCACAGTATTTCAAGAGAAGGAAAAGGAAAATTCAGAAGTCAAGGAATTAACATTTTCATCTTGCGTTTTTACCTTAGAAGTAGCTAAATGATTCATTCTCTCTCTACAAATAATATAGAACTGAGTTTTTCGTCCTCAGGCAATGTTCTGCTTTTTATAATGAAATCAATTTTTTTCACATTTTATTTTGTAGACTGGGATAATTCATTTCACCAGGAAAATGGTGTCATTTAACATAATAACCTTTTTGAAAATACTTTTAATTACCAACATAAGTTATTTTTCATTTTAGGAAATATTCTGAACCATACAAGGGTAGTTGTTTTTTTGTTTTTTTTTTTTGTTTGTTTTTTTTTCCCAATTTCCATTTTACAAATGGGTCAAATGAGATCAGACAAAGTAAAATTGGCATTACTCTAAGAACAAAGATTCATGACATTTTGTGAATGTCATGGAGGGAGTTGGGAGTATTTTCCTTCATGATCAATATAACTTTAGTCAAAATACAAATGTGTTGCTGTATTTTTAGACTTTCTATAACAGTAACACTGTAGCATTAGTTACTACTTTGGATTTTACCTACTTGCATAACTGTATGAAAAGCTCTACTGCATAATATCTTGAGGTACAACTTGATAGAAATTTTAAAAAGTCAAGATATTTGGAGTTAAATATAAATTAAATTGCTTATCTGACTCTACTTACATTAATTTTTCTACTAGTTATAATGAATGACTAAATTCTTTTTACAGAAAAAAAATAAGTACCTGGAAAAAATAATTATCACATTTTAAAGCAAATTCATTTTTAGGGATACATTATATCATTTGCAAGTTTCCTCTCCCATTTAATAGATTGCCTTTTCGTTGTGTCAGTGGTTTCCTTTGCTGTGTAAAAGCTTTTACATTTAATTAGGTCCCATTTGTTTAATTTTGCTTTTGTTTCCTTTCTTTTAAGAGACAGATCCAAAAAATTATGTTAACAACTTATGTCAGATAATGTTCTGCTGATGTTTCATTTTAGGAATTGCATAGTATCTGGTCTTATGTTTAAGTCTTTAATCCATTTTGAGTTTTTTTTAATATATGAAAAAAATTTAATAAATTCATTGTTTTACACATAGGTGTCCAATTTTCCCAGGACCACTTATTGAGTATTCTTGCCTGCTTATCATATATTTTTGCCTTCTTTGTTGTAGATTAATTGACCTTAAGTGAGTGGGTTTATTCTGGGCTTTCTATTCTGTTTCAGTGATCAATGTGTTTGTTTTTGTTCCAGTACCATATTGCTTTGATTACTGTAGCTTTGTAGTATACTCTAAAGTCAGGGAGTGTGATTCTTCCAGCTCTGTTCTTCTTTATCAAGATTGCTTTGGCTATTTGTGGTGTTTGTGTTTCTATACAAATTTTAAAATTATTCATTCTAGTTCTGCAAAAAAGGCACTTGGTATTTTGATAGAGATTGCATTGAATCTGTATATTGCTTTGGCTACTATGGTCATTTTAACAATATTAATTCTCCTGATTCAAGAACACAATATATCTTTCCATTTGTTTGTTTCATCTTTAATGTCTTTCATCAGTGTCTTAGTTTTCTGAGTAAGGTCTTTCACCTCCTGTTGTTGTTCAGTCTCCCAGTTATGTCCAACTCTTTGCTTCCCCATGGACTGTAGCCTGCCAGGATCCTCTGTCCATGGAATTCTCCAAGCAAGAATACTGGAGTGGGTAGTCATCCCTTCCCCAGGTGATCTTCCCAACTTAGGGATTGAACAAGGATCTCCTGCATTGCAGACATATTCTTTACCATCTGGGCCACCAGGGAAGACCATGGGATGGTCATATATGGCTTTTATTATGTAGGAATGACTATCACCAAAAAATAACACAAATAACATATATTGACGAGGATATGGAAAAAGGGGAACCCTCATATACTGTTGGTAGGAATATAAATTGGTGCAACCACTGTGGAAAACAGTATGAAGAGTTCTCAAAGAAATAAAAATAGAACTAGCATATGACCCAGCTTTCCGCTCTTGGGTATATATCTTTGAAAACCCCAAAAGACTAATTTGAAAAGACACATGCACTCCCAACTTTCATTGCAGCATTGTTTACAATTGCCAGGATATGGAAGCAACCTAAGTATCCACCAACAAATGAATGGATAAAGATCTGGTACACACACATATACATACATACATACATACATACATACACACACACACACAATGGACTACTACTCAGTCATAAAAAGAATGACATGATGCCTTTTGCAGTAACATTGATGGACTTGGAAGACATTAAAATGACAAATACTGTATGATATCACTGATATGTGGAATCTAAAAAACCTACAACTTGTGAATAAAACAAAAGAAGCAAGAAGCAAACACAGATATAGAGAACAAACTTATGGTTATCAGTGGATAGAGGAAAGTGGGGGAAATGGCAATCTAGGGGTAGGAGGATAAAAGGGTTATTAAGGGATTATATGAAATCATGTGTGTAAAACTTTTAAACTTGGGAATCACTGTTGAAGTTAAAGAATCATTCATTCCATAAAGCAGTTCAGGTCAGTTGAGTTGCTCAGTCATATCCAACTATTTGTGACCCCATGGACTACAGCACTTCAGGCCTCCCTGTCCATCACCAACTCCTGGAGCATATTCAAACTCATGTTCATTGAGTCGGTGATGCCATCCAACCGTCTCATCCTCTGTCGTCCCCTTCTCCTCCTGCCTTCAATCCCTCCCAGCATCAGACCCTTTTCCAATGACTCAGTTCTTCGCAAGAGGTGGCCAAAGTACTGGAGTTTCAGCTTTAGCATCATTCCTTCCAAAGAACACCCAGGACTGATCTCCTTTAGGATGGACTGGTTGTACCTCCTTGCAGTCCAAGGGACTCTCAAGAGTCTTCTCCAACACCACAGTTCAAAAGCATCAATTCTTTGGCACTTAGCTTTCTTTATAGTCCAACTCTCACATCCATACATGACTAATGGAAAAACCATAGCCTTGACTAGATGGACCTTTGTTGGCAAAGTAATGCCTCTGCTTTTTAATATGCTGTCCAAGTTGGTCATAACTTTTCTTCCAAGGAGCAAGTGTCTTTTAATTTCATGGCTGCAGTCACCAACTGCAGTGATTTTGGAGCCTAAAAAAATAAAGTCTGTCACTGTTTTCCCACCTATTTGCCATGAAGTGATCATAAGGTATTTGATTTAGGTCATCCCTGAATGGTCTAGTGGTATCATAAAACAGTACATTATTATAAACTATTAAATAATAATATATACTATAAATATTATATAATATAAATAATATAGAACAGTAAAATACAATAAAACAGTACATGGTAATTAATGTTTGAATATCTATTATCATGTCAGAATAAAACAATCACAAGAGAAAGTAAGGAGAAATTTATATTTTAACCCTTAATATATTTCTGTCAACAATGGAATGAATAAACTTTCTGCTGAAGTGGAAATTAACTGATGCTCTTATGTTTTTCTTGAGGCAAGTCTAGATTTATAAATTTTAGTTGTAGTGGCTGGTCTTATCCATTCATTCTTCCAATTCCCTTCCCTGTATCCTGCTGTTTACTTTCTGTTAGTGTGATAATTTTGAACATGAACAGTTCTTTTGCCAGGGAAATAAAATATTCAATTTCTGACAGTGAACACCTCAAATGAGGTTAAATGCTTAAAATAAAGATTGAAAACGAGTCACCTTTTGAATGAAATTAACTAATTGAAGTTACTGTCAAAGCCACTGACATTTATTAGAGTGTACTAGAGTACATTCCTGGAGAAGGCAATGGCAACCCACTCCAGTACTCTTGCCTGGAAAATCCCATGGATGGAGGAGCCTGGTAGGCTGCAGTCCATGGGGTCACTAAGAGTTGGACACGACTGGGTGACTTCACTTTCACTTTTCCCTTTCATGCATTGGAGGAGGAAACAGCAACCCACTCCAGTGTTCTTGCCTGGAGAATCCCAGGGACGGTGGGACCTGGTGGGCTGCCATCTATGGGGTCGCACAGAGTCGGACACAACTGAAGCGACTTAGCAGCAGCAGCAGCAGAGTACATTCCAAGTAAAAATTCCTCTGATTAAAAAAAAAAAATTATGGGAGTAGTTTATGGTTTACCATATCAACTGTCCTTTATTTTAAATACAAAGAAGAAAAACTTAATTTGTATGAATTTATTTGAGAACAGTTTGATAAAGAGGAATTTATTGCCAACAGAAAAATATATTCAACTTCTTTTATGTTGACCATTTACAGTACAGGAACTTAGAGTATGTGTTACTCTTTTGTTTGTTTCCAGGTTTGTTTGTTTGTAACCAGCTTCTGATCAAAAGTAAGAAAAGACATTACAATTTTCATTCTTTCTGGGCTGCCTCCTTCCTGAAGAGCAATGGAGGTGTTGTTAAGTGGAAGAGGATTAATCACATCTCTAATTTTCTTCCTGTTAAAATTCTCAACAGCTATTGATATACCCCTTTCAGGTAAAGTGACAATATTCAATACCTACTTTGGAAGTCCATATTTGCATTTTGATTTTCAAGTTAAATAATTATATATTAAACATGTGATTTTTCTGCCATATTTCTACCAATCTTACAGCAATCTACATGGAATTCATGTTCTCCTTTTAAATTTTTCAGAAGGCTTATACTTGGCTGCTTGCGATAATTAATTATTTTGCAGCTCAGGCTTTTATACTTTTAGGCAAACTTGGCACATAACAAGAAATACAACCTATAGATCAGGTGGTATTTCACCATGTAAGGTAATCTGCAATATTAGCAACAGTTATTTCTTTTATGTATTTGATTAGTTTATTTTAGAGAGAGTTGTGACTCAGAAGTTAATGGCATTCAACCAATCAGGACAAAAGAGGAGCTGAATGAACTTTGTATTGTTTTTCACAATAATTATCTATTCAAGAATGAAAATAATTAGAAAAATATTGAAAATGCATTTTCATAGTACACAACTAAAAGTATAACACCTCTGCAAATTTAAAGCATTCTATGGGGTGAAGTCATATCAAAATGTTAGTCATTTTGGGGGTATATGTATCTTAGCATATGTTGGTATCAATAAAAATGGATGTAAATCTTTAACCATTATAAATCAACTTGAACAAGTTATAGTAACTAGAAGTTGAAAAATAGTATACCTGGAAACACAATTTATGTAATAATATGTGAAGTATTTAAAGTACAGTTTAAGAGAATTTCCTGTTTATAAGCACTTGGGATTATTTACATATTTTTATCCATACAGTTCAAGTATTGATCCCTACTATCTCTTTTATACCTAATTTGGAGAGTCATAATATAAGATACATTGATCATTATAATCTTAGCATTGAAAATATTCTTTGCAGATCATCTAAACTTCAAAGGATTAGTCTTGACCTCAGACCTATTGTACAGATGTACAAATTTAAAGTTCTGTTTTATTCAAAGTGAAAAATCTGTTCGCCTACGCATCTTATATATTGGCCTATATGTACAAACACTGGTTGAAAACCTGAAATGATACATCTTTAGTTGATTCTTTGGGTTTGAATATGCAGTGCAAAAATTAAGAGCAAGGTTCTTAGCAATCCTTACGGAAAAGAGGTTAATAATTACAGTTTCTTCCCAGTAGTGCCTAAGATGTACTGATTCAGATTTCTGAGCAGAGACTATACATTTTCTTTCCATCTTTTCTCATTTAGTTCATCAGTGATGGTAGGAAATTTTGTATTAGTACATAAGACACTTTTTTTTAAATTTCTGGTTGTCTCAGTTACTTAATGCATTTTCATGCTGTAATGTCCTTAGACAACAATTGTTATAAAATATTAATGACATGTTTTCAGAACATCTGAAAATTACCCATTTATTTCAGTACTCCAGAGCTCTAACTGGCAAATGAAGTAAGGCAGGTATTCACTTTGAATGTCAACGAGTCTGGTGTCTCTGTAATTGGCCTAATTATGGAGGAAAAGATTTATAATGTAGAATATATATTCTTATAAACACCCAAAGGTTATTAGCTTCATTCCCTGAATAATTAGTTATGGCTGAGACTTTACAACCTTTGCAAATTTAACAAAGAATAATGTTCTAATAAACAAGTTGTTCACAAGTTACTAGCTGATATCTTAGGGACTGTTGCTATTGTGCATCACCCCTCATCATTTATAACTGTAATAACATTTAAATAATATGAATTTGCAATATGCTCAAGACCTGCTCTACACAGAAAGAGGTGGTAGTCAGAACCAAGTAAATGTCAATGAAGTATGAATGTTTTCCACATATTATTAAAGTGTTTATAAATGTCCAGTTGGATAAAGCCTGAACTTGGGCTAATGCCACTAAACTGGTAAAATTCAATTTATCAGATTCATTAGGCAAAAGTAAAGAATTTTAGAATTGGAAATGGCTGAGTTGTTATACTAGGCTGGCCATTGGTGTTCAAAATGTGATTCATGGACCACTCAGAGTCACAGAGATTTGTTCAAGCAGTCCATTTGATCAAATGTTTCATAATAATACCAAGATGTCACTTTTTACTTTTCCACCATGTTGATGTTCCACTATGCACTGATGTTGCCAAAGCAATGGTGCTAAAAAGGCACTTGCCCAGCACAGATCAAGGCATTGGCACCAAACTTATGGAATTCCCAGGACCATATACTTACACTAAAATAACAACAACAAAACATCTTAAAAAAAAAAAAAAAAAAAAAGTAAAGTTTTGCTTAAGACTGTCCTCATTGAAACAGTTAAGCATTATTGATTTTATTAAATCTTCATCCTTGAGTACATTCTTCTTAATATTCTGTAGGATGAATTTGGAAATATAAAATAATTCTGCTATGTAACAAATATTCTTCTTAATATTCTGTAGGATGAATTTGGAAATAAATATAAAATAATTCTATGTAATAGGATGAATTTGGAAATAAGTATAAAATAATTCTGCTATGACAGTCTGTCTTCCTTGGTTGTGTCATTATGTGAGTGCCAAGCCAGATATCATTTTTACTGATAGACAAAATTGCATTACTTTGATGGATATTTTCCCCAAAATGAATCATGGGAGCCTGTCACTTCAACAGAAATAACTGATAATATATATTGTCAATGATAAAATATGAGTGTTTAGGCACATATTAGAATCGTGGAAAGCTTGTATCCTCTACTGTGAGACTGACAGCATCTCCACATTTAAGGCATTTCTAAGATCAGCGATATTAACAAATGTGAAATTTTAATATTGTGTAATGACATGTGTCAGTATTTGGAAGATTTATTTAACTCAGTTAACTGATAGTTTTTCCAGATGGATATTACATGTCACAAAATCATGCATGATTTAAAAAGCACCCGTGGATAAAACATTTTAATATGACAGAATATGAAAATATATCCATAAGGTTTCTGATTTCATATTGCAAGAAACCTTTAAGAAACTATGCTTGATGAGTTTTGGGGTACTATCCAAAAACAGTGTCCACAAAAATCAGAAAGTGAAAGTCACTCAGTCATGTCTGACTCTGAGGTCCCATGGAATGTAGTCCGTGGAATTCTCCAGGCCAGAATACTGGAGTGGGTAACTTTTCCCTTCTCCATGGGATCTTCCCAACTCAGGGATTGAACCCCAGTGTCCTGCATTGCAGGTGGATTCTTTACCAGCTGAGCCACAAGGGAAGCCCACAAAAATCAGAAAGAACTATAAAATATCTCAGCCTTTTTTTAGGTACACATCTGTGTAAGGTTGGCTCTTCTTCATTTATTGCAACAAAACATAACATATGGAATACAGAGGTAGATAGGAGAATCCAGCCATTGTCCATTAAGATATCAGAGATTTGTAATAATGTAAAACAATGCCACTTTTCTCACTACATTCAGTATTTTTGATAAAATGTTATTTACTTTAACGAATAATAGGATTGTTTTAAGTGAATAAATATTTAGAAGATTTTTCACTTTTAACTCTAATATGGTAAATATTGTTAAATACAACCTACCTTTACAAAACCACTTGAAGATATAATATTTAAGAATGCAAAGGGATCCAATGACCAAAAAGTCTGTTTACTTGGCTTGAGTCTCTAATTTTACAAATGAGAAAAGTAGAGTGTGGCTCTGGGCCTGGCTTGGGGTCACAGGGTTTGGGGCCTCTTCGTGTCCACTGTGGAATACCACCCGTGGGTGTCACACTCAGAAAATGCTTTCTTATAGAGCCTATTTGCCAAAGTCAGATTTCAGCTACTGAACCATTTATACTTTCTTAGGAATTCAATCCTGTTTTCTTACAGAGCTTGTTACAACTGTACTAAAATTGTAGTGTCTTCCTTTGAAAGCTATTGAATGTTCCATGACAGATTTTTAATGTATATCATGATTGGTGTCCTGTTTTAAAACTTAATCCAAGTTTGAATCTTCAGCATTAGAACATTTATTTTATGGTCATAATTCTCAAAATGCCATCCCTCTGCTTGAATTGGTGAGATACAAAGCTATCCTCTACTTTTTACATTTGTCTGGAAGGTATTTAACTTGTCAAAATGGAAAAAAAATTACCACAAGATGAAGGAATTTCTGAATTTGAGAAATCCTCTTTAAAGAAACTATTATATATTAGCTATTATTTTTATCCTAATGATCATTAGTGTTAAATTCTATGAGGAGGAGAATACCCTCAAGCTCCTATGGTGGCAAAATATATTAAACAATTTATAAATTAGAAGTGACAAATAAAAATCAAGCTCAGGGGAAATATAACAAAATCAATAAATGTAAATAAAAATAAAGAGGAGGGGGTTATTTTTTGGTAATAATTAGGAGAATCCCAGGGACGGGGGAGCCTGGTGGGCTGCCGTCTCTGGGGTCGCACAGTCAGACATGACTGAAGTGACTTAGCAGCAGCAGCAGCAGCAAAATGTTTCATCATTTTAAAAACGCTGTTATTCATTCGTGGCATGACTGTGGGAAACCACTATACTCATAGGTTGTTTGTGATAAATATCCTTAGACATGTTTACATTTATCCAGGGTCATTACCATTTGTATCCATGCCTAGAAATTTATCACAGGTAACTAATTGAATAAAGAAAAAAATCTATACACTTAAGGAATGAAGAAATAGTCTAATTTCCAAAAATAAAATTATTAGGTAAGTTATCAAATATGGTCAGTGACCAAATATTGTCAGTTGTCAATGACCAAACCAAGTATAAATGCATAAACACATGAACATAGATGGAATGCCAATATAAACTTGGATGTTTTAAAATTACATTGTTACATTACTGTGGGTTTATAAAAATATATGACAACATAAATGGATGCAGTGAAGTATATCCCTGGAGCTAATTACATTTTGCAAAGAGGAAGTCAGATTTGTTCTCTAGTTGTACTTACTAATATAGAAAGTGTGTTTAAATTATTTTTGTTGTAGCTAGACTAACTTCAACCAGTTTTTGGAGAGCACATTATTTAAATACTTATTTTAATATTTAGTTCAACAGGTTCCAACAATCGTGAAGCAGTCAACAGTGCAAGTTGCCTTTCCTTTTGATGAGTATTTTCAAATTGAATGTGTAGCTAAAGGAAATCCAGAACCAAAGTGAGTATTGTTTTCAAACTAAGTAGTTAAAAGTATACAATCCTTTATACTAAATTTTACTCTAATCGTTATAAGCTTATTGGACTATAAATCTACACATTATTGAAAGTAAAAATTTCCAAGTGAATGATAGCTATGTCTATAAAACAAAGCTTGGTTATTTTATGCATGCTCTTTTGCCAGTTAAAATTATTTTTATCATAAATCATGTTAAATATTTAGCATAGGCTTTGGCATTGTGGAAACATGCACCGATTATTTATGAGTGAACAAGCTAGATAGATAACAGAAAATACTTTATTTATTGAAAGGTGGCATTTATTAAACCAAAGTTAATATATTTATAAATGTTATTCTATACATATTTATTATTGTATGTCTTAACTGTGACACATATATTCAGTGAATAGGTTGTTACTTGATATTTTTAACTTTGTTATAGAGATGTTAACTCAGATGGCAAAATAAAAATGACAAGGTATATTTTATCTAGTATTTTATTATTAATGAAAAAATTGTTACTATAGGTAATTATAATCTCTGAAAGTTTTTTCTAACTACCTACTAGTTTGGAGAGAAAGAACTGTGTGAGTACTGAAATTAAAGAGGAAAAAGATATGAAGAGAATTCAAGATTTTAAAGTTCTAAATGATTCTAGAATGAGAAGCAAACCTACAGACTTTCATTGATTTACCTTATCATTTTACATCCATTAAGGATGAAAGAATGGAAATTAATTATTTTAAATTGTGTTGTGAATAACATTTTTATTTCCTGATAATTTGATATTTTAAAAATTATTAGTGAATCATTAGCATTCTTAATTGTCATTTTTCTGTCTTTTACCAACTATAATTCATATATGTGAATATGGATAAATTATATTGGAATGAAGGAGAATGTATTAATTACTGCAAATATGGATCAGTCAATATTATTATATATAAATATTGGTTAACTTAATTATATCAAGAGATACACCATACAATCATGGGGGATGATTAATGATGAGTTATATTTATCATGTCAATATCCAGTATCAAGTTTAATTATGAAGTACTAATTCAGAATCATGAATAGAGTATCTGCAATTAGCACTATTTATTCTTCTCGTCATATCTAATACAGTTGTGTAAGAATTTTTTAATGACTATAGATACTGAAAGAATATTTAATACTATATTATTATTATCTTTATTAGATAATTGATATTCTATCTGAAAACTCAATAAAATTCAATCTACAAAAAGAAAATTTTATACATATGAAACAAGTGGTCAATTTTTCCTTTTTTAAAGGTGTAATTAAATACCTTATTATATAAAACAGAAAATAATTAGAAAACAAGAAAGAAAAAAAATCCCATCATAATAGTAAAGGGAACAAATCCAGAAATTCCATTTGTTAGTAACAGCAATATCATCACCAAAAGTGATAGCAAAAACTATGTAGCATCAATTATGTAGCATGTATACTGGGTAGGAGGATTAAAGAAACCTTGAATGGATGAAAAGGTACAGCATGGCACAAGTTGGAAATGTTTAATTTTGAATATACACAGTTATCCTAGTTCAAGGTATTAGAATTTTAAAGAAAAGATTCTATATGTTATTTGCACCTAAAACCAAAAAAATATAAAAGATGCAGAGAGAAAAGAAGTAAGAGAAGTTGTCAGGAGACAGGCATGCTCCTAAGAAAATTGTGTCTCATAAGATTTTGCTATTCTTTTTGAACAAGCGTCAGATTATATAAGACTGTGTCATCCTGGAGCATATTCAAATTGGTGTGCATTATTAATATATAAAATAAAATCTAATTGGGAAGTCACTATATACCTATTAGATTTTTAAGGATTAAAAACAAAAAAAAAACTTTTTATAACCATGTCCATAACGGACACTGTTACCTATGGGAGTGGGAATTAAATTGTCTATGTTTTTTCTGGAATATAATTCTTCAGTGCTTATCAAAAGTGATGAAATATTTCTTATGTTATGGGTTTATCAATCTCACTTTTAAGGAATCACCATAATAAAATATTTGGGAAATTACCACCCAAAATAAATATGTAGAATTTTCGTAACAATATTGTTCATAAAAGAGAAAAAGTGAAAATGGTTAGGGAAATTAATTAGGAGCCATAAGTCAGAAGATAATGTCATAAAATCTATCTTTAGAGCATTGTAATAATTGGAAAAACTTAAATGGAAAAATTATACATTCATTGTGATCTCAATTATGTTACAAATATGTCTAAAAATATTGATAGACTATATAACCCAATTTGATAATAATTGCTTGTGTGTTTTTGAATTTTGAGTGAGCTCTTCTCAAATACACACACACACACATACATGGACATATTGTATATTTATATTTTTTAGTCTCCAAATACTGCAATGTCTGAAATATTAGTAAAGATCCTACATTATCTTTTCAATTGGATAAGTTTTAAAATATATCTTTAATTTTAAAAGAACAGAATGAAACCTATCTTTTTTTCCCCTTCCAATTGTCACAGCTTTTTCATGGCTTGTGTCTCAGTCAGTTCTGGCTGCTACAATAAAAATATCACAGACTGAATGGCTTAAACAACAGACCCACATTTCTCACAGCTCTGGTGGTGAGAAGACCAAGACCAAGTCACTGACAGATTTAGTATCACCGGCAGCTTTGGTGTCTGGTGATGACCTGCTTGCTGTTCACAGCCGGTCATCTTCTTGTAACCTCACATGGCAGAAGGGAGCAATAATGGGATCCCTTTTATAAGGACCGCAATCCCATTTGTGAGGACTTCACCCTCATGACATAAACACCTCTCCAAGGCCCTACCCTCGAATACTATTACAATACACTGGGAAATAGACTTCAACATAAGAATTTTAGGGACACATAAACATTAAGTCTGTAGCAGTTTATAAGATTTCTCAGATTATTTTAGATACATTTTTTGTATTGTTATATTCAGTTAAATAGATGTATTATATACTTTTTATTTTAAAATGTCTTGGTTTTCTTATTTCTGTATATTTGTTTGTAAATAAGTTCTGATTTTTTTCAGGGTTGCTAACTTTAGTTTTATCTTACAGATTCTTGTGGAATAAGGATGACAAGCCTTTTAATCTCTCTGACCCTCGGATAATTGTATCTAACAATGGGGGAACTTTCAGGATACCAAATGATGGGCACATATCTCACTTTCAAGGAAAATACCGCTGCTTTGCTTCTAACAAGCTGGGGATTGCTATGTCAGAAGAAATCGAGTTTATAGTTCCTAGTAAGTATTTCAGTGCTTCCCAGGTAGCTCAGTGGTAAAGAACCTGCTTGCTGGTGCAGGAGACATGGGTTCAATCCCTGGTTGGAAAAGATCCCCTAGAGAAGGAAATGGCAACCCACTCCAGTATTCTTGCCTGGAGAATTCCATGCAGAGAGGAACCTGGGTGGGTTACAGTCCATGCGGTTGCAAAAGAGTCATACTCAAGTTAGCATTTAAACAGCAGTAGCAACAGTAAGTATTACAGAGGAGCTGCTAAGTCGCTTCAGTCATGTCTGACTCTGTACAACCCCATAGACGGCAGGCCACCAGGCTCCCCTGTCCCTGCAATTCTCTAGGCAAGAACACTGGAGTGGGTTGCCATTTCCTTCTCCAATGCATGAAAGTGAAAAGTGAAAGTGAAGTCGCTCAGTCGTGTCTGACTCTTAGCGACCCCATGGACTGCAGCCCACCAGGCTCCTCCATCCATGGGATTTTCCAGGCAAGAGTGCTGGAGTGGGGTGCCATTGCCTTCTCTGATTACAGAGGAGATTTCATTTAATATTTTAGTGAAGTTTAGTAGGAGTTATACTAGGCTTCAATGAAATAAGATTATTAATTTAATCAGCTTATAATTGCTTTATATGTTATTTATAAGGGAAATTATCTTCCAGGTTTTGATATTTAGAAGTTGATGACCTTGCAAGTGACATACTTGCACTGTGTTTCACTAATAATACATGTAACATGAGGAAAAATAGTATTTATTTTGTTCATCCAATGAAATTAAAAATATTAGTTAGATTTGGCTAGGTTATGCTGCAGTCACAAGTAATGCCCAAGCCCTTGTGTTAATACAGGGTTGTTCCTTGGTGATGCAGTTTGCTGTAGTTCTGGCAGCTCTTCGGGGCAGCTGTTCCCCATGTAGCTTTTCGGAGATGCTAACTGATGGATATACCATCATCCTATCTCTGCACCATGAGAAACTTGTACCATCTGGGTCAGAGCGTGGGGGTATAGAACACTGCTTCCCACAAGAAGTCACACAGGCAGCTTCTACTCACCTTGTTAGGAGGGGCAAAACAAACGGCGTAGCCCCAGCTAACCTCAGTATGCATGCCCAGTGATATTAGTATATGTTCGTGATATCTTCCATAGATCATAACCATGGAAAACTACAAGCTCCCTTACCATTAAAGCTGTTATTTATCAATAATTATCCCCAAGAGTAAGCAACTTCTTTATTACCAGATCTGATCTCTGTAGCATGGGATCTCTGATGACTGACTTTCACATTTGGTCATTTATTTTCCTGAATTTTAAGGTATCCAACAGTACTTGATTCTAACCAAAGAATCCTAACCAAAGGCTTTAAAGAAAAAAATTCTTAGATATAAAACTGCCAAGAGGTTCTATTTTGCAATTTCTTCTTGCAGAGTTCTAGACCTTTCAGGATACGGACACCTTATGCTGGGGGAGTAGAATGTACACAGACCTGGGGAGAACAAATAATGAAAAACGTGTGTGTTATCCTTAAAGTTGGAACAGGAAACTGGTTTAAATTTTTTTAAGTTTTCTGTATTGTTCTAGAGGAGAGACTATAACTCAAATTTAAACCCTTAACAAGTATCTCTTAAAATGTATAGTTACAGTATACATATAGAACAAAATATGAGTGATTATCAAACTCTGGCATCAAGAAAAAAGAAAAAGGCAAGAGAGGAGAGAAAAAAAACTTAGAAATAAATCTAAACATCAATTCAGTTCAGTTCAGTCGCTCAGTCATGTCTGAATCTTTGCAACCCTGTGAATCGCAGCATGCCAGGCCTCCCTGTCCATCTCTTTCAGAATTTTCCACAGTTGATTGTGATCCACACAGTCAAAGGCTTTGACATAGTCAATAAAGCAGAAATAGATGTTTTTCTGGAACTGTCTTGCTTTTTCCATGGTCCAGCGGATGTTGGCAATTTGATCTCTGGTTCCTCTGCCTTTTCTAATCTAAACATATAATTAATTAAAGATGAAAGTAAATAAACTAAATGCTCCAAAATTTAAAAAGTTATAAGCTATTTACCACATTACACATCTAAATCATGAGAAAACAGAATTGTTGAAACTAAAAGGGAGAAAAGATGTTTGATCTTTTTAATAGATAAAGAAATATCTTGAATAAATACTGTTCAAAAGAAAAGTACATATGGCTCTATTATCAATCAAAATAGACTTTATTTTATAAAGGCTCCCTGGAGATTAATGTACCAGGCATATGCAATATAAAGATGTATGGAGAATTTAAAGAACCCAATCACAAGCTCTAGCTAATCAGCATGTATAGAACATTATACCTGAAACTGCAGAGTGTTTTTCAGTATTTGATGATACATTAGCTATGAAGTAAATATGACCAAAATACAGTTGAGAAATGGGTATTACAAAAATCCAAAAAGAAAACATTACCAATGAATATAACTGAAGATGATATTAATGTGTTTATAAATAATTTTACAGATCTCTAAGTTGGAGAAAAGACCCTGATGCTGGGAAGGATTGAGGGCAGGAGGAGAAGGGGACGACAGAGGATGACATGGTTGGATAGTGTCACAGACTCGATGGACATGGGTTTGGGTGGACTCCAGGAGTTGGTGATGGACAGGGAGGCTTGGAGTGCTGCAGTTCATGGGGTCGCAAAGAGTCGGACACGACTGAGCGACTAAACTGAAGTTGGAGAAGGAAATGGCAACCCAGTCCAGTATTCTTGCCTGGAGAATCCCATGGACAGAGGAGCCTGGCAGGCTATCGTCCATGGGGTCACAAAGAGTCAGACACAACTTAGCGACTAAACCACCACCACCAAGTGAAGAGCAAAAAAGGAAGTGGCAAAAGATATAAACTTGCACCTCAAATTGCAATGGGCGATACAAATATAAAAATATGCTTAATATAATTAGTAATCAGAAATAGATCTATGGTAACCTAAATAATAAAAGCATTTGATTCCTGCAAAATTGGGAAATACAGCAGAGTCTGAAAGTAGCAGTTTTAGGTGCGACTTTGCGACCGGCATAACAGGTATCCTCTGTGGAGAGTCCAGTTTACTGCTTGGACTGTGGAGGATATTGGTCGCTGCCTACTTAGTTAAAGATACTCCTCACCAGTGACCCAGAAATTCCTCTTCTTTGCTCATGTGCACATGCCCCTTACCTGTGAGCACCAGGAATAGCTGTGGCAGCATTGTTTGTGTTTTAGAAATATACTGACCAAAAACACAAGTTCATTTGTGATACAATGAAATAATTGTGGCATAGTCATACAAAAATTACTCAGCAGTGAAGACTGATGAACCTTAGAGATGTGTTAAACAATGAAAGCAAATCTCTAAAAGAAACATAAAGTGGGATTTCATTTATATAAGGTCACTATATGTAAAAATGAATATTGTTTACGATTATCATTTCATGTGGTAAAATCATAATGTAGAACAAGAGAATGATGAAAACAAAATCTAGGATGGTAGTTACCTCTAACGGGATGTGGAATAGGTAGGATCTACACCAGATGGAAAGGTGACGGTGCTTTTATGTTTCTCTTACGATGGGTGGTGGGTAAAGAGTGTTGCATTTCTTTCTTTTTATTCTTTACATTTCTTTTATGTGGTCTTTCTATATGCAAAATTAATTAGTATGTAGCATACTGATTTGTCTTAGACATACTGAATTATTAAGTGTGATGTTAGAGCATAGTAGTGGGTGGAGTAGTGACATACAGACTTGAAAATTTGCCTCTGGAGTTTGGGTTTAAAATGACGGTAGGGAATGTTCATGAATTCTGGGTCAGAAAACTAATTGAGAATCATAAAATCACATAAATATAACTAACTATACAGCTATAGTTATAGTTCTGTATTACAGATTATATTACTATAAACTATAATATAGTGTATAATATAGATAAGTATATAATATAATTAACTGAAATAAGATGAGGAAGTAGGAGACAGAGGGAGAGGAAAGGAAGATATAAAAAAATCTGTTGTACAAGACAAGGCGTCAGGGTGATTCCTAACCTGAATTCTAGTGGTTGCTATGGAGACACAAAGGAACAGGCAGTTGCTAGACCTATAGCAGAGAAATGGCACATTTTAGTATAATGTTCTGCAATTAAAGGATTTTGAAAAGAAAATGTTTTCTGTCATTATCAAAGCAGACCAAGTGAAGGCATGAACAATGTAAGGGTACTGGAATTGGCTAGTATTGTAATTAAGAGATGAGAGTTGAATCTGAGCTATGTAGTGGATAATTGCACCATTTTTTCTGCTGCTGTAGAAAAGAGGAAAGTAAATCAGGTTTCTCATGCATCATTTCCAGCTCCTCCTAAAATTACTTCATCATCTAACACCTTTCTGCAATTATTTATATGTTGAATAGGACCATCAGCCCAATTCCTAGGAGTTTATAATTCAGAGACCATTTAAGGCTTCCTACAAGTTTTATCAATTGATTCTTCTCTTAAGGTGTAGAGAATTGATTCTTCATTTATATTACACTCTGTGATATGAGCTTTAAAGTTTGTAAAACTTTAAAGTTTTAACTCTCATTTCTTAAACTTTTCTTTAGAACAAACTTAAAGGCTAGACTGTAAGTTTAAACATAGGTACAGTAGCTGAAAATCTGGTCATTACCCCTTACAGACAGAAAATTTTATAAACTGTGTTTAGTTATCTACTTTTAACAAAATTGCAGTTGACTTTGCCAGGAAAAGAAAGCATAAAAGAAAAAATAAAACAACCAAATACAATGTACTGTTATCAAATATGGAGAAAATCATTCAACTGAATGGATTTTCCAAGATATGGCGTGGTAAGTTAGGCCGTGAATTATTCAACAGATCTTCATTAAACGCCCTTCATGTGTCAGACGCTTTTCTAGTAATTTGAGATACAGCAGTGAACAAAGGAAAGACTGTACCCAAGAAACCTACATCCTGTGGGTGTGGTCAATGAGTCTGGAGAGAAGGTAAGCTATTTTGTTGCCTTCATTATGACAGATATCAGTGAAGTTAGAATGAAGCTGTAAATAATTCCGTTTTGGCTGTTCAGTTTTATTCATCCTTGAGGGCACAGATCAGCCTTCTCCACTTAACATTCTTAGTCTATCTTCAATTCAGTTCAGTCGCTCAGTCGTGTCCGACTCTTTGCGACCCCATGAATCGCAGCATGCCAGGCCTCCCTGTCCATCACCAACTCCCGGAGTTCACTCAAACTCACATCCATCGAGTCGGTGATGCCATCCAGCCATCTCATCCTCTGTCATCCCCTTCTCCTCTCCCCCAATCCCTCCCAGTATCAGGGTCTTTTCCAGTGAGTCAACTCTTCGCATGAGGTGGCCAAAATATTGGAG
The DNA here is from genome assembly GCF_019923935.1 of Bubalus bubalis. Classification (NCBI taxonomy): domain Eukaryota; kingdom Metazoa; phylum Chordata; class Mammalia; order Artiodactyla; family Bovidae; genus Bubalus; species Bubalus bubalis. The sequence goes on along the minus strand of NC_059177.1, from coordinate 25,998,064 downwards.
TTTCAGCTTCAGCATAAGTCCTTCCAATGAATATTCAGGACAGATTTCCTTTAGGATGGACTGGTTGGATCTCTTTGCAGTCCAAGGGACTCGCAAGAGTCTTCTCCAGCACCACAGTTCAAAAGCATCAATTCTTCGGCGCTCAGCTTTCTTCACAGTCCAACTCTCACATCCATACATGACCACTGGAAAAACCATAGCTTTGACTAGACGGGCCTTTGTTGGCCAAGTAAAGTCTCTGCTTTTCAGTATGCTACCTAGGTTGGTCATAACTTTAGCCTATACGAATTTTTCTTATAGATTCTGTGTATTATTTACACATCATAAATTTTACCAGCTTATGTACACAGTGGTTCCTTTTTTCATAAAAACTTTCAGTTGAACTATCATTAGAAGCCAGTATTAGAGCATTGCCCTCATCCCTTAAAGATTAGGTGCTCTCTGTCCCCAAGCCCAGGCCCAGGCGGTCGCCAGTCTGATGCTTGCCTCTAGAAATGTTTTTTTCTGAATATTTCATGTAAATGAAATCATACAATATGTGATCTTTTCCATCTAGCTTCTTTCCACTTAGCCTGATTTTGTGATTCATTCATGTTCTAGGATAAATCAGTAGTTGGTTCATTTTTATTGCTGAATAATATTCATATAATAATGATACAGATATACCACATTTTGTTTGTCCATTCACCAATTGATGTCCATTTGGATTGTTTCTAACTTTGACTATTATAAAAAGAAAAATTAGTAATAATCAGTAATGTTAGGAATATCCATGTGTAAATTCTGTGGAATTTTAAAAGCATTTTTTGTTTGGAAGAAACTTTGACTGTCAAATATATTGATCAGGATATTAAAGGTGAGAATGATATCATCCTGTCCTATTCTTCATTCTCTGTATTGTCTTATAAATGCTGTGTGAATTCTTATTATCAGTGATTGATTTACTGGCTAAAGATTAAAAGAATGAATAAAGGTAAAAATGCAGTATGCATTACTCATAAAGTAATGCAGGGAATAGCAGGTTTAGGGGTGAAATCATCTGTATATTGTTTTAGTAGAAACTACCTAGAATTTCTAGTGTGCTGGGTTTCTATATTTGTATGAATTCCTCAGGTCAGTTTCCTTAAGACATATCTTGGCTATTTACTGCTCTAATTTGGGAAGGGTAGAATAGCAAAAGTAGGGGTCCAGGGGTATATGCTAGTTTCTTCTACTAATATATGCAAACTAACCTTAGGAGCATCAATTTGTTCAGTAGAGAGTGCAACTTAGAGTTTTAAAGGTTTAATTAAGGCCGAGGATTTTGCTCTCATGCGTCCCAGTATGTGAATGACTAGAATGAAATGGACTGCATTGGTTGTCCTTCCTTAGTGTGAATTCATTACCAGTTCATAGACTGAAAGGCAGTGCTATTTCTCTGTACTTCTAAGTGGGTTAATAGGGTACTCTACAGGAAATGGGAATCAATTAAATCTCTTTGCAGACAGAAACTGGAGTTCAGGGTGATACAGCATGTGAGCTCAGTGGCTTGCATTCATGATAATGATGCCAGACTGTCAGCAATTTGCTGAGCACATTCAAGGGAAAAGGAAAGCACTCAAAAGCTCCCCAGGCCAGTCCTGTAAACAAAGTGAGAAGTCAAAATAGATAACGCTCTTTGGCATAGGAAGGGGGACAGGATAATTCATTAAACAAACCATAGGTTCTCTATAAGATACAGTCTTTCATCCCTCAGGCACCCTTCCTACTTTATTTTATAACGTTAATTCCAAATAATTGAATAAAATGTAGAAGTTGTTATGATATAGGCTACATGAAAGATCAAAAACAATAGCAAAGGAAAGCTCTTTGTCCCTTTGCCCATCTCTATACAATGTGACTGGGTTTACCATGTAAAGTGAAAATATTTGAACAAGAGCCAACATACTGAGTGATTTTTAAGTGCCCGACACTATGTTAATTGATTTATATGAAATAGTTGATTTAAACTTTGCCACAAATCAATGAATTAGGTGTCATGTCAAATTCCATTTTATGAATGAAGAAACTGAAACACATTAAGTAATAGGCTCAGGTCACATGGTAAGGGATGAAGCCAGGATTCAGCCCTAAGCAGCTGGCTCCAGAGCACATGTTTATAATCTGATGTTCCACAGTGTTGCCTATGCTTTGATCATTCTGTTAACACATCCTCTGGATGAGCTAAAAAGCATTATCCTTCTTTGTTGAAAATAACCTTGGCAATAGGTTTTCAGACTCAGAGAAAGATAGAGAATATACGGAGAGTTGATTTTATTCTTTGGGTATCAGAGAAAGATACTCCGTAGGTAACAAAGATAATAACTTGGTTAAGTCACCAGTACCTTTTCATTGACGTGGTTAGTCAGAATTACTTGTATTTCATTAAATTTCTCTGATGACATTTCATTACCAGTTCTTTACTGTTAAGTTGGTTGCCATGTGGGACTGTGCAACATGTCCTTAAGACAAGCCTCTGAGGGAGGCTTTTGAGGAGCCCAGAGAGATGAACTGAAAGGATTCTAAGATGCCAGAGAAAAGTAAAAAGGGGGCACAGAAAGTAAGGATAGTGGTCTGAAGCAAAAGAGCCAGTTAGTTTTAGTGTCCAGGCCAGAGCCGTTTATAGGCTAGTCTGTAGATAAAAAAATTGTTTTTCACAAGTCTGCTATATTTCAAGTACAAGATGTTATTTTTTTTTAACATATTAGTTGAAAGTGTTAAGATGATGGGTTTCAAAACTAATTGTCAGTACCTCAAGTATTGAGCCCCTAGAGAGTTTGTATTTGCAGGTTTGCTGTGTGTTGATAGCTTCAATAGGAAGACTAGCATGTAGCTAATTTGTCTCTCCGAAAGGCTTTTCATGCCAGGTGGGTTTTTAGGGAATTGGGCCCTTGGAGTTGTTCCTAGAAGTTTGTCTGCTACACTGAATAATGAGTGTGGAAGCCTATTGAAAAGTAGTAAAGGGATGGGTGCTATGCTTTGCTTGATTTTCTGATGAGGTAGACTGATAGGGACTAAATGTTTATGGCTTCATCTAGACTTGATATTATGGGATTTCCTAACATTCTTCAAATCCTACTTGCTGCTGCTGCTGCTAAGTCTCTTCAGTCGTGTCCGACTCTGTGTGACCCCATAGACGGCAGCCCACCAGGCTCCCCTGTCCTTGGGATTCTCCAGGCAAGAACACTGGAGTGGGTTGCCATTTCCTTCTCCAATGCAGGAAAGTGAAAAGTGAAAGGGAAGTCGCTCAGTCGTGTCCGACTCTTCGAGACCCTGTGGACTGCAGCCCACCAGGCTCCTCCGTCCATGGGATTTTCCAGGCAAGAGTGCTGGAGTGGGGTGCCATTGCCTTCTCCGAAATCCTACTTAGGTAGATGCTAATGTAGAAGTGGATGCTGATCCCTTTGCAAAGACACCATTCCATGGTCAAGTCTAGTCAGAATTAGTTCAGTTCAGTTCAGTCGCTCAGTCGTGTCCAACTCTTTGCGACCCCATGAACCGCAGCACGCCAGGCCTCTCTGTCCATCACCAACTCCCAGAGTCCACCCAAACCCATGTCCATAGTCACAATTAAGTGATACACAATTCAGTGACTTTGTTTTTGGTGTTAATGGAGCACTCATTTGAAATGTGTTGGTGAGCTCCAGCAGTGTAGTTGCCTCACACAAAAGAAAAATGACTGTTTACAATTCATGTTTTTAAAGTATTGCATCTGTTCAAACTCAACAATGCTAATGTTTATCATGAGAGAAATACAATTAGCAAAATTCATTGGGAGTCATTTTTAAATAGTCATTTTTTAAAATGAATTGAGGTAGACGTCATGCTTGCAGTTGTTATAATAATTAAATTTCACATTTATCTGTAAATGTTAAAATATTCAATTTTTTGCTTTGCATCAAATTTACTATATAGTTTGAAAGTCAAAGAGTAAGATCTAAAAAACCCTGACAAATTTTTATCCTTTACAGTGTTTATTCTTGGGCCTTAAATTATTAAATATATAAATATTCTTCCCAGTTTCCAGGTATTAATTTCATCTTTGGTTAAAGCTGTTCCAGATTTATGGTATGTGATAAAGGCTTTGGTAGACTTCTAAATCTTATTTTATCTTTTTTATTATGAATGCCTTGGAAGCCAGTTGAGTAACATAGTTATACTTTTGTAATTAGAATTTTATAATCTAGATTTAATTAATACAAGGATGATAGTTCTTCACTGGCGATACTATCTGTTTGAATTATTAAATTTTTTTCTAAAGAGACAGCTCTCCAATTAGGGCTTTATACAACTTAATTAGCAACTTGACAATAGATACCACCCAGGGAACTGTGTATTCATACTTGGCACTGTAAAGTTTGCTAGTTGCAAAACAGGATTACATGTGTCTTTCATTTCCTAATCTGTTTCTCTTTGTCTTTTGCTTCTATTATGTGAGTATAAACAGATAAATAGATTCAGTAACTATCAAACAACACTGCTAACTTCAATAACAATAAATACTGAGCTTTAGTTAGAGCGAGTTTCACTAAACAAGTGATTTGAATTTGGAGCTTAGGGTACATACTAGTTCTGTAAGTTACTGCACTTTACTTGCATAAGGTATATTTCTGCAAAATGACTTGTATAACATTTGCTGTCAGTCAAAGCTAAGGCTTTACCAAATACGTGGTATTGATAATTTATCAACAAGGTACATGTAGGGGATATACTCAGATATTTTTCTATCTTTTGTTGGAAGTTTCATTCTGCTGCTGCTGCTAAGTCGCTTCAGTCGTGTCCGACTCTGTGCGACCCCATAGACGGCAGCCCACCAGGCTCCCCCGTCCTTGGGATTCTCCAGGCAAGAACACTGGAGTGGGTTGCCATTTCCTTCTCCAGTGAATGAAAGTGAAAAGTGAAAGGGAAGTCACTCAGTCGTGTCCAGCTCACCAGGCTCCTCCATCCATGGGATTCTCCAGTTTCATTCTACCTAGAGTAAAAGCACGATTCTGAGATAGCTCAGTTCAGTCACTCAGTCATGTCCCACTCTTTGCAACGCCATGGTCTGCAGCACGCCAGGCTTCCCTGTCCAACACCAACTCTGGGAGCTTGCTCAAACTCATGTCTATCAAGCCTTAGCTTTGACTGACAGCAAATGTTATACAAGTCATTTTGCAGAAAATATACCAAATTCATGTCCAAGATGGTTCCCATCTCAAATTTTATTTCCAGACTTGCCAGGAGAAATCTTAGAATGAGTAGACCGCGAGGGAATCCACTGAGGACTGTCACACGCCAGCGCCTGTCTTTTGAACTGGCAAAGGCAGTGTAATAAAGACACTGCCTCCCGCGATGTTAAGCCGTGAAAGGTCCTTGAATTTAGACAAAAAGCAATTCACTGTAGCTAGTGCATCGATAAGAAATGTCAGCAAGTTCCCTCAGTCACTGAGGCGTTAGAGTAGGAGGTGGGGGTGAGGAGCAAGGGAACGGCACCAAGCTTCTCAAGAGGAAAATTGACAGTAAATGAATATATTTTTAGACTCTCAGGAATAATAATAATCTTTTGTGAGCCATATTTTAAGAATGAAATATAGAGATGGAAAACTGCTAATAAATTCTATCAGGTCAGGAAGGCTATAAATACCTCATATAAGACTTTTCTCATCTATCAAACCCTAAGTAATTCTACAGTGCAGATGTACAAATAATGTTGAGGTGGAATATATTTTGAATATTCTTAAAGCTATTTTATAAATAACTTCATAAAATATCAAACTTCGGTATTGTATTTCAAATTCTGCACTGTTGTGACTTACATTCTCAGTAATTGAATTGACCTTTTTTAGGAAATTGATTCCAGCATGGGAAAGAAACAGTATTTTGAAATACTGCAAAGTCTCCTGTCCTACATCCATGTCATTTCACTTAAAATTTTATTTACTGGGAGTGATTCCAATGTGGATGGCTCTCTTTGCAACTTCTAGTGGTCATGTTTGGTTTTTCATTGTATTCATACCATTTTTTCCCCATGTGGGCTTTGAATTGTCTATTTTGTTTGATATGATCTGATTGGAATATTTGCCAGTTATATTCAGGGGCTTCAGAAGAAAGCAAAAGACAGAAAATAAGTATCTGCCTAAAAATAAAGCACAATGTTTGGAAAAAATGATACCAAATCTATGAAAACTTAAAATGAGCAACTCCTATGACTCAGAGCTTATACCTCTTAACTGAGAAATATGCACAAGCATATTGTTGCCTTATTGATGTCAAAGCAAAATTATTTGTTATCTACAGTTACAGAATGCAGAAATATTTTTAAAGTTGTATAATGATGCAGCACAGATTGTTAACAGTATTTTCCTCTGCAGGTCATAGACAAGAAGATTTAGGGTGTTGAATTTACTAAAAATGTTCCAATTTCTACAAGAAGAATGCTTTAAGATAATACGTGTAACATTAAGCATTACTTGTAAGATTAAAATTTTTAAACGGTGTCTTTAAATGATTTTTTATATCAGATGCTCCAAAATTTCCCAAAGAAAAAATCGACCCTCTTGAAGTGGAGGAAGGTGATCCAATTGTCCTTCCATGCAACCCTCCCAAAGGCCTGCCACCTTTACACATTTATTGGATGAATATTGGTAAGTAATGTTCTTTTCTATCAATAAGGGGACATTTTAATTTCACGCATTGTGTCAAATGACATATGGAAATGAAGGATACAAAATCAATATGAACTTATGATGTGAAATCAAGTATAGTTTAAAAACTATTTCCATCTATAGTCTGCTCTGAGTTCTGAATATACATGAAAGCACTAGAAAACCACTGAATATGTCTTGATTTTGTCATATCTGGAAAGAGTGGAGTCTGTTAATACGATACAGTATGTCAAGTTGAGAATGGCTTGTATCTGTGTTGCTGGCTTTATATTTCTCTTTTAATATGTTGCACTTACTTAATACAGTGATGCACAAATTATTAGTAGTATTAGAAATTAGTATGAACTTCTGTGTTTAATTTTCCAAAAGCTGTCATCAGCTCTTGCATTGGGATTCCAGCTTCTTGTAAATCCTACTTCTGGCATGTGCCTTAGCAGGTCTATCTAAATCTTTTCTCATTGTGACCCACAGAGAAAAGTGATAATCATACAGGATTTGGAAGAAAGCAAAAGAAGCTACTCTTGGTTGTAGCCAGAGTTCCAGATTGCATCCATCTTAGAATCTAACTAGGCTGCATCATGGCAGAGGGATTAATATCTCAAACACTATTTTGTGAAAATCTGTTTTTAACAAATAGGATCCTAATATAATAAAAGTAATAATTAGGCCATTATCTGTTTGGACTAGTTTTCAAATAAGTCAGTGCAGACCCATAGAGCAGAAGTAGAATCCTAAATGGTCAGGAGAGGTCCAATGCCTAGACTAGTTGTCCATCAGTGTACTTCAGTTAATGGTGATAAGCGCTTTCTCAATGATTTTCTTGTTGTTTTTTTGTGTTTTACTTCTTACTCACTAATCACTTCTATAATAAGACCAGACTTGGGAGGAATAGGAAGAGCCTACATGAAAAATAAAATAATATGAAAGAAAGGATAATGAAAAAAAGGCGACGAGGCATAATAAAGGACAGTTGCCCCTTTTAATGAAAAGATATTTCTCTTCCAGAATTAGAACACATTGAGCAAGATGAGAGAGTATACATGAGCCAAAAGGGAGATCTGTACTTCGCAAATGTGGAGGAAAAGGACAGTCGGAACGATTACTGTTGCTTTGCTGCATTCCCGAGATTGAGGACTATTGTGCAGAAAATGCCAATGAAGCTAACAGTTAACAGTTGTAAGTTGAAATAATTTATTGTGCCAGCATGAATGTGGAAGACAAATGTGTCTGTAATTTTATTCTGGTTGAAGCCAGTTAAAGCTGGGTTGATATTTTCCAGCATTGTTTAGTTTAACTCTGAAGGCTCCTTCCAGATGAAAGAGACATCTGCAGCTGCACATCGACAGTAGCTCTGTCTCCTGCACCCAGAAAATCAAATCTCAATTCACAGGACAAGTGTATTTCACTTGATGACTGGAGAGTCGAGTCATTTTCCTTGTGTGAAATACAGAACAAAATTGCAGGGTTTTCTCAGCAAGTCTCAGGCTCAGAATCTCTGTGATTTCGGATAAACTGGCAAGGCTGAAAATGTGGGAGAAAAGAACAGAGTCAAAAATAACAAGAAGTAATATTATCATTTTTATCACATCAAACTTTTCTATATTTCCCAAATTGGCAAAGTTATTTGAATTGCTTCTCTTTCCTACTTGATTCTGCAGATGGCATCCTGGGTTCTTAAATTTGAAAACTGTCATTATTAGTCAAAGAAATAACCAAGATTTAAAGGGCAGAGATAATTTCCAGAAATTCATTGACTGAATAACTGGCTCTGGTAGAGTCAAAAGTTGGCATGACCATTCCATTGTCTAACGTGGTTCATAATTGTTTCATAACTTGGTTCATCAATTTGTTGTGTGTTGATTCTCTATGCCAGGGCTTCACTATAGCATCCTTCAGCAACCTCAATTCTCTTTAATGGAGCTCTAATTTGTGTGCTTTCCACTCAGATTTCATCTATGGTAGCTCAAGATTAAGCTCTTTATAAATATTATATAACTATGTTCCCAAAGGCGCTGTTCTAGTGAAGTATGCTTATACCTCATTTTGTAATTTTTGTAGGAGAAAACTATGGCTTTTCATTGTTTCGATGTCAGCACCTACCATTATGTTTGTGAGTTTTTTCTTCCATTTTTTTATTTCAGTAAAGCATGTTAATGACTCGAGTTCATCCACAGAAATTATTTCCAAGGGTAAGTTGATGACATGTAGAATGTTGACATTTATTTTCACCTGTGGTCTCTCATTGTCATCTCAGAATTTGAACTTTAATACCTTCTGAGTTTATTAATATACTGATACTCTTAGTAAGGAAAAGGTTAACATAGAGGGTTCTATTTTCTCCCATCCCCGTTAAATGTATGTAAAAGGGGGTACTATTTACGAATGCAGAACTATATAAATACACCTATATACTTATTGATGATATAATTACCATAAGTAAATACATATACATATATAACATTATGTTTTTCATGGAGTAATTATTATGGATCTACAAAAATGCCTCTTATGGTTAATCAGCAGTTTGGGAGAGAGCTGTTTTATGAAGAAAGGAAAAAGCAATGGTTGAGTGTAACAGAAGTAGAGAAAGCATTGAGTGTAAGAAAGTCAAATGGTTATTTTCCTTTCTAGACCTCTTGAAGTACTTACTACACAACTGTCCATTGTGATTCAGTGAGAAAGAATATAAGTTGCAGCATTTTCCAAGCTCACTTGTCTATGAAATGGTTTTTATTATTTAAAAAAATTTTTTTTCCCATAGAACATTTAACCAAATAATATGGTAAGTAGTTTTTCTACAGAGAAAAGAATCATTTGTCTGAATGCAACAAATATTTCTTTTATAATTCGCACTAGCAATGAACCCTCCATGATAACTTTGGTAATCTAATATACTGATAACGTTACCAGGGCTGGATGAGGGCTCTCCTTGCTGTACCCTCAGTTTGAAAATGGACTGATTAGGTGTATATAGGCAACATTGTTTCCTTTGAGGTCAATAACACAAACATATATTGTTGTATCTTTTCAGCACTCAATAAAATCATTACACATGGATAGGAGGGGAGTTTGGGGGAGAATGGATACATGTTTATGTATGGCTGAGTCCCTTTGCTGTCTATCTGAACCTATCACACAGTTGTTAATAGGCTGTGCTCCAATATAAAAGTGTAAAAAAAAAATCACACCATATAATACATGTTCATATTTTTCAAAAAACAAATAAACACTTATAAGGAAGCTGTGGCCAGGTACACACTGCTGTCAGTACCTTTCATTCCTCTACTCTGATAGCAGCCCTCACCTTTACAGTTCGCTGCTGCTGCTGCTAAGTCACTTCAGTCGTGTCCGACTCTGTGCGACCCCATAGACGGCAGCCCACCAGGCTCCCCCGTCCCTGGGATTCTCCAGGCAAGAACACTGGAGTGGGTTGCCATTTCCTTCTCCAATGCATGAAAGTGAAAAGTGAAAGAGAAGTCGCTCAGTCATGTCTTGACTCTTAGCGACCCCATGGACTGCAGCCTACCAGGCTCCTCCATCCATGGGATTTTCCAGGCAAGAGTACCGGAGTGGGGTGCCATTGCCTTCTCCGTCTACACTTCACATATCACATCAAATCATATTGACATTGGATATGAAACATAATTTGTGTGAACACTTGGAATGGCAATCCGAATCTGCATTGAAAATGGAAGCTTCTTCATTTTCCATTGTATTTGAAAGGCTTCTTAGGAAAAAGGGGCTTCTCCAGTGGCTCAGACAGTAAAGAATCTGCCTGCAATGCGGGAGACCTGGGTTTGATCCCTGGATTGGGAAGATCCCCTGGAGAAGGGAACAGCTACCCAAGCCGGTATTCTGGCCTGGAGAATTCCATGGACTGTATAGTCCATGGGATTGCAAAGAGTCAGACAGGACCGAGTGACTTTCACTTTAGGAAAATAAGAAATGGAACATTTCCTCACCAGTTACTGAGATGGCTTGTGAATCTTTTTGTACAGCAGTGTTTGTCTTTGAGGATATAAGACTGAAAGTAGAATCACCTCACTGATAAATTCATAGATGCCTGGTGTGCACTACAGGCTTCTTGAATCAGAGTTTTCTGGGTGTAGGGACCAGGAAACTGTATTATAAGAGGAATCCTGTCAGATACTTAGGCACATTCAATTCAAGAAAAATACTTGCAGCCATCAAACATGACCAAGTATGATTAAAATGTGGAATATAAAGCTATTGACTGTCAGTGAACTTAAGGCTTTCATCAAGAAACTAATTATCTTGAACACTGTTTGAACTTCTGAATTTGAAGATGTGGTTTGAATCATAACCTTTATAAATCTTGATGCAGCACCTAGGTAATGTATCTGAAGGGCAACCCATGCTTCCTGGTAAGAGTGGAATCTATTTAAATAGGAATATATTAAAATGTGTGAAATATACGTGAAATAAATGTGTGAAAATAAATTAAAATCTGTGTGTAAATATACACACACACACACAGGTCCATATGGTTAAATATGTTTTAGGAAGGATTGAGTGCCAGCGGAGTTTCTTAGTTTGAACAAAATCTGAGTCTTTTCTGTTCTGTTCTGTAGCAAATTCAATCAAGCAGAGAAAACCCCGACTATTGTTGCCTCCTCCTGAAAGTGGCAGTGAGTCTTTTGTCACCATCCTCAAAGGGGACACCCTGCTGCTCGAGTGTTTTGCTGAAGGCCTGTGAGTAACTTGACCCTGTTCGTGACTTTTTCCATTCTGTTCTGTAAAGAATAAGGTAGCAGTGAAGAGTGTGCCTGCATGCATCTTTAAGAAATGATTTCTTTAGAAGAGGAAATCCTGTTACTACATTTCTGGGGAAAGTAATTTGCACTTCTCTCCGCAGATTTCAGGCTGTGACCGAGATTGATTTGTAATTAGATAGCTCTGTCAGTTGGTGAAGGTGTGAATGGAGGTGGCATTGGCAGTGCCCTCCTTACCTCGGTCAACAGGGGATGCATCCTTAGAGCACGAGGTTGTGAAGAGTCAGCCCGTCACTATTGGTGCCAGGTTTATGTCTTTCTGCTGTATGATTTGTCCTGCTTCTGCTTGTTATGTTTCCCCAGGTTCTATGGATCTCTCTTATTTTACCCACCTGTCCTTTGCACACAAACAGATCTAGATCATGCAATTTAAATTAAATTTTTTTTTGTCTGCACTGGGTCTTTGTTGCTGTGCACAAGCTTTCTCTAATTACCGTGTGTAGGCAGTGGCTTCTCCTGCGGCAGAGCATGGGCTCCAGGCACGCGGGCTTCAGTAGTGACACATGTGGGCCCAGCAGTTGTGGTTCCCGGGCTCTCGAGCACAGGCTCAGTAGTTGTGACACATGAGTGTATTTGTCCTGTGGCGTTGTGAAATGGTTCTGGACCAGGGATCAAACCCATGTCTCCTGCATTGGCAGGCAGGTTCTCAACCACTGGATCACCAGAGAAGTCCCAGATCATGCAATTTAAGAGAGTTGCACATCAGAACCAATGACCCAAACTTTTTTTCACACCTAAAGTACAGTTTTGCAAATCCTCCAAGAAAAGACGTCACTTGGTCACCTCTTGAAATTGTGATGCTTGTTGAGTGGCTATCATAAGTCTGTGTAAACAAGGATCATCTTATTTAACACCTGATCATACAAGATTGTCTCTTTGCTATCATCACCTTACTTTACCACCACATACCAATCCCTGCCATTGGGAATACTGTGGGAAAAAACATCCCACCTTCCTAGCACCTGAGTTTATATACTCAGTTTGTAAACTAAGGGCTTTTTATAGCTGGTCATCTGGTTCATGGACTAGAATTTGAAATTCATACTCATTCATTGTTCAGTGTATATTCTGAATGAGTGGTTTTAAATTGGACTGTGAACAAAAGGAGCAGATTTTAATGGTTTTATAACCCCTAAGCTTTGTAAATTTCTCTTTCCATCCTGCAAAATATTCAGGTTGCTTATCTGTCTTAAACTGCCCAAGTATATTGCCATAGAGTAATTAGATGTGCAGTGACATGGCCTCTGTTCAGGAATTTTATCTCTGTATTATGTGAGGAGATGAAAGCATCAGGTTCGTTTGGATCATATTGGTAACTGCCTGCATTTTTGCTCTTCTTCATATGCGTTTATAGTGGTAGAAATTACATTCTTCCATGGTTCATCACTATTCTTGGTTGACTCTTTGGGCAGGGAGAACATGTCAGTAACTCTTTTCTCCTGTTTCCCACAAATGCCATAACTTAACTCTCGAGTGGGCTGCCAACTGCATGGATGGTCTTCAATAAAATAGACTCTATGAGCTTTTCAGAAAATGCAGCATCATGAGCCAATAGAGAAAAAGTGAGCACTGGCAAGTGTTGTCTTTGGGACTTGAGGATTCCTAAGGCCTTGTCAGAGAAGTTCATCTGAAGGGTTTTCTTCATAGTCATCATGGATTTAGATTGAGAATCCTATCTGGTCTAGTTCTGTTCCAGGTGAATGTGATACACTATAAAATTTTTAGAGTACTTGAAAAAAAATGTATTCTAAGAAGTTTTGTTTTAAAATTTATTCAATTATTTCCTTTTGACAGTGCTGGGTCTTCATTGCTACATGGACTTTTTCTCTAGGTGTGGCAAGTAAGGGCTGCTCTCTAGTTGCGGTGTGCAGGCTTCTCATTGCAGTGACTTCTCTTGCTGTGGATCTCAGGCTTCAGGAGTTGTACTTCCTGGGCTCTAGAACACTGGTTCAATAGTTGTGGTGCTTGGGCTTAGTTGCTCTGTGGTATATGGGATCCTCCCAGACCAGGGATTGAACCCATGTCTTCTGCGTTGGCAGACAAATTCTTTACTGCTGAACCACCAGGGAGGCCCTCTAAGAAGTTTTAAACCACGAACCTTCTATTGTAATAGGTATAATGAAGCTATTGTCCTCTTGATCATGTGTCAGGCACTGCGTCTTGCCCTTTACATACATTAGCTCATTTTCTCCTCGCCACACGCATCTCATGACTCATTCCTGTTGTTGGTTAGGCAGGTGCAGGCCAGAGAGTGGGCTTCACCTCTTTACACTTGGTACGCAGTGGAGGCTGGGATTCCATCCTGTCTGTCTCCAGAACCCTAAACCACCTCTAAATTTAACTTCTTCAGCATATTTCAACCGAATGAACTGTTCTTTTCAGTTAAAGGCAGGGTGGACAGAGGATGGCACTGTGCCTGAGTCTAAAGGAGTGGGATATAGTAGATGTTTCAGAAAATGGCTAGTAATAATGAAAATGTGGATACTATTAAGTAAAACGGGAAAGCTTTCAGAGGGAAAGGTTGAGGGGTTCAGATTCTGCAAGGTGGAAACTAAGAACAGCTAAAAAACAACATTATGAATTTCATTCAGAAAAGTGTGCACTCCCCAAAAGGAGTGCAGATGGTGAGTGTGAGTCCCTTGGTGGAAAGAGCACATTCATGGACCAGTTCACACTCACTCACATCCTGTGAAAGCTTCGTTAGACTTAAAGGCAAATTCCCTCTGCTGACTGCTGGGCTCCAATTTTCTATCTTTTCTCTGTTTTGTGAATTCATGGGTTGAAGCTAGATACAATTCTCTTGCAAACAAAGGAAGTTTAAGAATTAAAGTTGGCTGGGCAAGGACCTAAAGAAAACGTTGAGATGATGGTATGGTGTGCATTTATGTATAAAAATGGATTAAGCAGTATATTTTCCTTCGAAAATTTATTGTTCAAGTGCTGTTAGTAAATGTTCACTAAATTTTTGAAAAAGGAAAGAAAAATATTACCATGACAATAGCTGGATGTTCTTGCAGTGGTATAGATGTGTCCCCAGATGAATTTGTCTCATAGTCATATGATACTTATTAGATAATCATTTTATCCTATTCTTTCAAAGAATAGGTATTAGACGATTAGGCTGGTTTCCAGGCTGGTTTCCAAGGACTGGCAAAAAAAAAAAAAAAAAAAAAAAGATTTTACAGCAGGTGAGATGCTTGTACCATTAAAGTATGAGCTTACAAAAATCCCCTGATTTGGAGGAACTAAGGTCCAGAGCAGCCTGCACTTTGGCAAATTGCCGTTTTGACAGATGGAGTGCAGAGCAAACAGTCAGGAGGCATGGGTTAAGCATCCTGTTGGGTGGTGTGCTCAGGAAGCCAACAGCTAACACACTGTCATAGCCACCTATCTGAGCATCCTTACTGTTCCTATAGGAGTCAGTACTATATCCTGTATTTTAAGCCTGGTGACATGAACGGTAGTGGTGGTTCCACACAAGTACTTATGCAATGAGGGAAGAGACTAGATGTGTGTAAAAATCATCATTTTTACTTCTATTTTTTTGCATAATAACTGAATTATTTTAACTATTGCCTAACAATACAATTTAAGAAAATTGATGCAAACAGTATGACTTGTTCACTCATTAACTAGTAACTAATTAATTTGCCTATAAGCATATATTCTCAGAATTCATGGTTAGGAAGGGGAAAAAAAAGAATGGGGAAAGCACAAATAAAATAGGAGACTGATCAGAAGAACAAGTTTAGTCAGACAATTTCAAGTTCTAACATGTCATTTATTACCCCAGTGACTTTAAGCAAATTAACTTCTTGAACTTTAGAATCCTCACTGGTAAAATGATGATAATGATGCTCCCATTTAGAACATACTCAATAACTTTCAGGTATTAATGATAAAAAGAAATGTAGTGAGAAAAAACAAGTCATCAGTAAAAACAGCAAAAATACTTCTTCCACTCAGTCATACAGCTCAAGTGAAGAGGAGAAAAAAAAAATCATCCATCAGTTAAAATCTGGCATCACTGTTCTTCATATCATTTTTAAATCACAAAAGTCATAGAGCATCCCACTTCTCCACTTGTCTGGTTTGCATTCAAAAATTTTCATTTCAAAAATCCCAACAGATGGGATTTTTCTGTTTTAAACCTAGCAGGCTTGATTCCTCATTCTTGTTTTCCACCCAGATAAGGTGGAAAACGTCATTGTGTTGGTGTATGACAAGTTATCAATTTGGGATTTGTTTTGTTCTTGCTTTTTATCATTTGTTATTTGTATTGGGTGATCTAATTTTTCTAATCAAGAGAGATTCGGTTCATTCCTTGATTCCTGTATTCCCTACTAGGGTGACAGTCTGCCTGGATGACCCAGTCTATGCCTCAGAGCCCACCTTGGCCCAAAATGAGCTATTCCCCGGTCCAGCCAGTACACTGGGCACCCACATTTGAGTCTTATTCTGCAATAGCAGCCTCATAAGGATTAAGAGGGGTGTCACGGCTACCCTCTGCTATCATAAACCTTGGGTCTTAGTTTATGGTGTTTTTCAAACTCATGTGGGGAAGACGGCTGTTATTTCTGGCCCCTTCAAAACCACCCACAGGGAGATAGCACACTTGAAAAAAAATCTTGTACATTTCTATGGGTCCAGTCATCCATCCTTCATCTAACCATCTGTATTCAGCACTTCCATGGAGCTAGCCCTCTTAGTAGAGGAAACAGAAGATTTCTGAAGAGGTAGCCCATTAAAGGAGCTTGCAATGAAGGAGACATGATCCAACCCTGGTCTTCACCATGGATGGTGGGTGGTGGTGGGCAGGTCTATGCACTGGGAAGGCTGAGGTTTCAGTGGAACCCTTGAGTGCAGACCTGAAAGTAGCATGGTGAGGGAAGTACCCTGTGGATTTCTTTATATTTTATTTTTCACTTAAAATGTTTACCATTTATGTATTGTTTCACAGACCAACTCCACAAGTTGATTGGAACAAAATGGGAGGTGATTTACCAAAGGGAAGAGAAACAAAAGAAAATTATGGCAAAACTTTGAAGATAGAGAATGTCTCCTCTCAGGACAAAGGAAACTATCGCTGCACAGCCAGCAATTTCTTGGGATCAGCCACTCATGATTTTCAAGTTACAGTAGAAGGTACATTTCCCGTGTTGATTTATTTTTCTATTAAAAAAAAAGGTGAATTCATATGTATAGTCAACCTCAAATGCATATATATATATAAATGAGTATGCTGTTTCAGCATTTAATTGTAGCATGAGCAATGGAATATATTAGACTTCAATTAACCAGGTTTGTCATTTACCCCATGAAACCACATAGAAGGGACAAATGACAAGAAAAGATCTCAGGTTAGGGATTGAACACAGATGACTTTGACTATTTGAATAGTCACTAAACCTAATCTCCTAGATCATCTTATTATGAGAAAACACTTACTGTAATATGTGTATAACACTGCATAATATGAAACCTTAAAAGAAGAAAGCATTACCATCATAGAAAGTATTACGATAGGCCTGAGAGAAGCTTGGAGTTTCCCAGTCCTGGCATTAACTTCCTGGGTCCTTGCCCAATTTACTTCACCTTTCTGTATCTCCATTTCTTACCAATGAAATGAGAGAGTCAGAGAGATTACTATCTTCACTGTTTCCTGCTTGGGGGAGATCTATCTCTTGGGTTCAGATGATATTTAGTATGTTACTGAAGGGGAAAGAAAAATAGATAGTATGATGTAAGCGTTATTTCTCTACCAAAAGGTGCAAAAAACATGTTATATTCATGTCCTCTTTCTGTAAACTCAAGCTTTTTGGTCAGTAGAGCCTGGTATATTGTTTGCTGTATTCACAGAAATCAGTAGGCAGTGATGTCACCATTGAAAAAGAAGGTGAGCCACAGCATTACTTACAGGGCTCTGGCTGCTGGGCACATGTAAAGGTTACCTAGTCATCCTGTGAGTCTGACTGATGCAGACCTATTTCTGTGGTCCTGATAACACTGCAGTTTTTATGTATGATTTGGTTGACTGTATTGATCAAATTAATGGGATGATTACTGCATTTGTGCTTTTTGAGTGCTGTGCAGGCTTAACTATTGAAAGAAATGATCTCTGTCAGGTTTCTATTTAGTGAACTGGTGCTTTAAGGCTTTCATTTATATTCCAATGAAGTTCCCCTCTTAAAGCTTCATTCTGCACAAGGAATACCTGAGTAAAGGCCCACTGTTTTAAGTAATGGAAAAAAGAAAGGCTCAGATGCAAGTTATATTCACAAGTAAATGTTGAGATAACTTTTAATCATGTTGTTGTTTGGACTAGCAGCAGATTTCCAAAACCCGTCTCTCAGTGTGGGTTTCCCAAGTGGCGCTAGTGATAAAGAATTCGCCTGCCAATGCAGGAGATGCAAGAGATGCCAGTTCAATCCCTGGGTTGGGAAGATTCCCTTGGAGAAGGAAATGGCAACCCACTCCAGTATTCTTGCCTGGAGAATCCCATGGACAGAGGAGCCTGGCAGGCTACAGTCCATGGGGTCACAAAGAGTTGGGCAGGACTGAAGCAACTTAGCACATCTCACAATGTGTGTAATTAGTTAAGATAGGAAGAATGGAAATCCAAAAATGAGAGTATCATTTCCCTTAGTTCAACAAAAACAAAACCTGTTATAAGAGAAAGCCTGTTGTTATGCATAAATATCAACAGTTGCCAATAGTGACATATTCCTCTGACATTATTCACCAAGGAATTCAGAGATGAAGAGTTTGAGAGATTTTTTTCCATAATTTTAGTCAGTGTTTGATGCCTCTGCATAATACAGCTATACCACACAGCAGGGATGTTTTTCTGTAACCCTCTGCCTGCCTCCCCCATCCCAGCACCAACACATACCCACGAACCCGACAGGTCTAATTGTTAGCTGCTCTTACTCCAAGTTGCTGACTATTAGAAATCCTTCCAGATGGCTGGAACATCGCTACGGTAGCTGAATATTTTAACAATCTGGCCACGGGTTTCTTGACTGTGAGACTGAAGCTTTCAGAAGAACTGCAAAGGTTGCAAAAAGAAAAAAATAAATCAAGGATGTAAAATTAATTATGCAATTTAAAATGTTGACTATAGGGCTCCAAAGGAATATAGGTTTCCTGAACAAATTGTCCTTGCTATTCATAAAACAGCTATTAGCAGTATTGAGATGTAAATAATGTTTTTATGGGGGACATTTAATCCTTTATCCTTAATGAGAAACTACTAAACGTGCCCTCAGTTGTATGTTTTAGGAGTTTTTCTTCACACATGCAAGTGAAAAGCAAGCCCAGCTGAAGAAGTCTTTCTTTTTTTTAAAGTGTGAAGGCAGTGAATATATCCTTCATTAATCATATGGATGGATAAGTTCACTTTCACTCAATTTTATTCCGCCTTCCTGCACTTTCTTCTTTCCCTTACTTTGTCTTTTGCTTGGAAACTAATTAAATAACAGGATTAGTCATATGAGAAAAGAGCAATGTTACTATAAACTTTGACAATGTGGCCCATTCTGAAAACATCCAGTGTGCTTAAGCAAAAGCATGTATTTTACTGTATTATTTATTCTTTATTAATATAATAAACACAACTAAAATCTGTCATCGCTAGTTGGGGAACTAAAATCTCACAAGCCTGCCACACTGCTCTGTCCATGGAATTTTCCAGGCAAGAATACTGGAGTGGGTCCCAGTGGGTCACTGACCCAGGAGTCCAACTGGCATCTCTTTCCTCTCCTGCATTGGCAGGCAAATTCTTTACTGTGCCACCTAGGAAACCAAAATGGCCTCTAGAATTTTCTAAATACAAAAATCAAATTATGATCACAGATATGTTTCAACTGCATCCAACTAAGTGTTTGTGTTGTAAACTTTTGCATCATATAGGGCTTTTGAAATTTAGTAAGTGTAATAGGCAAGTATTTATACATAATTTTATAACCATAATTGTGGTGCATTTTAAAAAGACGTCATGAATTCAAACACAATTCAGTAATCGACCTATTTGAGAAAGTCTCGTTTTCAAGTAACAAATCTACTTCTAAAAAGTTGCAGTGAAATCCAAGTTTGCTGAACCTAATAATTTTTGATCTGTTAGAATATAGATATTTAATAGAAATCTGTTACTAAGAAAATAACCTCTGTGTTGTATATTTCATAGGTACCAAGTTTTCTGTTTTGTTTTCCTTCTAGTGATAAACATCTCTAATTAGCTTGCTTATTACATTGTAAACATTCAGACATTTGCATCTCAGTTTTGATCATCGTGAGAGAAATTTATCATCTTATTTTTTTGTGTACAGTTATGACTAAATGAGTAAAATTTCA
The DNA here is from genome assembly GCF_019923935.1 of Bubalus bubalis. Classification (NCBI taxonomy): domain Eukaryota; kingdom Metazoa; phylum Chordata; class Mammalia; order Artiodactyla; family Bovidae; genus Bubalus; species Bubalus bubalis. Next base: position 25,978,254 of record NC_059177.1, on the reverse strand, counting down.
ACATAAGTCATTTTCATCAGTTACCAGAGATTTGTGGATAATAGATGAAAGACTGGGATTCAGTGATGATGCTTTCTCTCAGAAATTTCCATTTTAAACATTCTTTCTTCTGTCTTAAGCCTTTTTCCCCCTATCCTTTCAAATAGGTCTTACCTGTCTGGAATACAGTTGCATGTTCCAACCTTTGAAAAAAATCTGTTCTGGTGTTCCTGCATGCCCACAGCCTCATTGCAGCCACCAGATATTTCCTGTCCCCTAGCCAATGTCCTCAGGCTCACTGTGGTACCTACTGAGGCATTTCAGTTCAACTTAAAATTACACCACACACATCTGTTCTCCTTTGTGCCAATATCAGGGAGGAAGAAATTTTCCTTTTTCTCCTGGCTCATCTAAAAATTAAATTGGCATGAAACAGATTAACAGGAGAAAAACAAAAGGGTAGTAACATGTATACATGGGAGCAAGCCAGGAGAACTGAGTCTCACCAAAAGGGCCAGAGCTTAAACACCATCTTCAGCTAAAGACTAAAGAGGATACTTGGGGCTTCAGAGGAGAGGACAGCATCTCCAAGAAAGACTGGAGATGGAAGAGCCAATGTTGGATTTGTCTATGTTTGCAGGGCCGGGCAGACATGGGGACAGAGAGTGGACTCTAATGTCTAGACCCTGCAGTTTCCCCCCACCAAACCTAGAATTGTCCAGGCAAGAATACTGGAGACAGTTGCCATTCCCTTCGCCAGGGTATCTTCCCGACCCAGGGATCGAACCTGGGTCTCCCGCATTGCAGGCAGATTCTTTACCATCTGATCCACTATGCTAGCCATTCTTGGCACATATTTCTGCAATAGCTGTATTCCAGAAATAGGCCTTCTAACTAAACTATTTTATGCAGTTAGTGGCGAGATCAGAGTTTCTTCCTGAATCTTTTGGGCCTTCCTGAATCTTTTGGGCCTTGATTATTTTCAGCTCAAAATAATCTGCATGCCAAAGAGATGTTTTGGGGCGGCAAATTTTTGCTCCCCTATACTAAGCAGAGGAGACATCAGAAAGAGAGCAATTCTGCCCTGGCTTTTCACAGATCACTAACTTAAGTGATATAGCCTAGGTGCTCTCACTGCAGATGCCAGTTATGAAAATCTCAGCCAGGGCAGGTATTGAGAGCAGTGTCGCAACAGACCCAGGAAGAATATGCTTCTAAGAAGAACAGCGGTCATGTATGGATGTGAGAGTTGGACTGTGAAGAAAGCTGAGCACCAAAGAATTGATGCTTTTGAACTGTGGTGTTGGAGAAGACTCTTGAGAGTCCCTTGGACTGCAAGGAGATCCAACCATTCCGTTCTAAAGGAGATCAGTGCTGGGTATTCATGGGAAGGACTGATGCTAAAGCTGAAACTCCAATACTTTGGCCACCTCATGCAAAGAGTTGGCTCATTGGAAAAGACTCTGTTGCTGGGAGGGATTGGGGGCAGGAGGAGAAGGGGACGACAGAGGATGAGATGGCTGGATGGCATCACTGACTTGATGGACGTGAGTCTGAGTAAACTCTGGGAGTTGGTGTTGGACAAGGAGGCCTGGCGTGGTGCAATTCATGGGGCTGCAAAGAGTCGGACATGACTGAGCGACTGTACTGAACTGAACTGAAGAACAGGCCTGAAGTCCCTTTCAAATCGCATGACCAAACATACCTTTGCTCAGGACTAGCTTACTTCTCTAGGATAAACAGGGATGAGAAGCATAAAAACAAATGTCTAAGCATTTATAAAGAAAGCTTATCAGAAAGGGTTCAGGTGAAGTTTAGTAGGGGCTTCCCAAGTAGCTCAGCCATAAAGAATCTGCCTGCCTGTGCAGGAGATGTGGGTTCAATCCCTGAGTTGGGAAGATTCCTGGAGAAGGAAAATGGCCTCTGCCTCCAATATTCTTGCCTGGAGAATTCCATGGACAGAAAAGTCTGGTGGGCTACAGTCCATGGGGTCGCAAAAGAGTCAGACACGACTGAGCAACTAAACAACAAGAACAAATTTGATTGATGATTTGTAGTGAGTGTGCACAGATGATAAATGTTGGAGAGCTTGGATCTGGAAGTACAAAATGAAAGTTGGTACAACTGTTTGGCCTTTGTTCCTGTGATCCAAATTAATGAAATATTAATGAGTTAGAAATAACTCCACAGTCACTTGGGGGTCTCAGCGCTTCTCACTCAGCAGGTCTGCTGGTCCATGGAATGGCAAGAACAGAAAGTGAGGCTTCTTTTACTGGTGACCCTGGGCACGTTGAATGACTTCTCCAGAGCTCAGTTCTCCATCTGTAAGATTAAATGGTTGATTAAGACGGTCATTTAAGCACCTTTTACCTAAGATCTGACAGTGTGTGTGTGTGTGCAGGCTCAGTCACTGGGTACTGTCTGGCTCTTGCGACCCCATAGACTGTAGCCCACCAGGCTCTTCTGTCCATGGGATTTCCCAGGCAAGATTACTGGAGTGGGTTGCCCTTTCCTTCTCCAGGGGATCTTCCTGACCCAGGGGCTGAAGCTGCATCTCCTGCATCGGCAGGAGTTTTCTTTACCACCGCATCAGCCGGGAAGCTATATCTAACAGTAGTGTATCTTAATGCTGGTACCAAAGGATTAATGAAATTTGTAGGATGAGAATAGACATAGAAATCTTGGTTTTATTACTCAGAAAGATGTAGAGAAGGGTCATCATTGCATGATACCCTTTATTATTTGTATTGAGATATAATTGACATATTACCTCATTAGTTTCAGTTATCCAATATAATGACTCAATATCGGCTTGTGTTGTAAAGCAATCACCACATGTAATGTAGTTTACATCCATCACTACATAGTTACACTTTTTTTCTGATGAGAACTTTTCAGATACATTCTTAGCAACTTGCAAATAGGTAATACAGCATTATTCATAAATTATAGCCATCAGGTTGTATAGTGCATGGCCATGATTTCTTTTATTTTTACATGTTCTAAAAGCAGTAGTCTTAGTTTTCCACTGTAAATAAGAAATCTTTCATGGTTTTTCTTTAACTCAGGTGTTTTATTTTACAATGTATATGAAAAGATCAGAAGAAAGTAACAATGATGTAAAAATGTAGACATACACACGGAAGTAAAACTCTTCACCTTGAAAGCTCATAGGCAGTTTATAATTTGGACTGCTGCATTTTAAACTATATGAATAAATATTTACATAATGTAGATTATGAACACACATATTTAACTTGGAACTTAACAAGTCTGTATCCTGTCGAATAATTACAAAGGCATGTCTCTTGCTCAGACTTGAACTTGCCAGGGATATTTGTAGTTCTTTGTTTTTCCTGGTGAGTTTATAGACATGTTTCTCCACATAATCCTCCTTTTCCTCCTTTGTTTTGTAACAAATTCTTCAAATGACACTTTTGTTTTACACATATATGTATCTTAAATTTGACTAAATATGTAAATCCAAAACTGTCTTGGGAGAAATAACCAAGCAACACTTGATGGGAATTACTACCTGCAGGTATTGTGCAATTTTCTCTGAAATCAAATTATCTAAACCATCCATACTTTAATATGAATCTTTTACTCGCTCCTGACACAGTAATATACTTAAGGTGACAAAACATGACAGTGATGTTTGCACTTAAAGAAAAATGTCTCCTTCTCTACTGAAATACCACTTAGCATTATAATATTGGCGTATTAGGACATGGAAAGACGCTAGTAATTTGAGTATATCTTTTCCTCCATTGTTTTGAGGGCAAAATGGTAAATGTTGCTTTTAGGATTCCTTCTCCTACCCCTCCTTGCAAAAAGAATTTATCTAGGAAGTAATGTTTTCCAAATGCCTAAGATGGACTTTGGGATGTGGACATATAAAATGCTATAAAGTCATTAATTGAGAAATATTTAAAATAATGGCTGAATGTTTTAATTTCATTAAAAATTGTTTCAAAATATGTTACTTGAAAATCAGCCATTTTGGATGCTTTGCTTCAGCCTGAAGTAAGCTGTGGTCAGCACTCAGTAAACTTCACCCTTCCTTCATTTTTCTGTAATGAGATAGATACTGCTGTAGCTAGATAAAAGTGAATGTATATAACTCTTTTTAGTGTGTTGATTTTACTATACATGCTAAGATTCCAGATTACAACACACACACTCATAAAAACGCATGCCCACACACAAACCCCATTCCAGGCAAATAACAATGCCTATCTTACCTTAGAGAAGACTTAATGTGAAACACTTTGTTGTGTCTGCCATCTGCTGGTGCATAGTGGAAATGCAACCATTAACATTTCTCAGTTCAGTTCAGTTGCTTAGTCCTGTCCAACTCTTTGCAACCCCATAACTTGTAGCACACCAGGCCTCTCTGTCCATCACCAACACCCGGAGTTCACCCAAACTCATGTCCATCGAGTCGGTGATGCCATCCAGCCATCTCATCCTCTGTCGTCCCCTTCTCCTCCTGCCCCCAATCCCTCCCAGCATCAGAGTCTTTTCCAATGAGTCAACTCGTCGCATGAGGTGGCCGAAGTATTGGATTTCAGCTTTAGCATCAGTCTTTCCAAAGAACACCCAGGACTGATCTCCTTTAGAATGAACTGGCTGGATCTCCTTGCAGTCCAAGGGACTCTCAAGAGTCTTCTCCAACACCACAGTTCAAAAGCATCAATTCTTCGGCGCTCAGCTTTCTTCACAGTCCAACTCTCACATCCATACATGACTACTGGAAAAACCATAGCCTTGACTAGACGGACCTTTGTTGGCAAAGTAATGTCTCTGCTTTTCAATATGCTATCTAGGTTGGTCATAACTTTCCTTCCAAGGAGTAAGCATCTTTTAATTTCATGGCTGCAGTCACCATCTGTAGTGATTTTGGAGCCCAAAAAATAAAGTCTGCCACTGTTTCCCCATCTATTTGCCATGAAGTGATGGGACCAGATGCCATGATCTTCGTTTTCTGAATGTTGAGCTTTAAGCCAACTTTTTCACTCTCCACTTTCACTTTCATCAAGAGGCTTTTGAGTTCCTCTTCACTTTCTGCCATAAGGGTGGTGTCATCTGCATATCTGAGGTTATTGATATAACACTTCTGGACCTTCTGAAATAGATAAAACACTGATGAGCTCTTCCCTTTATTTCCAGAGCCCCCTCGCTGGACCAAGAAACCTCAGAGTGGTGTATACAGCACTGGCAGCAGCGGCATCCTGCTGTGTGAGGCTGAAGGAGAGCCTGAACCCACGATCAAGTGGAGAGTCAATGGCTTACCAATTGAGAGTAAGTGAAAACCCCAGTTATGAGGCAATGCTGAAGGCAGTGTTTGGCTGGGACATTTAATGATTAGACACCCTTGTTATGGCTAAAGTGGAGTTGGTAAGTGGTCCTTACTGTCAGACAGATCTAACGAGAGAATCCAGAATTGCATCTTTCAAAGTAATTCTATTTATGCTTACATTTATGGAAAAGCCATAAATACTATTTGTTTGGCCATTATATTAGTCATAAATAAGACAGTTGAATGACATAGAGGATACATCCAAGGAGGAAGTTTTCTCTGCCTGAGAAGGAACAGGCACAGGGACCCAGTGGTTGAGGGTACAGCTGAAATTCAGGACTTGCCTTGGATTCAGGCAACAGTAACTCCTCACTGGGTTCTGCTCTTTACGAAGACCCGTTCTGGCACACCTGTGTCCATAATCTGAGAAATCCGCAGGGCCAAAGAGACATGCAAAGCCTGAACCTGGCTCACTTCAGGTTCTCAACCAAGCTTGAGTCCCCAAGACCAGAAGAATCCCCTGTGCAGTCAGTCAGCTCTGAGCCCTTCCCAGGTGGGCTTGGCGTGAAAAAGCAGAGATGGGCCGAATCTCCCCACTCTACCATGTTCTAGCCTAGGGCTCCAAGAAGTCCCAAATCCTCAATTTGAACCTAGAGCTCTGGTCATTTTGAATGTCTTTGTAAAGGTTGAAGAACAGAACAAGTGTTGTTTGTCAGTTGATTAGCTTAATTTAGAGCATTTACAATATTGAGACATGTGTGTGATGCCTTTGTTAGTTCCTTTTGCCTTGGACCCACTCATATCAGGGTGGGCATCCTAGTGACATGTGGATCTGGGGTCCCAACCAGGCTGTGCACTCAGGCTTGGGGAGATTGATCAGGCAACTCCAATACATCTCCTGAAACTTAAGTCTTTAATTACAAAATGGTGCTGATGGTAGTTGATTGTAATTGCGAGAGATCAACATAGTCTACCACCTAGGATAAGGCTTCTCTGTAGAATATTGTGACAGTTTATAAACTGTGGATCCAGAGGGTCTGTGTGTGCATTCAGGCTCTAGCACTTACTGTCTATGTGATTTGGTGTGTTACTGTGCTCCATAGCCGCTTCCCACCAGCTATCCATTTCACACATGGTAGTGTGTATGTAGTGTATTCTCTCAATTCATCCCACTATTACTGACCCTCTTTACACTTGTTTCACCGTCAGTAAATGAAGATGAAAATAGCGCTGACCACTGGGGTGTTATGTAGATTAAAGGAGGCACACATAGAGAACGCTTATCCCAGGCGCTCCCACACGAAGAATACTCCCCAAATACTGTTTAGTATTGTTTTCACATAGCAAATACTCAGGAAACCTTAGTGCTTATTACTATTATTTTTGAGAAGCACATCTGTTTTCTTTTTCTTTGTATGATCATAAGTACAGTGTCAGTGACAAGCAGATAAACTGACTGAACACATTTGACAGTGAGATTGAAAATTATAATAATTATTTAAAAATACCTATTACATAGGCTTGACTATTAATCTAGAGTTGCTCAAAGAACAGTATGGCCATATCTACTCTTTCAGAAAGTAACTAAACAAAATTGCTTTCAATTCTGCAATTGTTACAGCTTTCAATGTGCCTACTTATTTAAAATACAAATACTTTGGCAAAAGGCTGAACAGTTCTGAAAGTTATTTTTTCTTTCCTTTTTATATTGAGGTATGCTTTATATTAAATTCAGGTGTACAGCATCATAGTTTGATATTTATACACATTCCATAATGATCACACAATAAATCTAGTTAACATCTGTTACCTTACAGAGTTTTTCTTACAGAATTCTCTTACAGAATTTTTCTTCTTGAGATGAGAACTTTCATGATCTACCTCTTAGCATCTTTTTTTAAATTTTGTCCGTGCTGTGTGGCTTGTGAGATTTAATTCCCCAACCAGGGATCGAACCTGGACCCTTGTCAGTGAGAGATTGGAGATGTAACCACCAGACTTCTAGGAAATCCCCTATTAGCAACTATCTACTGGACCACTAGGAAATTCCCCCTTCAGTTCAGTTCAGTTGCTCACTCATGTTAGACTCTTTGTGACTCCATGGACTTCACGCATGTCAGGCTTCCCTGTTCATCACCAGCTTTCAGAGATTACTCAAAGTAATGTCCATCGAGTCAGTGATGCCATCCAACCATCTCATCCTCTGTCTCCCCTTCTTCTCCCGCCTTCAATCTTTCCAGGATCAGGGTTTTTTCCAATGAGTTGGTTCTTTGCATCAGGTGGCCAAAGTATTGGAGTTTCAGCTTCAGCATCAGTCCTTCCAATGAATATTCAGGACTGATTCCCTTTAGGATTGACATTTTGGATTTCCTTGCAGTCCAAGGGACTCTCCAGAGTCTTCTCCAAGATCACAGTTTAAAAGCATCAATTCTTTTGCGCTCTGCTCTCTTTATAGTCCAACTCTCACATCTATCAGTTCAGTTCAGTTCAGTCGCTCGGTCATGTCCGACTCTTTGCGACCCCATGAATTGCAGCACGCCAGGCCTCCTTGTCCATCACCAACTCCTGGAGTTCACCCAGACTCACGTCCATCGAGTCAGTGATGCCATCCAGCCATCTCATCCTCTGCCGTCCCCTTCTCCTCCTGACCCCAATCCCTCCCAGCATCAGAGTCTTTTCCAATGAGTCAAGTCTTCGCATGAGGTGGCCAAAGTACTGGAGTTTCAGCTTTAGCATCATTCCTTCCAAAGAAATCCCAGGGCTGATCTCCTTCAGAATGGACTGGTTGGATCTGCTTGCAGTCCAAGGGACTTGCAAGAGTCTTCTCCAACACCACAGTTCAAAAGCATCAGTTCTTCAGCACTCAGCCTTCTTCACAGTCCAACTCTCACATCCATACATGACCACAGGAAAAACCATAGCCTTGACTAGACGAACCTTTGTTGGCAAAGTAATGCCTCTGCTTTTGAATATGTTATCTAGGTTGGTCATAACTTTCTTCCAAGGAGTAAGCGTCTTTTAATTTCATGGCTGCAGTCACCATCTGCAGTGATTTTGGAGCCCCCAAAAATAAAGTCTGACACTGTTTCCACTGTTTCTCCATCTATTTCACATCTGTACATGACTACTAAAAAACCATAGCTTTGACTAGATGGACCTCTGTTGGCAAAGTAATGTCTCTGCTTTTCAGTACATTGTCTAGACTGGTCATAACTTTTAATCCAAGGAGGAAGCATCTTTTAATTTCATGGCTGCAGTCACCATCTGCAGTGATTTTGGAGCCCCCAAAAATAAAGTCTGACACTGTTTCCACTGTTTCTCCATCTATTTCACATCTGTACATGACTACTAAAAAACCATAGCTTTGACTAGATGGACCTCTGTTGGCAAAGTAATGTCTCTGCTTTTCAGTACATTGTCTAGACTGGTCATAACTTTTAATCCAAGGAGGAAGCATCTTTTAATTTCATGGCTGCAGTCACCATCTGCAGTGATTTTGGAGCCCCCAAAAATAAAGTCTGACACTGTTTCCACTGTTTCTCCATCTATTTCACATCTGTACATGACTACTAAAAAACCATAGCTTTGACTAGATGGACCTCTGTTGGCAAAGTAATGTCTCTGCTTTTCAGTACATTGTCTAGACTGGTCATAACTTTTAATCCAAGGAGGAAGCATCTTTTAATTTCATGGCTGCAGTTACCATCTGCAGTGATTTTGGAGCTCCCCAAATAAAGTCTGTAACGGTTTCCATTGTTTCCCCATCTATTTGCCATAACGTGATGGGATGCCATCATCTTAGTTTTCTGAATGTTGAGCTGTAAGCCAACTTTTTCACTCTCCTCTAGAGGCTCTTTAATTCTTCTTCACTTTCTGCCATAAGAGTGGTGTCATCTGCATGTCTGAGGTTATTGATATTTCTCCCGGCAATCTTGATTCCAGATTGGGCTTCACCAGCCCGGCATTTTGCATGATGTACTCTGCATATAAGTTAAATAAGGGTGACAATATACAGCCTTGACATACTCCTTTCCCAATTTGGAACCAGTCTGTTGTTCCATGTCCAGTTCTAACTGTTGCTTCCTGACCTGCTTACAGATTTCTCAGGAGGCTGGTCGGGTGGTCTGGTATTCCCATCTCTTGAAGCATTTTCCACAGTTTGTTGTGATTCACAAAGTCAAAGGCTTTGGAGTAGTCAATAAAGCAGAAGTGGATGTTTTTCTGGAACTTGCTTGCTTTTTCGATGATCCAACAGATGTTGGCAATTTGATCTCTGGTTCCTCTGCCTTTTCTAAACCCAGCTTAACATCTGGAAGTTCATGGTTCACACTGTTGAAGCCTGGCTTGGAGAATTTCAAGCATTACTTTGCTAGTGTGTGAGATGAGTGCAGTTGCATGGTAGTTTGAACATTCTTTGACATTGCCTTTTTTTGGGATTGGCATGAAAACTAACCTTTTCCAGTCCTGTGGCCACTGCTGAGTTTTCCAAATTTGCTGGCATATTCAGTGCAGCACTTTCACAGCATCATCTTTCAAGATTTGAAATAGCTCAACTGGAATTCCATCACCTCCACTAGCTTTGTTCATAGTGATGCCTCCTAAGGCACACTTGACTTCTCATTCCAGGATATCTAGCTCTAGGTGAGTGATCACACCATCGTGATTATCTGGGTCATGAAGATCTTTTTTGTACAGTTCTTCTGGGTATTCTTGCCACCTCTTCTTAATATCTTCTGTTAGGTCCCTACCTTTTCTGTCCTTTATTGTGCCCATCTTTGCATGAAATGTTCCCTTGATCTCTAGTTTTCTTGAAGAGATCTCTAGTCTTTCCCATTCTGTTGTGTTCCTCTATTTCTTTGCATTGATCACTGAGGAAGGCTCTCTTATCTCTTCTTGCTATTCTTTGGAACTCTGCATTCAAATGGGTATATCTTTCCTTTTCTCCTTTGCCTTTAGCTTCACTTCTCTTCTCAGCTATTTATAAGGGCTCCTCAGACAACCATTTTGCCTTTTTGCATTTCTTTTTCTTGGGGATGGTCTTCATCCCTCCCTCCTGTACAATGTCACAAACCTCCATCCATAGTTCACCAGGCACTCTATCTATCAGATCTAGTCCTTTAAATCTATTTCTCATTTCCACTATATAATCATAAGGGATTTGATTTAGGTCATACCTGAATGGTCTAGTGGTTTTCCCTACTTTCTTCAATTTAAGTCTGCATTTGGCAATAAGGAGTTCATGATCTGAGCCACAAGGGGGTAGATGTAAGAGAAGTCCAGAACCTAGAGTTGCTATCAGATTTTAGGATAATACCAATAAGACCCTTATGGTTATTTACTTTTGAGTAGAGATTTGAAAGAGGTGAGTGATGTTGACATGCCAGTACCAGTGAAAGAGCTTCCAGGGTGGAGAAGTCAGTACGTGTAGAGACCCGAGATGTGTTTGGAGTGTTGAGGAAAAGCAGGGACCGCAGTGTAGCTAGGCTGAGTGAGTGAGGAGGCCATGCTGAGAGAGTCTAGTCTGGAGGTGCTGGGGCCATGTTGCATGTAAAGGGGAAGGTCCCAAAGGGACTCGGAATATTATTGTGAATCAGATATGCAGCTCTTGAAGTATTTAGAACAGAATAGTGACAGGCTCTAATTTATTAACAAAGACTTTGTTTGGACTCTGAATGGAGAAGCAGTTGTAGGACTCCAAGTAAGAGCTGCCTTGAAGATACTGGGCCCTTGGGCTAGGTTGGTGGTAGTAACGGTTAGGTTATGGATTTATATCCACAGTTCGGCTAACAGGTTTGTTGGTGGATGACTGCATGATCACTGAAAATAAACTAACACGAGAGAGCATGGCTGAGAAAGGGCAGAGCTGGAACCAAAGCTTCAACCTCATCCTTGGAGCCCATGCTCCATGTTCCTTACACAGCTTTCCTTGTTCCCCTGCCAACTGGTCATTACCATTTTTAACTGGGATGCCTGATGACTGTGGGATTACTGAAGGGTTTGGAATCTCTGTAAGCATCTATTTTTAGCAATTCCTTATCCTTTATATGTAATGTTTTTAAATCAAATCAAAATGATTACTATTATTGATTGCAAGCCTAACCTTCTTCAAATGCTTTGCATCCAATATTTCTGGGCCTTAAAGAGACAGATTTTTAAATATTATTCTCCAGTTTGTAAATATGTCAAATGAGGCCCAGAGAGATTGCATTACATACTTGAAGACACACCCCAAGTGAATTTAGAGCCATAAATGGAACTGAAATGAAAAAGTCCAGAGCTGAAGCTTCTCCCCCTATATGGCATTTTTGCCCTTTGAACTGATCAAAGACAACCTGAGTCAGGAAGAGTGGTTTTTATTTGATAAATAACTTGAGTTTTTAGAATTCTGGGAGCTCCCGGTAGCCTGTTTGCCACAAGTACTCCACAGTTTCCATACCTATCCCAGAAGGCAGCTTTGAGCAGAGTTTGTCACTCAAACATGAGGCCAGAGTTTCATTCTTCTTTTTGTAGTGCAGTGTAGACTCAGAATTTACCATGGGGCAGATAGTATAAGGAGAACTGAACAGGCTGAAGTTTTTAAAACTTGATGTACAGTGTGAGGCTGCAGAATGAGATCAGAGACTTGATTCTGTGTAGCCTTGAAAACTTAGAAGCGCTGCTCATCCTGATGATTCTTGAAAGATACACTGTCCTACAGGACTCGATCAAATTTCTATTGTTGCTATAACAAATGACCACAATTTTAGTAGCTTAAAACAGTATACATTTTTAAAAGTTTTATTTATTTTAATTGGAGGATAATTTACAATGTTGAGATGGCCTCCGCCATCCAGCAACATGAGTTGGCCACAGGCATATATGTGTCCCCTCCCTCCGGAACCCTTCTTCCACCTCCCTCCCCACCCTTCCTCCAGGTTGTCACAGAGCACTGGATTTGGGTTCCCCGTGTCATACATCAAACAGCAGTAGACATTTATTACTTCACAATCCTGTTGGAAGCCCAATGCAAGTCTCCCTCGGCTAAAACCAAGGTGTGTTCGGTGCTGTGGTTCTTTCTGTGGGCAAGGGGAAACTCTTTTCTTGACTTTTCCAGCTCCTACGTGGTACCCACTTTCCTTCAGTCACAGCTGCCTTCCTCCAAACTTCTAATCAGCAATGCTACATCTCTCCGATCATTTTTTCATAATCACTTCTCCCTTTGATTGGTCACAGCTGGGAAAGGTTCTCTGATTATAAAGAGCCATGTCATTCCATTGGGCCACCTTGGAGAATCCAGGATAACTATCCAATCTCAAGTGCTTGACCTTAGGCACATGTGCAAAGTTCCTTTTGCCACAAAAAGGAAACTGTTCACAAGTTGTAGAGATGAGTCTATGGCCATCTTTCAGGGGCTCAGTATTCTGCCTACCCCAGGGACCTTCCAGGGATAAAATGCCATACAACAAAACTGTTTTTCAGTCTTCCCCAAAAATGTTCACTGACTGTATCCTCCACTATGGCTACTTTTCAGGCACCAGGGACATAGTGATTGAAACTCTAGGGCACACAAGATCTTGCTCCCACAGAGCTCCCAGTCAAGTGTAAAAATATATTCCTTTCTCACTTACAAAGGGACAAATGATGCCTAAGAAAAAGCTTCTATTTTATTATTCAGTGTTTTCTATAACCCCATACTTAGTATAGTGAGACTATTTTCTATAATGGAGACACCATGAGAAAAGAAAAAAAGTACTGGAATATAACTGCTTGACAATGCTGGGTTGATTGCTGTACAATGAAGGGAGTCAGCCATATGCATACATATATCTCATCCTTCTTGGACCTCTCCCACCTGTCTCACCCCTCTAGGTCATCATAGAGCACTGAGCTGAGCTTCCTCTGCTTTATGGCAGCTTCCCGCTAGCTATCTATTTTACACATGGTAGTGTATATATATCAGTCCCAATCTACCAGTCTGGCCCACCCTTCTCATCCCTCCCCGTGTCCACATGTATTACTTCTCTATAGCTACATCTGTATTCCCATATGGAAATAAGTTCATCTGTACCATTTTTCTAGATTCCACATATATGCATTAGTATATGGTACTAGCTTTAAAAATTAATTAGATATATTACTAACTTTGTAATGTCATTTAAATGAAAAATTTTACCGTATGTACTCCTTTTTTTTTTTTTTTTCGTATGTACTCCTTATTCAACATTCCTAGCTAATATATTTTTTTTCTTCCCATTGCTTCTGTCAAGTGTCCGAGCAAGACATGTGATTTGGCACATGGCCAGTTGTTGTGGTATGTTCTGAAATACAGTCCCCCTGGCCTGCTCAGCAGCCATGTTGGTGCTGATCTAGCAGGTTCTGAGCAGAGTTAATGAGATAGCACATGCGGCGTATCCAGCAGAGTTCCTTGGCCCTTAATTAAAGTAGCATAAATGTTAGATTTTCTCATTTCCAAAAGATATTTCCAGAATTATACTTGGATCACCAATGGGATAGGGATTTATTGCCAAGAAAGGAGAAAAAAGCTGGCCTGTGCTCTCAAGAAGAATTTAGTCTTTTGGGAAAGTGAAATACATGAACTATTTGTCTGAAGTGGTTAAATAGCAAAGGAAGGCAATTGAAACCAATGATGTAGATCGGGAAATTGCAGAAGGGCAGGAAAGCGAAACAAAGGAACAACATGCAAAGGGGGAAAACAGCAGCCAATATTGGTGGATTGGGGGATCCCGCTGTGTTGATCATCTGGTTATGCTGGGCAGTAGCTGGACCTCAATTTATAAGAGTAAGTGAGATTCAGTTCCCAGTGGGATTTCAGTGCTAAATAGAAAATCTGGAATCTTGTAGGTATGGAGAGACTTTGGGCTAGAGAGCAACAGGTATGTTGGCCATAAATACTCATTTGGAGAAAGACTGAAACTGCAGAAGGGCTTGAAAGAAAACTCCATGGTTCATGTCAAGAAATTCTAAAGAATTGGCTTTGATGAACTATTCACCCTAAATTGGTCTTAAAATATAAATACTGTATGACACGTTTAATGAACGGCATATAAATATTTCAGGTTCTACTTTTTATCAAGCTGACATTTTTTTCATCTCTTGTAGGAAATCCATATTCTGGTGATGTCATCTCTCCCGGGGAAATCAGTTTTACCAACGTACAACCAAATCACACCGCTGTGTACCAGTGTGAAGCTTCAAATGTCCATGGCACTATCCTTGCCAATGCCAACATCGATGTTGTAGGTAAGCATGCGTGCTCAGTCACTTGAGTCATGTCCTACTCTTTGCGACCCTATGGACTGTAGGGAAGCATACACGGGAGCTAGCTATCTGTCTGCTCTTATCTTCAGGAAAAGGTTCAAGGTCATACTCACAAGTCGACTGAATTCTCAGCGCATGGAAACATGGTGGAGGGAGTTCCCTGATGGTCCAGTGTTGGGACTCAGGACCTTCACTGCCATGACCCCCAGTTCAATTCTTAGTCACGGAACCAAGATCCTACAAACCATGCAGCATAGCCAAAAAAAAAAAAAAAAAAAAATGCGGGGGGTGGAGGGGATCAAAGTACCTTTTGCCTTACATTTGAGTATTAGATCCCATACCAAACTTCCAGAAAGGTACTGCATTGGGATACTTCCTAATTCAGGAATGTATGCTGTGATTGGAGAAGGAAATGGCAACCCACTCCAGTATTCTTGCCTGGAAAATCCCACAGACAGAGGAGCCCGGGCCTGATGGGCTACAATCCATGGGGTGGCAAAGAATCAGACACAATAGTGACTAAACAACAATGCTGTGCTACTCGGCTGTTTTCCATTTTTATTAATATGACTAGGATAGTGAAAAAAATTAACTTTCTTGTATTATTTCTTACACAAAAGTTTAAAATTGTATTATTTTCACATAGATGTTCGTCCATTGATACAAACGGCAGATGAAGAAAATTATGCTACAGTGGTTGGATACAGTGCTTTCTTACATTGTGAGTTCTTTGCTTCACCCGAGGCAATAGTGTCCTGGTAAGCTGTTACACAGTTTTCTTAAGAGAACATCAGTTATAAATTTCCATGTTCCTCCATCCACCGTTTGACAGGCTGCACTGTGTCAGTGTTATTACATGTAGCAAGTGCCTCTGAGAAATAAAGTAGCAAATCTACTTTCCTACCTCTCCTGGAACTATTGACTAGATCTGGATTCTCCCACATGGGGGAATATGGAGAGCCGTTTTTGCTTACAAAGGAAAGCAAAGCACTGAAGCAATGATGAAGACAATTTTACAAGTAGATTTAGGTTTTCATTATGAGTGCATCTAAGTCATGCATTGTTGTTTTGGTTTGGATATTATCTACATTATTATTAAGCCTGCATTTCATTACAAATGCCTGTGTTTAAAACATTTTCAACGTGTATTTTGAATTTTAGTTTCAGTTTATAGGTTGGGATAGTAACTCCAGACACATCGTTGTGTTGATCTACCACATTTGCTCCTTCTCTAGGAAAGCTTGCTTAAATGGATCTTAAATAATTTCCCCCAGTGCTCTGCGGGGCTGAGATTAGAGTGAGGTGAGCAGGGCAATATCCTACAATTTATAGGACCAGATTCTGTCTTTATTTAAAAGGTAGCTATTTTGTTCATCGTGGATTATTTTTTTGCGTTGTTTTTGATTTGTGCAAATATCTCATTAAAATATTATGTAACTTGGGAATTCCCTGGTTGTCCAGTGATTTTTCCAAAGACAGGGAATCCCTGTCCCAGGACGGGGTGCAGATTTGATCCGTGGTTGGGGAAACAAAATGCCACATGCCCTGCAGCCAAAAAACCACAATATTAAACAGAAGCGATATTGTAACAAATTCAATTAAGACTTTAGAAATGGTCCACATCAAAAACAAAAGGAAAAATACTTTGAAAAAAGTATTTATCTGGATTACTGAGATTTGGGGTGGGGGTGGGGGCAACCCTTAAATTTTGTCTCTTAAGCAAGTGCCTCCCTTGCCTTACCCTAGTCCAACCCTCTAACATCTCGTCTGAGTAGCAGCCAGAATTTGTCCTTCGGCTGTTTTCTCTCCAGCAGCCTCTTATTGTGAAATGTAGAAGGTGAATCAAGTTGTGGCAGAAAAAAGCTTGGAAAATGGATGAATGTTGGAGAAAATGACTTTGGGTTGATAAGGGTAAATGTAATCCATGTCCACAGGACAGGGATGTCTTCCTGGCCTATAATATTTCTGAATGACCAATGTTCCCTCTGGACAGCCGGAGGTTCAGAAGGTTCATTATCTCTTTCAATTACTAGCTTTCCCATTTAGTACCCTGCAGCAATGATTAACTAAAGAGTTCACCATCAATAAGGCAGAAACAATTTATTAAACTCTGAGGACAGATGCAAAGTGGTACTGAGAGCTATTATAAATACATCAGAGGCACAGAGCTCAGACTCAAATTTCCTCCAGTTACAGTCTATTCGGGCAGGTAAGATATACACTTATCACCTATTACCAAAAAAAAAAAAAAAAAGATTGTAAGGACTTCCCTGGTGGTCCAGTGGTTGAGATCTGTGCTCCCAATGCAGGGGCCCCAGGTTCAATGCCTGGTCAGGGAACTAGATCCCACGTGCCACAACTGAGACCCAGCAACCCAGTATAACCAAATACATAATATTTTAAAGAATTGTTAAGTATAATGGAAAATTCTGTAAGGTTTGCTAAGTTTGTGAAGAAGGGATAAGATTGAATGACACCAGTGGCCAGTTTGAAAAAAAAGATACAATTCAATCATAGCCCGAATTAATTCATGCTTTCTATGTCCATAGGCAGAAAGTGGAAGAAGCAAAACCTCTCGACGGCAGAAGGTATCATGTCCATGAGAATGGCACATTACAGATCACTGAGACCACAGAAGAAGATGCTGGTTCCTACTCTTGTTGGGTAGAAAATGCTAAAGGAAAAACAGCAGTCACAGCCAATCTGGATATCAGAAGTAATTTTATTTTGATTTTACTTTGCATAAACTGTCACACGGCTTCAGTTTTCCATTTTCCCTAGATCAGATTTCATCTAAAAGACCATCACAAGAATTAGAGGCTATGTCAGTGATGTGTCCATAGCTTTATACAATTATAAGAGAGAGCTAGGTGTTCTTGGTGATGGATGACCAGCAACACTTTAAAATCCACTATTTTGGTATATTTCTGTAACTGTTTTTTTTCAATAACCAACTCAATGAAATGTCATCAGTATTCAACTCTTAGAACTAAAAATTTCACAAATAAATTCATAAGGGATCTGTTTTGTAAAGACTAGGGCATGACAGGAGAAGGCAATGGCACCCCACTCTAGTACTCTTGCCTGGAAAATCCCATGGACAGGGGAGCCTGGTAGGCTGTGGTCCATGGGGTCGCTGAGAGTTGGACATGACTGAGCGACTTCACTTTCACTTTTCACTTTCATGCATTGGAGAAGGAAATGGCAACCCACTCCAGTGTTCCTGCCTGGAGAATCCCAGGGACGGGGGAGCCTGGTGGGCTGCCATCTATGGGGTCGCACAGAGTCGGACACGACTGAAGCGACTTAGCAGCAGCAGCAGGGCATGACAGAATGGCAAAGGTTTTCATCCTGGTTTTAAATCATAAACAGCTTTGTGTTTTTTCTCTTGTCCAAGCAGCCTATTTTATTTCTAAGTGCTCACAAAAGTATGTGCCAAAATATATCAGTGTCCCAAAGAGGAGCATCTCTGCACCTAGACTCAGGCTAATTGGAACCCAGACCCACAGGCATCATCAATATTTTGATTTTAAAATTGCTCAGAGAACCCTTTCCTGGAAAACAGGAGAACAGTGGCTCAATGGTAAAGAATCTGCTGCCAGTGGAGGAGATACAGGAGACGTGGGTTTGATCCCTGAGTTGGGAAGATCCCCTGGAGGTGGAAATGGCAAACCACTACAGTATTCTTGGCTGGAGAATTCCATGGACAGAGGAACCTGGCAGGCTACAATCCATGGGGTCACGAAGAGTCAGACACGACTGAGCTCGCACATACGTGTGTGTAGTAAATGTAGGGAGGGCTTGTGTTTCTTGTGGCAGCTCACTGTCATGACCAGCTACCAACTCTACTTAGGTGACAGGGTGCAATTCGTGTAATCACCTGTGTTAAGTGTTACCTTAGCATTTTTCTCTCTCTCTCACACACACACTCCTTTCCTTTTCTTATTCTGTCTTTGCTTCTTTGCTGTCTTATATTTTCTTACCTTTTCATTTTGTATTTTGTTTTCTATTTATTATAGCCAATTAACAAACAATGTTGTTATAATTTAAGATGAATAGTGGAGGGAGTAAGCCATACATATACATGTATCCATTCTCCTCCAAATTCCCTCCCATCTAGACTGCCATATAACACTAAGCAGAGTTCCCTGTGCTATACAGTCGGTCCTTGTTGATTACCCGTTTTAAATATAGCAGTGTGTACATGTCCACCCCAAATTCTATAACTATGCCCCCATCCTTCCCGCTGGCAGCCATAGACTCATTCTCTAAGTCTGTGAATCTGTTTCTGTTTTGTAAGTTCCTTTGTGTCATTTGTTTTTACACGATACTTCTCCTTCTCTGTCTGAGTGGTTTCACTTAGTATGACACTCTCGGTCCATCCGTATCTTATATTCTTTTATTCTTTCCTTGTATTTTTTTTTCTGTACCCAAAATTACCCAATCTGCCAACCCCATGGACTATATTTTTAAGGAACATTAATATTCTGTGATGTCAACTTACATTGGGTGTCTCTCTGCATTTTCAAATGATACATGTAATTTTTAAAATACTCTGGTAATGTCAATGAAGATGATTCTTTTTTTTTAGATATTTTTTTAAAATTTTATTTTATTTTTAAACTTTACATAATTGTATTAGTTTTTTTTAATTTTATTTTATTTTTAAACTTTACATAATTGTATTAGTTTTGCCAAATATCAAAATGAATCCGCCACAGGTATACATGTGTGCCCCACCCTGAACCCTCCTCCCTCCTCCCTCCCCATACCATCCCTCTGGGTCGTCCCAGTGCATCAGCCCCAAGCATCCAGTATCGTGCATCAAACCTGGACTGGCAACTCGTTTCATACATGATATTTTACATGTTTCAATGCCATTCTCCCAAATCTTCCCACCCTCTCCCTCTCCCACAGAGTCCATAAGACTGTTCTATACATCAGTGTCTCTTTTGCTGTCTCGTACACAGGGTTATTGTTACCATCTTTCTAAATTCCATATATGTGCATTAGTATACTGTATCGGTGTTTTTCTTTCTGGCTTACTTCACTCTGTATAATAGGCTCCAGTTTCATCCACCTCATTAGAACTGATTCAAATGTATTCTTTTTAATACTCCATTGTGTATATGTACCATAGCTTTCTTATCCATTCATCTGCTGATGGACATCTAGGTTGCTTCCATGTCCTGGCTATTATAAACAGTGCTGCGATGAACATTGGGGTACACGTGTCTCTTTCCCTTCTGGTTTCCTCAGTGTGTATGCCCAGCAGTGGGATTGCTGGATCATAAGGCAGTTCTATTTCCAGTTTTTTAAGGAATCTCCACACTGTTCTCCATAGTGGCTGTACTAGTTTGCATTCCCACCAACAGTGTAAGAGGGTTCCCTTTTCTCCACACCCTCTCCAGCATTTATTACTTGTAGACTTTTGGATCGCAGCCATTCTGACTGGCATGAAATGGTACCTCATAGTGGTTTTGATTTGCATTTCTCTGATAATGAGTGATGTTGAGCATTTTTTCATGTGTTTGTTAGCCATCTGTATGTCTTCTTTGGAGAAATGTCTATTTAGTTCTTTGGCCCATTTTTGGATTGGGTCATTTATTTTTCTGGAGTTGAGCTGTAGGAGTTGCTTGTATATTTTTGAGATTAGTTGTTTGTCAGTTGCTTCATTTGCTATTATTTTCTCCCATTCTGAAGGCTGTCTTTTCACCTTGCTAATAGTTTCCTTTGATGTGCAGAAGCTTTTAAGGTTAATTAGGTCCCATTTGTTTATTTTTGCTTTTATTTCCAATATTCTGGGAGGTGGGTCATAGAGGATCCTGCTGTGATGTATGTCAGAGAGTGTTTTGCCTATGTTCTCCTCTAGGAGTTTTATAGTTTCTGGTCTTACATTTAGACCTTTAATCCATTTTGAGTTTATTTTTGTGTATGGTGTTAGAAAGTGTTCTAGTTTCATTCTTTTACCAGTGGTTGACCAGTTTTCCCAGCACTACTTGTTAAAGAGATTGTCTTTTCTCCATTGTATATTCTTGCCTCCTCTGTCAAAGATAAGGTGTCCATATGTGCGTGGATTTATCTCTGGGCTTTCTATTTTGTTCCATTGATCTATATTTCTGTCTTTGTGCCAGTACCATACTGTCTTGATAACTGTGGCTTTGTAGTAGAGCCTGAAGTCAGGTAGGTTGATTCCTCCAGTTCCATTCTTCTTCCTCAAGATCGCTTTGGCTATTCGAGGTTTTTTGTATTTCCATACAAATTGTGAAATTATTTGTTCTAGCTCTGTGAAGAATACTGTTGGTAGCTTGATAGGGATTGCATTGAATCTATAGATTGCTTTGGGTAGTATACTCATTTTCACTATATTGATTCTTCCAATCCATGAACATGGTATATTTCTCCATCTGTTAGTGTCCTCTTTGATTTCTTTCACCAGTGTTTTATAGTTTTCTATATATAGGTCTTTAGTTTCTTTAGGTAGATATATTCCTAAGTATTTTATTCTTTCCATTGCAATGGTGAATGGAATTGTTTCCTTAATTTCTCTTTCTGTTAACCCTAAAGACTCCACCAGAAAATTACTAGAACTAATCAATGACTATAGTAAAGTTGCAGGATATAAGATGATTCTTTTTATACTTTATTTGTTGTTGTTGTTTAGTCACTAAGTTGTGTCCAATTCTTTTGCAATCCCATGGACTGTAGCCTGCCCGGGTCCTCTGTCCATGGGATTTCCCAAGCAAGGATACAGGAGTGGGTAACCATTTCCTCCTCCAGGAGATCTTCCCAACTGACTGATCAAACCTATATCTCCTGCATTGCAGGCAGATTCTTTACCACTGAACCTGGGGAGCCCTTTATACATTATAAAACCAACATGAATCAAAGTTGAGCAGCTCTGCCAGGTGAAAGGTAATGAGAGTGAAGTCTGGAATCCAAATAAACCTTGACCTCCCTACTGCCCAACACAGTGCTTGGCCCAAAGTGGACCTTGAAACTGCTAGTAGCCAGAGAGAAGGCCAAGTTCATAAACTTTTTATCTGCTCTAACGTCCATTGTATATGTAAGAGGTATATAGGAACCATATCCCTGAGAGTTAAGGGCATATTTTTTTTAACCCAACAACAATTTAAAAGCATCTTCATAAAGTGGGCTTTATCCCAGGGACAGACAATTCTTCAATATAAGCAAGTCAGTCAGTGTAATACACCACATTAAGGGCGTAATTGTTACAAATGAAAAAAGAATGTCAGGAATGGAGTTGATTAAGAGGCTATACAGCAGAGTGATTAAAAGCATGAGGGGTTTTTTTTCTCCTATTCTCAATTCATCCCACCTTCATCTTCTCCCACATAGTCCAAAAGTCTGTTCTTCACATCTTTGTCTCTCTTGATGCCTTGCATATGGGATCATGTTACCATCTTTCTAAATTCCATATATATGTGTTAATATACTGTATTGTTTCTCTTTCTGACTTACTTCACTCTGTATAATAGACTCCAGTTTCATCCACCTCATTATAAGATTGCATTGTGTATATGTATAGCTTCCTTATCCATTCGTCTGCTGATGGACATCTAGGTTGCTTCCATGTCCTAGCTATTGTAAATGGTGCTGCAATGAACATTGGGGTACATGTGTCTCTTTCAATTCTGGTTTCCTTGGTGTGTATGCCCAGCATTGGATTGCTGGGTCATATGTCAGTTCAATTTCCCTTTTTTAAAGGAATCTCCACACTGTTCTCCATAGTGGCTGTACCAGTTTGCATTCCCACCTACAGTGTAAGAGGGTTCCCTTTTCTCCACACCCTCCCCAGCATTTATGGTTTGTAGACTTTTTGATGGTGGCCATCCTGACCAGCATGAGATGATACCTCATTGTGATTTTGAATTGTATTTCTCTAATAATGATTTAATCAGCTTTTTGAGTAACATATATATAGCAAATACTAGGGCATGATAGTGAAATTGGAAGTCAGCTTCTGAGAAGCTTAGCAAGTACCACATTCTGGTAAAATATATCTGTCTTATTATGGTCCTCAGGAGTAAGGATTATATGTTTGAAACAATTATAATAAAACATTTTTCAATATAGCCATGGTACCAATGTTTGAGCTTTATGGTATTGATATTACTAGTTTATTTTCAAAATGTGACTCACTGTAACTCATGCACAAATACGTATTGAGTACCTACTGTATACAGGCTCCCTTCTGGATTCTGTGAACACTTGAATGTAGTAACAAATTAGACACAGCCTCTGCCTTCATGGGGCTTATGTTCACATTCCACACCTTCATGTAATTAGTTCATCTGTGCATAGGCTGCACCATTTAACCTCAGGTTTGAGCTAATAATAAGGATGATAATAGGAAATTATTTGATTTTCTTCTTTTATTTATAGTATTTTTATCACATATCCAGATCACTAGAAGGAGAATTTGTATTATTTTCAACATCTGGATGCATTTGCTTCTTTGCTTTCTTCTTATTCCCTTTGTCTAGGAAGTAGAAAGGGATAGTGCTATTAATTAATACTTCCACCGAGGTGCCCTGGCCAGGATGGAACAAAATTAGTAATAACATGTGATGTTAAGAAATGACAGTGTGATAAACAGTGCTTGAAGGTTTGACAGTAATTGTTGACCATTTTGGTTGATTAAATGACAGGCACTTGACAATAATCCCACCGCTGCCAACTTGTTGATAACTTAAGTGTTCACTGAGAGTTCAGTTGGTAAAGAATCCCCCTGCAATACAGGAGACCCTGGTTCAATTCCTGGGTCAGGAAGATCCCTGGAGAAGGGAGAGGCTACCCACTCCAGTTTTCTTGGGCTTCCCTTGTGGCTCACCTGGTGAAGAATCTGCCTACAATGTGGGAGACCTGGGTTCGATCCCTGGGTTGGGAAGATCCCCTGGAGAAGGGAAAGGCTACCCACTCCAGTATTCTGGCCTGGAGAATTCCATGGACTGTATAGTCCATGGGGTTGCAAAGAGTCAGACATGACTGTGATCGACTTTTACTTTCACTTTGACAATAAAGTAAGCTCTTCTGTACTTCTGACTGGTATCTTTGTTTTATAAAAACAGATGCTACAAGCCTTAGAGTTTCTCCCAAGAATCCTCGGGTCCCCAGATCACATACACTGGAATTACACTGTGAGAGCAACTGTGACTCACATCTGAAATACAGTTTGAAGTTGTCCTGGAGTAAAGATGGAGAAGCCTTTGAGATTAACGGCACCGAGGATGGCAGGTAGGTAAACCATTACCGTATCTCATGATATTGGCTTGGGATTAAACCTTGAGTTTTAAAGAAAATTAGTGGTAAAAGAATTTACACTGCATTGATATAAAAACTGATTATTGCATTTCAGTCTTTAAGGCAGTATTTAAAAGGTCATATAATGTACTTCTTTCACTTTGCCCTCAATCATTGGTCTTTTCATTTTTGCTAGCTGTTTTTCATATAAGAGATTCCCTGGTGGCTCAGACGGTAAAGCATCTGTCTACACTGTGGGAGACCTGGGTTCAATCCCTGGGTCTGGAAGATCTGGAGAGGGAAATGGCAACCCACTCCAGTGTTCTTGCCTGGAAAATCCCATGAATGGAGGAGCCTGGTAGGCTACAGTCCATGGGGTTGCAAGGAGTCGCACATGACTGAGCGACTTCATTTTCATATAATGTGTACCATTCTGTAAGGGCAGGAAACAAGTATTCCTGTTATTTGAGGAATACTTGTACACGGGCTTGGGTGCTCACCAAGCCATGGCCAGACTGGAGGAGTTAGGCCTAAGGGCGCTGCTTCCTGAGCCTTTGATTCTCAGCGGTGTGGTCCTGCAGCTGCAGTTCACATGCTGATACTGCCGCTACCTCCACTGCCCCCTCAGCCCACTGGCGCTCCTGGTGACTCCAACACCGACAGTTCTGACATGTGCCAGAGTCGCTGTCTGCTCACAGGGCTCTGGTAGCTCAGACAGCAAAGAATCTGCCTGCGACGCAGGAGACCTGGGTTCGATCCCTGGGTCAGGAAGATTCCCCTGAGAAGGGACTGGCAACCCACTCCAGTATTCTTGCCTGGAGAATCCCATGGACAGAGGAGTCTGATGGACTGCAATCCATGGGGTCGAAAAGAGTCGGACACAACAGAGTGGCTCACACGGCCCCAGGGGAGGAGCTGGTGTCCTGTCCCTTCTCCCTCCCAGTCTCACAGGAGTCTATCGCATGGGCAGAACCTAAATCATATCTTGAACCCTTCCCATTAGTTAAGTATGGACAAGTACATTTTTGAGCCGTCCACTTTCTTTGTAGAGAATATATACAAATAGAGAAGAGAATATAGACTAATGTATGAATAGATGCTGACTAGTTCTAAACATTATTAAGTACATCAAAGAAAATATTATTTACTGAATACATATGCTGTCTTTTGAAAGCAGAGGATAATTCTCCTTTCTTTTGCATTGTTGCTGAGTTAGGTATTAAACAGTGACCATGTTTGATCCAAGTCTCACCTGCAGGCTTATTTTGTTATCCATCATTCTGAATGTCTAAATCTGAAGATCCTTAGACAGGACTTGCTTTTCTACATGAGGTGGTGGAACTGTCATTATTAAGAGCGTGGGCTCTGGAGCCCAGAGGCCTGGCTTGGAATCCCAGCGTTGTCACTTACTGGGTTTGTGACCTTAGACAAAGTGCCTAACTTTTTCTGTATTTTTAAAATTTTTATTGAAGGAAAATTTCTACAGCGTTATTTTCTGCTATACAGCAAAGCGAATCAGCCATCCAATTACATATATCCCATTTTTATTTTTTATTTCCTTCCCATTAGGTCACCACAGAGCAGTAAGTAGAGTTCCTGGTGCTGCACAGCAGGTTCTCATTAGTTATCTGTTTTACACATAGTACTGTATACACATTGGCCCCAATTCCCCAGTTCATCCCACCACCATGCCACCTTTGTATCCATACATTTGTTCTCTACACCTGTCTCTATTTCTGTTTTGCAAATAGGTTCATCTATACCAAGTTTTTCTATATTCCACATATATGTGTTAGTATTTCTGATTACTTGACTCTGTATGAGAGTCTCTAGGTTCATCCACATCTCTGCAAATAGCACTGTTTCATTCCTATTTATGGCTGAGTTTATTCCACTGTGAATATGTGGCACATTTTCTGCATCCATTCCTCTGTCGGTGAACAGTAAGCTTGCTTCCATGTCCTAGCTGTTGTTAATAGTGCTGCAGTGAACATTGGGGTTCATGGAATATCTTTTGGAATTATGCTTTTCTCTGGGTTGCCTAACTTTTCTGTGCCTTAGTTTTATAATCTATAACATAGTTTAGTTCAAAAAAGTTTTTCAGGGTGAGTTCATCATAGGATTATTGTGCATTAACACCAAGTACTAGACTATACTCACTTCTCAGTCCAATTTAGCTGTGATGATTCATTCTACTCATTTCCCGAGTACTCGTGTCTCCTGTTACCTGGTTGTTCTCTTTTGGTATTTGTGAGTGTGTGTGCCACCTCTCTCTAAAGGTATTGATTGGTCTTAGCCTAGGTACTTAATTTATTCTATTGCAGCTCTTCTGTAAATGTAATGTTTGTGGAAAGACAGCATACATACCGCAACCAGTTGTCAGGGGAATAAAAGGAGAATAGCAATGATACCTTAAAGGCTACACATTGCAGCAGAGATCTTCAGCCTTTGGTTAGGTGTCAGTCGATTCATCAGCTGCTCAGATATCCCCAGATTCCCCCTCTGTTTTCACTACGGTCTAGTTATCTGGGATCCTCCATATAATCTCTGGATTATAGCTGAGAAGGAAATCAGACTCACGGCTTCTTGGTGATGTTACCTGCATATTTAGGCCCTGAATCCAGACATTCGAAACAGCCTCTTTCCGTGACTCAGTTTTACAGCTTCTACAGGATGCTGGCTCTGGCTATCTGGTCACCTAAGTAATGCAGATATTCTAGTTTTATTTAAATATGGGTAGGGGGAAGGACAATAACCTTAACATAGAAGGGATATCTGGGGTGGGAAGGGCTGGGAGTGACTGTTGCTGGCTAGTCTTGACTGGAGCCAGGAGCAGGCGTTAAATTTTAGCAGGAAGTTGAGATCACGGGTGTCCGCTAAATTTCTGTAGAACCATTAGTAGGCTCCTCTGTCTCACCTTCTGCTGGGGTGCCTTTTCGTCACTAGGCTGGAAGCCAGAGCTTTTTACCTAGAAAGTGGTTAAATTTCTGATCCACAGGCGCATAGAGGGGGAAAAAAGAAGTGAAAATACCTGCTTCTCTTCCTTCCTGTCTCCTGTCACCTACAGGGGTGTGCTGAGTGTTGAAAACTGCCACCCTGGGCCTTTATACCTGCCGGATGCCTTATGTTATTTTAGTGCCTCTCATCCTTGCTTTCTGTTGATTATCCTCACAGCAAACCTATTAGGAAGGCTGGAATGATCTCAAGGGATTTTCTGTGGATTTCTATCCTGCAGGAGGCTCTAGACAATACAATGTTGTTAACATCGAAAAATGAAATGGAAAATGACATCAAACCATTTGTAAAATTTCGATTGTGCTTAACAAATGTAATGCGGACTATTATGACAACAGAGTGAAGGACTGTCCTGCAGGGGAGATCACAGTGGGGTTTGGGATGTGTATATATGTCTGTGAACAGGAGGATGAGAGGGAACAGGTGTCAGGAGCACAAGTGGGAAGGCTTTATCTTGGCATCATGGAAGGGGTGCTTTTCCCCCTCAAAAATCACAGCAAATGAATGGGGTAGAACTCAGGGGTGGAAGATACGGATCCAGAGCTATAAGGCATTAAATTAGGCGGCAGTTATAAGGATAGAATGGCCCCTTCCTAAGAAATGAAGAACTAAGGTAGTTTGTTCAAGCAGAAAGGCAGAAGGAATGGGGAGTTGGGGACATTAAGAAATGTGATGAGTTATGAACCAACAATGAATTGAATCAATTTGATTAATATTATTAGTAACACTCTCTGAGCACATACTAAGCCAGGCTCTGTACACCAATCATTTTGTGTGTTTTTCCCTCATTTACTTCTCCTGAAGAGAAAGAAAATATTGTTATGCCCATTTCTTAGATAACATGAATTAGGCTCCAAGCTTTGTTCAGGATTACACAGTCATACTTGGAGCCTCAAACATAGGTCCCCAAAGAGAGAACCATGTTGTCATGTTGTCTGGAGTGAAGTTTGGCTGTTACACAGACAGAATGGAGCAAGAAAACAGTGGAGGTTAACATGGGTTGGGGCCTAGCAAGCTAGATGTTTCAGATGAGGGAGGTGAGACATTGCAGGTGATGGCAGGGTTCTCAAGGAAGATAATTAAACAGGTAAAAACAGGGGGAAAGACTAGGAGGGACAGAAATGAAGATGCAACCAGAGAGCAGGTTCTATAAGTAGAGTAGAATCCATATTTTAAATGTATAATATGCTTAACAAATGTAATGAAAGGACTTCTTCAAGTAGAATACAGTTGACCTCTGATGGAAACATAATATAAGAGAGACCTAAAGGGTTGTGTTCTTATGCACTGAGAAATTGGAGCTATTTCTTATTTCTGCACAGCAGAGTTCATCCTTGCTAACACAAATAGTCAAATATTGATGTGAGCGAGAAGTGCCTAGTTACCTTGTTCAAATGCAGGGGCCCTTGCCCTGTTCCTAGTTCTGATTCAGAACCTGGACTGAGGCCAATGCATGGAATTTTAATAACTTCCCTTGGTACATCATAGCTACCACATTTCAAGAACCAGTGGATCATTCTACCTTGATTAAAAAGAGGCACATTTCTGAGTTCTTAAAACACAGAGCATTACAGAAAAGTTGCCCTTTCTTCCTGGCCTGAAGCAGCCGTGCACCAGGGGATAAATCCTGGCAAGAAGATCATAGGCTATATTTCAGCTTCTCTGGGCCCTCGTGGATGTGCAGGGCTCAAACAGCCCTCCTGAAGAGGTTTTTAAATCATATTTCTTCATCTAAGCAGGTAAACTTTTCAAGGTTGTTCAGTTCAGTCGCTCAGTCGTGTCCGACTCTTCGCGACCCCATGAATCACAGTACACCAGGCCTCCCTGTCCATCACCAACTCCCTGAGTTCACTCAAACTCACATCCATCGAGTCAGTGATGCCATCCAGCCATCTCATCCTCTGTCATCCCCTTCTCCTGCCCCCAATCCCTCCTAGCATCAGAGTCTTTTCCAATGAGTCAATTCTTCGCATGAGGTGGCCAAAGTACTGGAGTTTCAGCTTTAGCATCATTCCCTCCAAAGAAATCCCAGGGCTGATCTCCTTCAGAATGGACTGGTTGGATCTCCTTGCAGTCCAAGGGACTCTCAAGAGTCTTCTCCAACACCACAGTTCAAAAGCATCAATTCTTCGGAGCTCAGCCTTCTTCACAGTCCAACTCTCACATCCATACATGACCACTGGAAAAACCATAGCCTTGACTAGACAGACCTTTGTTGGTAAAGTAATGTCTCTGCTTTTGAATATGCTATCTAGGTTGGTCATAACTTTCCTTCCAAGGAGTAAGCGTCTTTTAATTTCATGGCTGCAGTCACCATCTGCAGTGATTTTGGAGCCCAAAAAAATAAAGTCTGATACTCTCTCCACTGTTTCCTCATCTATTTCCCATGAAGTGATGGGACCGGATGCCATGATCTTTGTTTTCTGAATGTTGAGCTTTAACCAACTTTTTCACTCTCCTCTTTCACTTTCATCAGGAGGCTTTTTAGTTCCTCTTCACTTTCTGCCATAAGGGTGGTGTCATCTGCATATCTGAGGTTATTGATATTTCTCCCGGCAATCTTGATAAGTGTATGTAATATTCTGATATTTGTACCAAATGGACACAGAGCTAACATGAACTGAGAAACTGATTTATGTCAAAGCTTCTTCATTAGAATTATAGTGAGTTTCTTGACTAGCAATAAAAGGTAGTATCAGTTGGCAAATCGTTCAGTTATTGGCATAAAACTAAGGGGCTGACTTTGTCTATCATCAAAGGGAAGAACCGTATTTAACTTTACTACACTTTTTGGTGGCTTCTTTTAACTCAGAATTTTTAACAGTTTATATGTTTTATATTAAAAAAAAATTATGTAAGATTTTTTTCTCCTTCTCCACAAGGAAGACATTGTTTATTTCAATCAAATAACAAACTGCTGTGAACATATCTCAAATTTAATGGAACTTTATTTTTTAAAAATCACTTGAATAATTAGGCTAATAATATATAGGCATAGAATAAAAGATATAATTTATGTAAAAAATCATGTAAACTCAATTAAAAATTGGCAAATAATAAAGCATCAAATAATTTCCAAAAAGAAGTCCTACTCTGCCATCTAGTGTTCAAATGAGTCACAGTTTAATTTGTATCAGATCTTAATGCACATTCTATGTGGGAGGTTGGAAGGATGGAGAAGGTTGTCAAAGACAGATTACCGCACTTCAACTGAGATATCCTGTCTCTGTAGAACTGAGGTGTGATTCAGGAATCCATCTTTGTAAGAAGCACCCTAGTTGATCCTGTGTAGGTGGTTTCCCAAATGTGTATTAAGAATTATTCAAATGTATCCTAATTATTGTACAGTCTTTAGACATACCAGGCAAGACAGTTTCATCACTGACCCATGAATCACAGATGGTTGGATTTCATAAGTTAAAAACAAACAAACCTGATCCCTTTCATGACTTGTGTGTTTTAATGTTTTTGTGCGTTTTAATAATATTTTTTCCTCAGTTTTCAACTATTGAATTCTCCAATAAAATGCATTATGTGACAGGCTAAACAAAGAATTCTTCCTTGAAATATTTTCCTTGGGAATATTTATTTTTGACAGGATTACATTTCTTTTCTATTATTTTCATCCTCATCACAGCCTCACTTTTTTCCTGGTAGGATAATTATTGATGGAGCTAATCTGACAATATCTAATGTCACCATGGAAGATGAAGGTATATACTCATGTTCTGCTCACACCGCTCTGGATAGCATTGCTGATATGACGCAAGTAACTGTCCTTGGTAAGTGCACTAACTAGTAGAGAAATCTTTGTCCTTTTTTTTCCCTCTATTACTGATTAAATTCCACTGTTCTTGGCAATTAAGCCAATGATTATTTAAGCCTGTGCATGTTTGTTAGTTTAAAATTTTCAATTAGTTACCCTACTTTCAAATGGTTTTACCTCTTCTTATTCTAAAGAAGTTAATTAATGCTTAATTTCTTTTTTCTGCTTGGGTAATGTTGCCAGAAGCAGTGGGAGGTAGGTGATGCTATCAGCGGAAAGAAAACTGAAGTACGCTTGAGTTCCCAGGACCCTTGAGCTATACACAGAGAAATGTGGCTGAGGGTAGAGGTGGGCTAGTGTGGAGAGGTGAGGGTGGGGTCCAGTGGTGATTAAACAGTGGTCCTGATCTAATCCAGAGGCCGGACCGAGCTCAATTCCCAGGGCCCCATTTGGAAGGAGAGGGAGGGACTTGAAAGGCTCTTATGCAGAGAAAGGCTTCTGATTTTTTTTTTTTAAATAATAATTCTAATTAGAAAGTAATGTGCATGCCCCTTTGGCATAATCAATGCAATTATGCTTGCAGTCATCCATGTTTACAGCTTGTAGACTGTTGGATAGCTCTCCTAGTTTCCCTTCTGGATTCGGTCTCACCTGCTCTCTGAATCTGGATAACGGTGGGCATCGATAAACCGCTTACCCTAAAGCTTTCGTTTGCTTCGGCCAGTGGCGAGCCATGGCAGGAGAGGCGGTGGGTGGAGGTTGTGTTCTCCGGATGCTGCCTCCCTGCAGGCCGGCTGTGTGCCTCTGCCAGAGTCATCTATGCTCTCAGAGAGGCTTTGTCCACACAGCTCTCCCAGATGGAATTATAGTAACTGCCCGCGCCCCACTCCCCACCCCTCACCCCAGATATTCTGCTCATATCTTTTGAGTCTTTATTACAAACTCATTGAATCACCTTAAGTTGTGTGAACTGTTTACTTTTTGCTGGGAGCCTGACAAAGACATTTTTGGTTTTCTCTTATTACTGTATTTCAGTGGGTAGCCCTTAGTTTTCCTTTAGCTTGCTGACAGTCCTTAAAAGTGGTTTGGAGAGAGAAAGTGTTAATCACTCAGTCATGTCCAACTCTTTGTGACCCCATAGGCTGTAGCCGCCAGGGTCCTCTGTCCACGGGATTCTCCAGGCAAGAATACTGGAGTGGGTTGCCATTCTGTTCTCCAGGGAATCTTCCTGACCCAGGGGTCAAACCCACATCTCCTGCATTGCAGGCAGGTTTTTTAGTGTCTTAAGCCACCAGGGAAGTATCTTAAATGCCTTAACCATGTGTCTAGATAAATCCTTACTATTAACAGGCATTTGTATCCTTAGCACTCTGGTCACTGGACTCACAGGGAGGTTGCCTCCCATGGGTACAGAACGAGAGGAAAGAATTCAGTCCCTCTTGAGGTAGGCTGGTGGAAAATGAGTAAAGAGGCTGGATCTTTACTAGTGAAGCCAATGACCACTGTATTTCAAGTAAGATAAATGACCACCATGTTTCAAGTGAAACGACTTAAAAATACCCCAAAATGTTCGGTTTTTACCGATGATAGGTTTTTATCAGATGATAGGTGGTATGGACTTGGTTCAAAAGAAACCTTTTTAGGAGATGTATTTCAGCTACTTCAGGGAACTAAAGGCAGAAAGGTTCAGTTCTTAGTAATCATTCCAGTAAGTAATTCACCAGATAAAATGGTTAAAATTCAGGTAGACTGGAGTTTGTCCCAGGTATAATTTTAAATGTCAATGTCAGGATCCACGGGCTTTGGCCTCAAGTATTTTGAGCAATGGCAAGGAGACTGCCTTCCCTACCACCTGATACATGCCACGTAAATTTTCTTGTGAAATTTGATATGTCAGTCTTTTAATTAGGCTGCCATCTTCTAGAACTATTAAAAGTTTGATAATTTTAAATAGTGACTATGAGTATATGCGGAGAAGGCAATTGCACCCCATTCCAGTACTCTTGCCTGGAAGATCCCATGGACGGAGGAGCCTGGTAGGCTGCAATCCATGGGGTTGCTAAGAGTCGGACACGACTAAGTGACTTCACTTTCACTTTTCACTTTCATGCATTGGAGAAGGAAATGGCAACCCACTCCAGTGTTCTTGCCTGGAGAATCCCAGGGACGGGGGAGCCTGGTGGGCTGCCGTCTATGGGGTCGCACAGAGTCGGACATGACTGAAGTGACTTAGCATAGCATAGCATGAGTATATGTACTATTTATTGATGAAGCAATTGCCAAATGTTTTTAGAATGAAAATAAAATAATGAATATTTAATGAGATAGGGGGCATCCTCTTACCACTTCTTGGAGTTTATACCCTATTTTTTCAGGTCAGTCTCTAATTTTAAGAAGCATATCCCCAAAACTGAGAGCAACAAATGTCAAATCCATGTATAGTTTCTAAAAGACTCTTTTTCCTGGAAAGTAGTTTTTTTAAAGCATATGGTTGACCCTTTTCAATTAGAAGTTACTTTCAAAAGCCCTGCCAGAAGCATCCTTTAAGAGCAGCATTCTTTTAGGTCTCAATTGCAGTCTATCTATCGTAGTTCCACGTGATTCTCAGAAAGAGCAGATTTTAATGTCAGACAAAACAGGCTGCACTGGTTGTTTCAAGAAATTTGAGAAATAGTAGACTTAGTAAGTGCTGAAGACAAGCTTAAATTCTCTGAGTTCAAATATCCTGAAGCCTGTGGAGGAAATAAATTCTTATGTAGGGCTCCTACAGTAAATTATCATTTAGGATTCTATAGTGTGAACGTAGTCACGGACCACATTTTAAAAATAAACATGCTGTCTCCTGAAGTGAAAACAATGTTTATCAGTATAAATTCCCAACAGGTGTTAAATACAGGGATAGTGGATGTTTTTTCCCACTTGGAGAAGAAAGCTCGCCTAAGAAGGTGTCATTAGATATGACTTTGATTGTCTCCTCTGAAAAAATGTGTCCTTTTACTGTTCCTTTTATATTTAAAGTACCAGAAATTTCCGTGTACTTTAACACACTTAAAATTTGTCATTGCCTACTCAGGTTTCTAATCTCTGTCACAACATTTATCAGCTCAATATCTTCTTCCAATATAAATCCCTTTCCTACTCTTTTTTAGAACTCCAGGTATGATATCAGATCAGATCACATCAGTCGCTCAGTCATGTCCGACTCTTTGCAGCCCCATGAATCGCAGCACGCCAGGCCTCCCTGTCCATCACCAACTCCCGGAGTTCACTCAGACTCACGTCCATCGAGTCAGTGATGCCATCCAGCCATCTCATCCTCTCTCGTCCCCTTCTCCTCCTGCCCCCAATCCCTCCCAGCATCAGAGCCTTTTCCACTGAGTCAACTCTTCGCATGAGGTGGCCAAAGTACTAGAGTTTCAGCTTTAGCATCATTCCTTCCAAAGAAATCCCAGGGCTGATCTCCTTTAGAATGGACTGGTTGGATCTCCTTGCAGTCCAAGGGACTCTCAAGAGTCTTCTCCAACACCACAGTTCAAAAGCATCAATTCTTCGGCGCTCAGCCTTCTTCACAGTCCAACTCTCACATCCATACATGACCACAGGAAAAACCATAGCCTTGACTAGCCGGACCTTTGTTGGCAAAGTAATGTCTCTGCTTTTCAATATGCTATCTAGGTTGGTCATAACTTTCCTTCCAAGGAGTAAGCGTCTTTTAATTTCATGGCTGCAGTCACCATCTGTAGTGATTTTGGAGCCCAGAAAAATAAAGTCTGCCACTGTTTCCACTGTTTCCCCATCTATTTCCCATGAAGTGATGGGACCGGATGCCGTGATCTTCGTTTTCTGAATGTTGAGCTTTAAGCCAACTTTTTCACTCTCCACTTTCATTTCCATCAAGAGGCTTTTGAGTTCCTCTTCCCTTTCTGCCATAAGGATGGTATACTGATAATTAATTGTTATAAATGAAAAATCTAAAGCATGTAGAAAAGAAAGCCTAAATTCATGTTCTTATTTTCCTGTACTTATAGGACCTAAGTTTATGATTCTAATATGATAATTACATGCATGATTTAAGTGATAGTACACTGTTTACTTAGTCACAAAACATTTATGTGCAAGGCACTGGGGATGTAAAGATGAATAATAAAGTATGGTTACTACTCTGGAAGATCTGTTTAGTCCCATACAAGAGATGAACCAAGCATATAAATAAGTGTATGAGCCGTATTAGTCACAGTAAAGGGAGGTAATACTTACAGTTGGGAACAGATGTGGATGAACCTGCATTTGGAATAGAACCAGAAGGTCAGGTGAGATTTGGCAGGTCAGAGTGGAGGCAGGGGCATGGAGGGGAAGCAGGAGATTGCAGGGTGCCTGAGTGAGGAAGTGGGATTGACAAGACAATGATCTGCCATCTCCTTACCTTTATTTTTCATTATTAATCAGACGTTCCAGATCCACCAGAAAACCTTCACTTGTCGGAAAGACAGAACAGAAGTGTTCGACTGACGTGGGAGGCTGGAGAAGACCACAATAGCAATATCAGCGGTAGGGAAGACTTGGGTTAGCTGTGTTCTCCAGAGTTAAAATTAATATTAAAGCCATTGGTGCATGAGTGGATTATCCATAAAACATCCTTTAAAACATTTAATATTATATATAAACCTTAGTATAACTTAAACGTTCTCGGTCTCTTCTAATGTGTTTTTTGTGTTCCCACTGCCAGAGTATATTGTAGAATTTGAAGGAAACAAAGAGGAGCCTGGAAGGTGGGAAGAACTGACTCGAGTCCAAGGAAAGGAAACAACAGTCATGCTGTCTTTGGCTCCGTATGTGAGATACCAGTTCAGGGTCATAGCCATGAATGAAGTCGGGAGAAGCCAGCCTAGCCACCCATCAGGCCATCATGAAACACCCCCAGCAGGTATGGACGCTCACACCTCAAGTTTCGAACAAAATATTTTAGTTTGCCGCATCCTTGAACATCTTTTAAAAAAAAGGATTGATGCCATGGTATAGGATTTTAGATTGCCTCCAGTAGAGAACTAACAACACAGAAAATAGTCAAAGGACATCAGTCTTGTAAGTTATATATAAATGTTTGAGGAACATGAGCAAGCATTATTCTGAGCAATTTCTGATAGCTGAGTATTATGTTAAAATTAGATACCATAAATTAGTTGTAAACTAAAGTTCAATGTATATTAAAGTCCACTTTCTCTTTATTTTTCTCATTTCAACTTTCTGAAGTAAAACTCTTTGACATGTTATAGAGAGTGCATTCAATTTTTACTGCATGTAATGCCATTTTATGCATTTAGTGTATTTTTTGTATCTCAATAGCTAAATAGATATCTAATATCTACCTAAAATCTCAAGATGCTTAAAAAAAAAATCTCAAGAACCAACATGCTGTAGTATATACAGAATTCAAAATATAATATTGTAAATGTGAGCCTTATATTATAAACCAATAAAGCAAAATATTGATAGTGCTGAAATTTGTATTACTGAATTGGAAATGATCAACAATGTCATAGCATGGTATTTTTTCCCTCTCTGTCTGAAATAAATATACTAGGATATAATTCCCTTTGGGGATTGAGAAAATATAAGCAGAGATAATAATCAGGTACTTGTATGATTTTAGTATAAGTTCATCTTGGCACTAAACTGCATACTTAACCCTTCTTATAAAATCAGATCAGTTCAGTTCAGTTCAGTCGCTCAGTTGTGTCTGACTCTTTGCGACCCCATGAATTGCAGCACGCCAGGCCTCCCTGTCCATCACCAACTCCCAGAGTTCACTCAAACTCACGTCCATCGAGTTGGTGATGCCATCCAGCCATCTCATCCTCTGTTGTCCCCTTCTCCTCCAGCCCCCAATCCCTCCCAACATCAGAGGCTTTTCCAGTGAGTCAACTCTTCGAATGAGGTGGCCAAAGTACTGGAGTTTCAGCCTTAGCATCATTCCTTCCAAAGAAATCCCAGGGCGATCTCCTTTAGAATGGACCGGTTGGATCTCCTTGCAGTCCAAGGGACTCTCAAGAGTCTTCTCCAACACCGCAGCTCAAAAGCATCAATTCTTCGGCACTCAGCCTTCTTCACAGTCCAACTCTCACATCCATACATGACCACTGGAAAAACCATAGCCTTGACTAGATGGACCTTTGTTGGCAAAGTAATGTCTCTGCTTTTGAAAATGCTATCTAGGTGGTCATAACTTTCCTTCCAAGGAGTATATAATAGATTCATCCAAATATATTTCATGGGGACATTACCTGCTGTTTCCTATTTGATGCCCCTAAAACTTAGCTGTTGATATTAATATATGACCTTTAATTTTATTCATGAAGAGGCAAACATTCATATCACATTTCTAACAGTAATTCTAAAAGAAAAAGTAAAGCAGATTTAAAACTAAAATGTATATTTAAATAGTGTGTTTAGAATTTTAAGAGCAGGTTTAAAATGAAGACAGGTAAAGTAAACCTTCTATTCTCTGATGAATAATAATTATATCACTCCATGAATGATTTTACTCCTTATATATGCATATATATATATATATATAAATAAGATGCTTTATGTGAGGTGAGATGTGTTAACTAACTATTGTGATCATTTCATAATATGTATAAATATAATATATGAAATATATATATTCTAAAATCATTATATAAAAGTGCTGTGAATCTTTTTTCAAACTGGGTCAGATGTAAATAAATATAATCAAAGTTATGTAAAAATCTGTTTTTTATGGGCAGAGGGATGATATATTTGTAGATAATACACTGGGGAAAAGTAATTTTAATATTTATAATTTTTCAGCTCCAGACAAGAATCCACAAAACATAAGAGTTCAAGCTTCTCAACCCAAGGAAATGATTATCAAATGGGAGGTGAGGATTCTTTATGTTTTACTTATTACCGTTGTGTTCTTTTTACTTTTTTTAGGTCCACATGCTAAGTATAATGATAGAACAATCTCTCTTAAGAACAGATGAAAACTACTTATATATTTTATAAATATATTTTATTTATATATTTTTAAAAGTCATCATGATTAGAATGTTGTAAAATAGAGTTTAACTGTGGTAGATAATTTAAGAAAGTTTTTACAGGCTGATTTCATTACAATCCATTCCCCAAAATTTATGATTCCTAATATTGTTATTACCAATATTCTTAATCTTCTCCCATTAAAAAAAGAAAAAAAGAAAACTACTGATAATCTTTCACTGTCTTTTGGTACATGGCCAATAAAAATTCAGCATATCAAAAGTATGACCCCTAAGGAACAGTCACCACTTACTAAGCACTATTAGGCATTCTGTGTACTCATATCAAACTCTGAGACCAATGTTGTCAAGAAAGCATCATTAATACTGTGTCCTAGATATAGAAACGGGTCCATGGATAGACTGGTCCATCACCATACAATTAGAAATCAACAAAACTAGGATTTCCACATGAATATCTTTGAACTTCAAACTCTACTCATTTTCTCTTTTATATATATATATATATATATAGTTTTTTTTTAAGTTACTAAAATAGACTTTCCTCTTTGAATTTTGCACAAAAGTTTGTATCTGCTCAGATGACTTTAATTTTTTTTAATGCCATTTCTAAATTTCTTCTGTAACAGTGGAAAACTTTTTCTCTCCTCTATTTTGACATGTTTCATGAACAAGTATTTTACCTTACTTGAAAGTAGGTTACCATTTAGCGAGTCTAAGTAATAACAGATTTCTGATATTGAAGTCACTGAATTTTACAAGCACTTTTAATGTATGCTGAAATATATTAATTTATTTCCACAACTCATTCCAGATGTGATTTTTGGAAGAATTTTAGAAGGTACAAAGTTTGATTTCCTTTTTTCTTCATCATTGATTGGTCTTACAACATTGCCCATACCTACAAAATATGTAGTCAATATTTTTATGTAAAACTAACCCTTTATTCCCATTTCAGTGAGAGTAAGCTTTGCAAACTTAAAATTTGAAAAATAATTGGCAATATACAGAAGTTAAATATAGTCAAGAATAGTATTATTTTCTTGAATATATGGCCACAAATAGCTACTACCACATTTAAAATTATGTTAGCATCTTATCCTTTTAGAGTATCTATTGTCTTTTAAGTTCCATAGACATTAAGTTCCATAGACTATTAGATAGATGATATAAGTGGATTAGATGACAATAATAGTGTATAATTATCAGGTCACTTCCTCCGAGAAGTGCACCATTTTCCACTAACATTAGTTCATTAATTGTCACGACTCCTCTGGGAGGGCTGTAGTGGCTCCAAGCTGTCAGCATCACATTCAGTGCAGAGAAGCTGGGGCTCCAGTGGTGTGCTCTTACCCAGATGCATGCCCTGAGTCAGTAATGAAAAGAGAGCTGGGATCTGCAGTCCTTCCTACTGATCATCCTATTCATTAATCACTCTGTCCCCACCCCCAAAGATACACAAGACTAATCACTAGTGCTCTCTTCTTGGAAGAATGGGATTAAACTATGAAAGTGTTTACAGTTTGTCTTTGAAAAGTAAATGACATGTAATTTAGTAATTAACTGACCAGAGGAAGGAAATAGAGATTTGGAACTAAGCTGACAATTACCTTCATAATATATTCCATTGTGTTTCATGTCATTTTGAAATGTCAGAGGCCTAATAACTATAAGCATAACCAGTGAAGTTTAAGAACATTTACTCATCAGTTATTCTTTTGAATGAATTATCTTGTAAACTGGAGTTAAATGCCAGTTATTTCCCCAAGTTGACAAGCACACAGTATAAATTGATTACCAGATCCCCTCCAAAGATTGACTTACAAATAATTCCTATCTACAAGATAATGATCAGAGAGGAGCAATTTGTCTTTAAAAAAAAAAAAAAAAAAAAAAAAAGGAAGAAAACGTTGATCTTTCACAAAAGGATTAAATAGGAACAGACTGGTTGTCCCTAATTCTCTCTTGGTTTATGTTTTCTTTTTAGCATTAACTATGAATAAAAGTATTATGAGGTCCTTGGTTTATATATGGCAGTCAAAAGTAGTCTTTGTTTTCCTGAATGTATAATCTAGTTGGAGGGACAGACAGTAGGCAAATACAGGAAAAATAAAGTAATATCATTATGAAACATTCAATGGAGAAAAATAATATGCAAACTTTTATTTGTAATTTATTAGTGAATGTGCATTTACTCATTGATAGTGAACCTTATTTTACAGTCAAAATGGATTTCAGTTATCTTATTTAACTCATGTTCTATTGTATGTACATTATCTTTATAAATTTGGCACATTAAATATTAAGGACTCACTTTTTAAAAGTGACATTAAATTTTAACTTGATAAAACTACTCTTTTTAGTTAACATTATCTTCTAAGATAATGATGAGTTTACACTTTATTCTTAAGTATAAATGCATTTATGTTACATTTGAACTTCAACAAAATAGCAAATATCTAATCTCATAGGTTCCAGAAAGTGATGAAAACAAACAAAAACCCATTTCATTAATGTTTGGGAAATAGCAACTTCTCCAGTTACCGGGTTATATGATCACAGCCAAGTGGTTTAAGCCCTCTAAAGGATGTAAGACTTATTATTTCTACTACAATTGTAATCAGAAAACCACCAGCCTTAAAATGAACTTAGGTAGTACAAAAAATCTGTCCAGTTTCTAGTCAGTATAACCTTGCTTTGTTCATAGGTCTCTTTGAAAATTCAATAGAAGTACAGTTTTGTTCTACGAAATTAGACATAGAAAGTTGTACTAGCAGTTCCATGGGTTTTCAGATCCTTTGAAGGGCATCCACGGACCCCATTTAGAGATGCCTAGACATCAAATTAAGAGCCTCTTTTATAAAGATGCCTTTCTTACGAGCAGCTGCATGAGGAGAAGGAATGCTGGTGATCTTCCCTCCCCAACCCCACACCCCTGGTTACTATAGTTTGTTATCTTTGTTTGGGATCTATTTGTGAATTTGTTGAGGTTTTGTTGTCCACTGGCTAAAAGCCAAATATGAAGTATTCCTGCAGTTTCTTTGGGGGTCTAGTCACCAAGGAGGCTGGCGATTTAGGTAAGGTTTTTTTCTTAACAGTGTTACCTAGGGTGGCACAGTCTGTTTTAAAATTTTTCAGAGAGCTTTATCAAATGCAACTATTTTTCTTGAAGCAAAACATGCATAAACTGAATAATAGTATTTGTACATATTTATTGTCAGTTGGGACTGAAGGTAATTGTAATTCCAGATTGTAGAATGGAACTCAAAGCTTGTGGCCTGACTTACTGGGCAATGTGTGACGGCCTCTGGTAAGTTTATCTATATGAGAGTAGCAAATATCTTGGAACAAAAGTGTGAAAGCAAAATATAAACAGTGACTGTGAAAATCTCAGAAAGCTTTTGATTTCATATTTTTTCCTCTTAGAGAATTTAACTATTAACCCTAGAATAAGCACCAGACTTGAAATTATTGTGCTGATATACTACTGTTCTTTCAAGTTTATTCCATTCAATCCCTCTATTAAGTACTTATAAATTAATCTGAGTCAAGAAGTATTGCAAATTCTATAAAAACATTACGTATGGTTATTGAATCACTTGCATATACAGACAAAATTATTAGTTATATAAGTGACCCTTATAAATCTATGTCTAAAATCAGATTTTTATGTATTGTATATAATTGATTCATTTAAATGCATATTCCCATTTTTTGTGATATTAAACAGATGGTTTAAATCACATTAATGTTTTTTAATTAAAGTATTATTTAATTAAAAGCTAGAGTGGAAATAACCAATCTCCTATTCAAGAAATTCCTCCAGTAAATATTTCTATACAGCAAATTAAACTGGAGGATGGGGAGTGCTTTCTCATAAAAGAGATAGAAACAGAATGGGCAAGGAGCTGGGAACTATTGTATTATAAAAAGGAGCTACATCTTCTGGGTACTAGTGCACACAAATACATATTATACAAAAATATTTACTTGTTCTCTCTCTTCTCTTGGAAGGAAGATGGGGGATAATGGATAGAGTCAGATGGAAAGAGTTTTGACTGAAAAGCCATGAAAAAAATCCCATTTATATTTAGGGATCCTGGAGTAGGAAATAGCAACCCACTCCAGTATTCCTTGCCTGGGGAACTCCATGGACAGAGGAGCCTGGCAGGCTACAGTCCCTGGGGTTGCAAAGAGCGACTAACACTATACTTAGGGAACTCTTAGCCATGTCCTTTTCATTTCTGAAGTTCTTTAGGAATGAAAAAATTAGAATATAGAAGAAAGTGTGAAGAAAAGCTAAAACCTTCTATGGAATTTCTTAGTAAGTCCTTTCATATACGAACAGTTAGAATTAACCACAAGGGCATAATCCAGACATCTAAATTGTGGGATTCTTTCTATTTGGGGAGGGGAAGGAGCAACTCTCAAGCTTAAATGAACAGAATGACAAAACTTTTCACAAGCATTTCCAAACCAAAGAGGGGGATTAAAGATCTCACCAAAAATGATCCCTTTTTTGCCACATTGCTTGTACCACTTAGGGTGGCTTCTCTGTGCCCTGACTCAGCATGTCTGTGATCATGCCGACCTGCCGTTTTAGCCTTTGAAAGCCATGGAGCAGAATGGACCCGGACTGGAATACAGAGTGACCTGGAAGCCACAGGGAGCGCCGGTGGAGTGGGAGGAAGAGACAGTCACTAACCACACCCTGCGGGTCATGACGCCTGCTGTCTACACGCCGTACGATGTCCAGGTCCAAGCCATCAATCGCCTGGGCTCCGGCCCGGAGCCACAGTCAGTGATTCTCTATTCTGGAGAAGACTGTAAGTGATGCAGCTGACACCCACCACCTCTAGAACAGCTTCTCTCAAGTAGATTGTGCCCCTGTTGAGGAGCATTTTTAAGCAAGTAGTGCATGCAAAGAGGCTGTACTTACAGTGGGAGATAAAAAGAAATTGAACACATGGTTTCTACTTTAGAGCTGACTGCGGGAGAGTCGTCAGAGGGGTGGTGAGGAAGAGCATTGAAAGGTTTAATTTTATTCAGTTTCCCCAAAAAAACTACTTCCATAATGAACATCAAAGACCTGGAACTATCAGTGCACACAGTTCAGCAGCATGACTCCTAGGTGTCCAATCATATGTGCCCTTACTTGTCGAGGACCTCCTCACAGCTGCCTGCTGCCACACCCTGGCCTCAGCGCTGGAGCCTTCCTAAGGAAGGTGAGGTGCAGACCCAGATTTCCATATAGAAGCACTCACACGCAGAATTTTGAGGTACTAATGACATGATTTTATTATTAGGTATTTATACCATAAGAACTGCTGCAAATAAATGTTTGGAAAAAGGAAAGACACTGCATTGCAAATAAATAGATAGTAGGCATTATTCTCATTGTTCTTACAGTATCCAAAGTAATATTTTGATCCAAGAATAGAAGAAGGGCAGGGATATGGAATGACTAGCTCCTTATTTACCTGCTACCTGTGTTCTCACTAAGACTTACCTGGTGGCTCAGACGGTAAAGCGTCTGCCTACAATGTGGGAGACCTGGGTTCAATCCCTGGGTCAGGAAGTTCCTCTGGAGAAGGAAATGGCAACCCACTCCAGTGCTCTTGCCTGGAAAATCCCATGGACAGAGGAGCATAGTAGGCTCCTACAGCCCATGGCCTTGCAAAGAGTCAGACACGACTGAGCGACTTCACTCTCAC
The DNA here is from genome assembly GCF_019923935.1 of Bubalus bubalis. Taxonomy (NCBI): domain Eukaryota; kingdom Metazoa; phylum Chordata; class Mammalia; order Artiodactyla; family Bovidae; genus Bubalus; species Bubalus bubalis. The sequence goes on along the minus strand of NC_059177.1, from coordinate 25,934,934 downwards.
TCTGTTTTCACTACTCAGGTCGCCTCACTGGGAACTAATACATTAGTCTTGACTGTGGTGGGTTTGGTTTACTTCTCTGTAGTTGGCTCCCCTGTAGAATGGGGATAATAATAATACCATTTTATGGGACTGTTCTAAGGATTATGTGAGCCAATCCAGGATAGGCTCTCAGAACAGTGTATGACACACAGAATATGCTCAATTACTGTTGAACATGAATATGCTCAATTAATGTTATTCATATTCACCAAACTCCCAAGTCATTTGAGTTATATTAGTCTGGTTCACATGTTTCCAAGGCAAGATGCCCACGGAGGATTTCATTGTCCACTGTTTTCAGTTACCTTGCTCACACCATATCCATCTGGACAAGGGCTTTTCTCAGTGTGGTACAGGCCCTCCTCTTCTCTGCTGCTGCTGCTAAGTTGCTTAAGTCGTGTCCGACTCTGTGCGACCCCATAGACAGCAGCCCGCCAGGCTGCCCCGTGTCTGGGATTCTCCAGGCAAGAACACTGGAGTGGGTTGCCATTTCCTTCTCCAGTGCATGAAAGTAAAAAGTGAAAGGGAAGTCGCTCAGTCGTGTCCGACTCTTAGCGACCCCATGGACTATAGCCTACCAGGCTCCTCCATCCATGGGATTTTACAGGCAAGAGTACTGGAGTGGGGTGCCATTGCTCTTCTCTAGAAACCTATTAATATCGGGGCATTGAAACTCTTCTGTAATGAGAAACTCTCTTCATTCCACTTGAAACTGATTTGAGAAAAGTGCTTTCCTTTTCTCAAAAAAAAAAAAAAAAAAAGAAGGATCACCTTTAGAAAAGGATCCTAATAATCGTGTTTAGATTATTTGAAAGCTCATCCTTCTTATGTGCCCAACAGATCCTGATGCAGCTCCAGTGATCCAAGGGGTGGATGTTATAAACAGCACATTAGTTAAAGTTACCTGGTCAACAATTCCAAAGGAAAGAGTACACGGACATCTGAAAGGATATCAGGTTTTTATCATAGCTTTTCTACTTCTCATTGTTAAATTAATATATTTCCTGTAAATAAGACTGATTTCAGAAGCTGAAAGAGATATCTGCTATCACTGGTGATACGCTGTTCTTCAGTCCCTGAGTCGTGTCCAGCTCTTTGCTACCCCATGGACTACAGCACGCCAGGCTTCTCTGTCCTTCACATTCATGTCCATTGAGTCGGTGATATGTTAAAGGGTTCCTATTGTCATTGCAGGTAAACTGGTGGAAGACAAAAAGCCTGTTGGATGGAAGGACACATCCCAAAGAAGTGAACATTCTGAGATTTTCAGGACAAAGAGACTATGGAATGGTTCCTTCTCTGGATGCCTTTAGTGAATTTCACTTAACAGTCTTAGCCTATAATTCCAAAGGGGCTGGTCCAGAGAGTGAGCCTTTTATATTTCAAACACCAGAAGGAGGTGAGACAGTTCAGGATTAATATCTAGTTTATAAATAACAATTTAAAATAACAAATATCCCAATGGTCAAAACATTTCCTCCCTTATTAGTAGTTAGGTTGTACATATGTCATATGAGTTAGCTCCTCAATTTAATAAAAAAAAAAAAAAACAACTATAATTTTTCAAAGAAATTTACTGATTGGAGTGTCTATTGTTGGTTTTGTGTTTTCCAGTACCTGAACAACCAACTTTTCTCAAAGTCATCAAAGTTGATAAAGATACTGCCACTTTGTCCTGGGGGCTACCCAAGAAATTGAATGGAAACTTAACTGGATATCTATTGCAGTACCAGATAAGTGAGTACATATTTGAATTAGATTTGCCTATTAACGTTCCTTTTTTTTTTGTTGAGTATTTGGTTTCCCATGCTTAGAATCTAATTCATGGTTTGTAGGCTGGCATACTTATAGCACAGGGGTTTGTAAACTGGCTTAGAGATCAAATCGAGCCTGCTGCCTGTTCTTACAAGTTTTATTGCAACATGGCCATGTCCACTAACTTATATTTGTCTATATCTGCTTTCTTACTATAGTGGCAGAGCTAAGTAGTTGCAAAAGAGATCACATAGCCCACGAAGGCTAAAATATTTACAATCTAGTCCTTAACAGAAAGGTTTTCCAATTCTTGTTTTGATGGGGAAAAAGCAGTAAGTTAATAGACACCAGAAAATATGCATTTTAATATGTGTATAGGTATTCTCAGCTGGATCAGTGATAACGCAGGAGATGTAGGAAACACAAGTTTGATCCCTGGGTTGGGTAGATCCCCTGGAGAAGGAAATGACAGCCCACTCTAGTATTGTTGCCTGGAGAATCCTATGGACAGAGGAGCATGCGGGCTTTAGTCCATAGGATCACAAAGTGTCAGACACAACTGAGCACGCACACACACATACATATAAGATACCTTGAGAATTAGGAAATATGCAAAGAAAAAAGTTAGTAAATGATGTCGTGGATACAGAATAGATTGGTGATGGTGGTGGTAGCCCCAGACTTGGAAGTTGGGGAGGGGCAGGAGAAATGGGTGAATAGCTTGTTTCTATTTTTAGTGTAAGTAAATTAAATTTAAAAATTGTAAACAGAAAAAGAAATGATGTAGTGGAGATGCAGAGCACACTGACTTCCACCCTCCCCTGCCTCTTCTGTCTCTGAGGCATGTTTCCGGTCTCACCTCTGCATATAGTTGTCTCTGTAGAATCCGCTTCTGCAGCCCACTGCTGCAGTCATGTCACACTGAGAACTAGAGTTGTCTTTGGACCACCACACAGGCTCTCCCCATATGCTGTTGTGCCATTAAGTTAAAAACAACATGTCTGGATGAAAGCATGTTGTTTAGATTAGATTATTTTAATCATAGCACCACCCATCTGTTACAGTCTTCAAATCTAAGTATCAGCTCAACATGGAGATTAGGGGACTGAGCTCATAAGAAAATGTTCAACTTAGAAGGCATAAATTCCTAAACAGCAGAAACATCAGGTCTATGGAAGCCCAGTCTACACTGCTTGCATAGGTCAACTGGATCATAACCCTGAACTGCCATCAATCCCTTCAATGCTTGCAGCTGTTCGGGTCAGGTATCAGCTTTAGCTTCTGTTCTGCTTTGAGTACCTATGATTAAACAGGAATAGGCATAACCCTAATAGAGGCAGCGGTTTAGCATTTTTGAGTATTGGCTAGTTAGCAGGATCAGTAAAAATTGAGTACTCTCCCTTCATTTTTCATGAAAACAGGAAGTCTATGAGGTAGGTACCATCACTGCTTTCTGGATGAGAAGTATACAGAGTTCACTTACAAAGAGTCACGCAGTAAAACAAGTGTTACGAAAACATTGAAACCCAGCTCAGTCATTCTAGATGCTGAGCTCGTGAAAGTGAAAGTGGAAGTTGCTCAGTCATGTCTGATTCTTTGCAACCCCATGGAATAGTCCAAGGAATTCTCCAGGTCAGAATACTGGAGTGAGTAGCTATTTCCTTCACCATGGGATCTTCCAACCCAGGGATCAAACCCTGGTCTCCCATATTGCAGGCAGATTCTTTACCAGCTGAGCTACCAGGGAAGACTTTAAGTCTCTTAATTCCATGAACTGTATTTCAAACATGTAGGAAGCACTGAAGAAATACTCGAGAACTTTTCGATGTCAACTTTATTTGGTAAAGATAGATATTATCTTTATTCTAATAATAGAAAAACTGAATATTAAATTCCTACCTTCATGTTGATCTGTATATAATATCTAAACTTATTTTAAAAACAAGTGCTTAGAATATATAGAGAAAAAGCTGAAATATTAAAATCGCTGTGATTACTACTTGATATGTGGACTTTCAATAAAATAACGACTTTATATTTCAGTTCAGTCGCTCAGTCGTGTCCAACTCTTTGGACCTGATGGACTGCAGCACGCCAGGCCTCCCTGTCCATCACCAACTCCCAGAGTTTACTCAAACTCATGTTCATTGAGTCGGTGATGCCATCCAACCATCTCATCCTCTGTCGTCCCCTTCTCCCACCTTCAATCTTGCCCAGCATCAGGGTTTTTCCAGTGAGTCAGTTCTTCGGATCAGAGTATTGGAATTGGCCAAAGTATTGGAATTTCAGCTTCAGCATAAGTTCTTCCAGTGAATATTCAGGACTGATTTCTTTTAGGATGGACTGGTTGGATCTTCTTGCAGTCCAAGGGAATCTTAGGAGTCTTCTCCAACACCAGAGTTCAAAAGCATCAATTATTTGGTACTCAGCTTTCTTTATAGTCCAAATCTTACATCCATACATGACTACTGGCAAAACCATAGCTTTGACTAGATGGACCTTTGTTGGCCAAGTAATATCTCTGCTTTTTAATGTGCTGTCTAGGTTGGTCATAGCTTTTTTCCCAAGGAGCAGGCATCTTTTAATTTCATAGCTGTAGTCACCATCTGCAGTGATTTTGGAGCCAAAAAATAAAGTCTGTCACTGTTTTCACTGTTTCCCCATCTGTTTCCTATGAAGTGATGGGACCAGATGCCATGATCTTAGTTGTCTGAATGTTGAGCTTTAAGCCAACGTTTTCCTCTACTCTCTTACTTTCATCAATAGGCTCTTTAGTTCTTTGCGTTCTGCTCTAAGGGTGGTGTCATGTACATATCTGAGGTTATTGATATTTTTCCTGGCAATCTTGATTCCAGTCTGTGCTTCATCCATCCCAGAGTTTCTCATGATGTACTCTGCAAATAAGTTAAATAAGCAGGGTAACAATTTACAGCCTTGACGTGCTCCTTTCCTGATTTGGAATTAGTCTTTTGTTCCATGTCCAGTTCTAACTGTTGCTTCCTGACCTGCATACAGATTTCTCAAGAGGCAGGTCAGGTGGTCTGGTATTCCAGTTTCTTTCAGAATTTTCCACAGTTTGTTGTGGTCCATATAGTCAAAGGCTTTGGCATAGTCAATAAAGCAGAAGTAGATATTTTTCTGGAACTCTCTTGCTTTTTCAATGATCCAATGGATGTTGGCAATTTGATCTCTGGTTCATCTGCCTTTTCTAAACCCAGCTTGAACATCTGGAAGTTCTCAGTTCACATACTGTTGAAGCCTGGCTTGGAGAATTTTGAGCATTATGTTACTAGCATGTGAGATGAGTGCAATTGTGCGGTAGTTTGAGCATTCTTTGGTATTCCTTTGGATTGGAATGAAAACTGACTTTTTCCAGTCCTGGGGCCACTGTTGAAGTTTCCAAACTTGCTGGCATATTGAGTTCAGCACTTTCACAGCATCATCTTTTAGGATTTAAAATAGCTCAATGGGAATTCCATCACCTCCACTAGCTTTGTTCGTTGTGATGCTTCCTAAGGCCCACTTGACTTGGCATTCCAGGATGTCTGGCTCTAGGTGAGTGAGCACACCATTGTGATTATCTGGGTCGTGAAGATCTTTTTTGTACAGTTCTTCTGTGTATTCTTGCCGCCTCCTCTTAATATCTTCTGCTTCTGTTAGGTCCATACAATTTCTGTCCTTTATTGAGCCCATCTTGGCATGAAATGTTCCCTTGGTGTCTCAAATTTTCTTAAAGAGATCTCTAGTCTTATATCTATACTTATTTAGCTATCTGTTAAGTGATTGAAATATTCTTAGATGGCTTATCTATTTTTGTGGCTATATGTTCTAAATAGTCGTTGAGTGTGTATATGAGAGCTCTCTATGTACTTTGCTGAATTCTTACATTGATGGTGGTAGTTTTTCAATTGACTTGGTGGTATTTACAGGAGTGCTCTCAAGTAATTGACCAAGAGTGATTATTTTACTTCTTTCCTATGTTTGGATTAGTAATTTTTCATTTCCATTTATCTCACTGCATTGTATCTACAATGAAGGCATTTTAAGTTAAAGAGTAAGTATATTTTTAGGGTGTCTTGGACCAAGTGTCAAGAGTGTTTATTCTAGCCCTTTTCTTGCCACTAATGGTTTCACAACCTTGAACATACCATTTCATCTCAGATTATTCTTTCAGTAGTCTTATAGCACTTTGAGCTCTTGCACAAATATCAAGATCTTGCTATGCTGCATGGTTCTTTGAAAGGCACTATCTAAATCATATTTTTCCATACAGCACTTTACATAGTGGTAAGTATACAGTAGACATTTTAAAATACATTAATTTATCAGTTTCTTGAGTCCTTGAATACTTGTTCAGTGCTACACAGTAAACCAGAAACTATAGAAGACTCTGGTAAATCACTGTTCAAATTTTTACAATAAAAGATTAAAAAGTACTTAGCTCAGATGGTAGCGAATCTGCCTGCAATGCAGGAGATCCGTGCTTGATCACTGGGTCAGAAAGATCCTCTGAAGAAGGAAATGGCAACCCACCCCATGGGTTCTTGCCTGGGACATCCCATGGGCAGAAGAGTCTGGAGGGCGAAACTCCACGGGGTCACAAGCAGTCAGACATGACTAAGCGACTAATACACAGACACACACACACACACACACACACACACACGTCAATGATACAATGAAAATACGTCCGTGGGGGGAAGCTCATCATTGTTAATGGGTATGGTAAAGCTGCAGAGGCTGTCCAGTGTAGCATAGTGATTAAGAGCACGGGCTTTGGAGTTAAAAGGCTGTGGTTTAGATTCAAATCTGAGTTTGCCAATTAGTGGCTCTAGATCTAGGCAGTGTGTTTATTCTTGCCAGATCTTATTGCCCTGGGTAATATGTCATAATAATTGTATCTACCTCATAGAATTGAGTTGATAACTATGAATAATTAAGATGGCAGGCCACAAGCATGAATAGAAGCAGAAATAAGGCATCACATAATTGAATGGTTAAGACTACAAAATCCGAGGTGTTGATATTCATGTTTCTTTCTTCAGTAAATGACACTGATGAAATTGGAGAGCTAAATGATATCAACATCACAACTCCATCAAAGCCCAGCTGGCGTCTCTTGAACCTCAGTGCAACTACCAAGTACAAATTCTACTTGAGGGCTTGCACTTCAAAGGGCTGTGGAAAACCAATCACCGAGGAGAGTGCTACATTAGGAGAGGGGAGTAAGTACTGGAGGTTTATGCATGCTCCGTTTTAAACTGCTCTAAAAGGAAGGCGCCGTGGTAGGCACTATAAATCAGAAGTGATTGTGCTCTCAATCTGTCTGACCTTCTGTTTTCCACTGATGTACAGAATTTATTTTTCTTGTTTCTAAAGTTCACATTGACTCAATTTATGGATTTCTGCACAACAGGAATCAAACTATAGCCTCAGTGTATATAAGGTCAGGAACTATAATTTTAATTAAAATAGGGGGCTGTAAGGTCACAAAGTTAGTCATAAGGTTAGTAGAGCGGGTATTTTTCTTTTGGAAATGTTTCTACCCAGAAAAATGTTTGGCTCTTGCACTGGTAGACATGTTGCACCACTGATCTAACACGTTTCACCTCCATGTCATGACTCATCTATACAGTGATTCATAAACCAATTTTATTTTACTGGCTGCTGGATGATGCCAAGTAATGAGCTTGAAACTGGCTCATAACACTATAGTTCCATTTGTATAGTCCGCCTAATTCAATTTTACTTTTCTATTTTTTTCCCAACTCAGCCCATTTCCCTTCCAAAATTATTTCTCCAATTATGATTTTAGAAGTATTGTTACTAAGCTTTCTATGTTATCAACAGGGCATTAGGAGATAAAATAAGAAGGTAAAACAAGAAAGGGAAGTGGATTGGGGGAAAGGATAGGCATACTTTTAAGCTTTAAAAAGAGGGCCTTGCATAGAATTCAAGTTGATGAGACCCAGAGGGGTATTGGAGGCAGGCAAAAGGAAATGGGAGAGAGCAGGAAGGGAAATATAAACAAGTCATTTATGTATCATGTACTGTGCATCCACTGTTCTGGATGCTTTTCCAAATTTTAGATTAAATGAAAGGTAGAATCCATGGAAAAAAAGAGAAAATAGTAACAAAGAAACTTGAACAGTCTATCATGTATATAAGACATCTATTACAGTGTGTTTAAGTTCATGAGTCACTATGAAATGAATGTGTAAATGGTTATGCTGTGACCTTGGTCAGTTTGTTGCTTCCTCTCATTTTGTTCCTACTCAATGTAAATACTGAAGAGCTTGTGTTTTCCTAAGAGTTCCTATATACTCAAAACTTTCTTTTATGGGGGAATGTGTATATATACATATGTATATATACACACACACATATCCAAAATAGTTTCTCTCAAAAACTCAAATTGTTCCCAAGGATGTATTGGACACCAAGTGAATTGAAGAACTTATTTACCTACTTTTAATGGTGACTGAAAACACTCCAGTAACTAAAAGGTTCTTGTTCCTCTAGAGTTCAAATGGTTAACAAGTGTCTGACACCAAGAAAATAAGTCAGTATAGTGGTAATCTAAATATGCAGCTGTAGTATTTTCTAAAACAGAGTTTAAGGCCTGGGGAGGGTTACTTTTATTTAAGGACCAACAGTATATCAGAAATGCTAGTCCCATTCCTGGCGATTAGCAGCATGTAAGAAAAAAAAATCACAAAATTGTCTTACAATAGTCAAGCATTCTCGTATATATAGAAATATTGGCAAATGTGGGCTTGGTTACATTGACAAGTTGTTTTCAGAGGGTGGAAAATGCTGTTTATGTGGCTATATAAATGATGCTATTCTCTTCTGCAAATTCAAAATATAACTAATGTACTTGAGCGTCTTATAGCATATTTCTTCACTCTCATGTGTCATGATTTGAAAGTGTTTCTTACTAGTATGTTTGTGCTCTTTTTCAGGATTCTGCAATGTCAGCTACTGTCCCCTTCCCCTGTTGACACTGAATTTTCTTCTATAGGCCTATATTGCTATATTTACAGAAAAAACAACTAGTCTTTTCCACTTGATTTCAGCATGATCTTTGGAGAAAAATGAAAAAAATTCATCTTTCTATTGAGAATATCATCTTGCTATCACTAAATACTCTAAAAATGTTAACTTTTGTGCAAATTGGAATCTGTTTCTGAATCTTTCTTTTCTTTGCTCTGCCTGGATGGTGCATTTTAAGGTCATCTGACATTAAATCAGAGAATGAGATTTGATACACAAGCATTTTTTTCCCCATCATTTTCTGGTTGTCACTCTGATTTTCAGGTGGCTTACATTCCATAATCTAAAAGGGGGGAAAACCGAGTTAATCAGAAATATTCTCTTTTGTGTTATTACTGGTTGCAATAAAATCCTTGCTTTGCTCTATTTTTCAAAAGCTTGTGCTATTTAATGGAACACTAAATTTCTGTTTTTCAAAGGCAAAATTAATTGTGTTTTGTTTCAAGTGTTCAATCTTGAAGGCTTTCTTCAACTAATATAACTGGTCTTATTTTTCTTACGGTGCCATTTTTAATGATGTCTTTGTGTTATCAGTAACTATATAATCAATTTTTACTCTGTGTTGAAAAGTTATACCTAAATTTTAACATGTGACACATTCTCATTTAAAGCCTTTAAACATTGTTAATATTTTATTGAGTTAATTCTTAGCAACATTATGGATCAACAGCAAAATTATTTTAGATATTTTGTTTTAATTTCTGATATTATATGTATATTTTAATTATACTTGTCATATTTTTATCTGCTATGATATTCTACAATTAATATATTAACATACATTTATTTTGAAGTGTAAAGTTCTCAAACACTTCAAAAATTTCAATACATTGCATTTAAAAGTACCTATAAACCTGCACTTTTATGTAGCCTAAGTTTCTAGAAATTTCAAACAAACATTTAATATATGAGCATATTATGCTATTCTATCAATACTTATGAAAATGGCCAAGGCAAGGAAGTAATGTAGATTAAAGGTTTTAATGCCATATGCTTTCAATTCTAAGCCAAAATCCCCAAATCTGGTTCCTACAAGGTTTGTGAAAGTCCAAATTGCACAAAGTGACATTGTACAATTTTTTGAAGTCTGTGTTTGGTTTTAAACCATTCATATGACCACGCAAATTTATAGCATCACTTCATCAACAAGTGTATCATTTTTAAAGGACATGAATTAAGTTCATATACTCCATTTCAATGCACATTAAAAAAAGAAAATCTTGAAATGTTAATTTTCTTCATCTTCTGATAATTCAGAACTGAGAAAAAAATGCTACAAATGGCTCTCATCCATCTCAAATAACAGTACTTTTTTGCTTTTCATGTCCTACTTTTCAGTGATGACAATTCATATGAATTAACTGTGTACATTTCTTAGGTAAAAGTGTCGGGAAGATATCAGAAGGAGTAAATCTTACTCAAAAGATTCACCCAGTAGAGGCATTTGAGCCGGGAGCTGAACATGTAGTTCGCCTTTTGACTAAGAATTGGGTTGATAACAATAGCATTTTTGAAGATGTAATTGAGACAAGAGGGAGAGGTGAGAAATGAGATTCTGTTTGGAGCCATCTTAGACAATACATCTATGCTCTGTAGATTATTTACATACTTCCTATGTTGAAAGTATGAAGTACATTGGCTGTAAAAAACTATAGTGTCAATTTGTTTTGGCATAGCGTTTTAAAAGTATCGAAATGAACAATGTCTCACCAATATCCAGACTTACCTCTTAATTGTTTTTACCACAGTAGTTGCCTAAAAATGTCTGCGGCTAATTAACATGTGTTAATAACAAAAACTAAAAACAAACCCCCAGAATCTCCTTGGCAATCTGCATGTAACCAAGGCAGCTTGTGCTTTTGCCTGCTTGCTGCTGCTACTGTGTTCATTTTGATCTGTCTCGACTGTTTCTCTGGTTTTCATCCTCAGAGTCAAATGCAGTTTGCGAGGGCCCTTTCTGAACAATGAATTAACGATTTATCAGGATTCTCCTGATGAACTGTACTTCAAATCACATGCCCTCTAGGGGCACTCCAAGGACAAAAGTGATGCTATTTTGTTTATTTAAAAATGATGTTTAATGTTCCCCAAAGGGGCTTAGTTTCAAAGACTGTTTCCAGGACTCAGTGTGCTTCTCTTTGTACAACAGAATATGCTGGTTTGTACGATGACATCTCCACTCAAGGCTGGTTTATTGGACTGATGTGTGCAATTGCTCTGCTCACACTCATATTGTTAACTGTTTGCTTTGTGAAGAGGAACAAAGGCGGAAAGTACTCAGGTAAAGTTGTTTCTTACTATGACTTTAAATTTTACTAAGTAAATTCTACTTACCTGTTTTGGACATCCCAGGTAGCTTAGATGATAAAGAATCTGCCTGGAATGCAGGAGACCTGGGTTTGATTCCAGGGTTGGGAAGATCCCCTGGTGGAGGAAATGGCAACCCACTCCAGTATTCTTGCCTGGAGAATACCATGGACCGAGGAGCCTGGCAGGTTACAGTCCATGGGGTTGCAAAGAATCAGACACGACTGAGCAATTAACTTTCACACTTAACATTTAATTTCTAGGAGACCTTCGTAAGAGACATCTGAGACATCTTCAATTGTTTTAATTACTAGACAGCAAAAGAGACACTGATGTATAGAACAGTCTTATGGACTCTGTGGGAGAGGGAGAGGGTGGGAAGATTTGGGAGAATGGCATTGAAACATGTAAAATATCATGTATGAAACGAGTTGCCAGTCCAGGTTCGATGCACGATACTGGATGCTTGGGGCTGGTGCACTGGGACGACCCAGAGGGATGGTGTGGGGAGGGAGGAGGGTTCAGGATGGGGCACACATGTATACCTGTGGCGGATTCATTTTGATATTTGGCAAAACTAATACAGTTATGTAAAGTTTAAAAATAAAATTAAATTAAAAAAAATAATAAAGTCTATTTATATTAGTACATTAGTTATATACTGCACTGAGAGGAAAAGAAAATTCCTCTATTAAGTAACCAAAGGGTGTATGTATGATCAACAGAATTATTTCTAGGTAGTTACTTGTTTTATGAATGAAAGTATTTCACTTTTTAAAAATGAAATATTCATTTCTAGTATATAAAGTATGGAGAAGGCAATGGCATCCCACTCCAGTTCTCTTGCCTGGAAAAATCCCGTGGACGGAGGAGCCTGGTAGGCTGCAGTCCATGGAGTCACTAAGAGTCGGGCACGACAGAGCGACTTCACTTTGACTTTTCACTTTCATGCATTGGAGAAGGAAATGGCAACCCACTCCAGTGTTCTTGCCTGGAGAATCCCAGGGACAGAGGAGCCTAGTGGGCTGCCATCTATGGGATCGCACAGAGTTGGACACGACTGAAGCGACTTAGCAGCAGCAGTATATAAAATAGGCTTTAGAGAGGCATATAATACTTCCATGCTTCTATTTTCTATCTGTAAAATATCACAGATGTTAGGGAGACTTGTTACTAAATCACACACATATATTTTAATAGTATTCCTCTCTACAAATTCATGACCCAGAGATATTTTGCACTAGTACATTCTAATAGTACTGAGTTCACTAGTTAGCTGTTTCAACTTAACCATTGCTGGGAATGCATCCCTTATTCCTCTGATATATATCAGGTTTAATACCTCTTGAATTAATGGTACATAAAATATAAATAAAAATCATCCTAGTTAATACTTTAACTTCATTCAATTTGTAAAGAGACATAGCATTTCCCTTTGAGTATATGCAACCAATTGTCCTTTGTGAAGTGTTACCTTATCCAGATTCTGAAGGAGTTTCTTCAAACTGTGCTCTTAAACACAAGTCAGCGTTTCACACTGCAGCAAAACCAAGAGAAATTCTCATCTCTCTGCAAGTAAGTAGTAAAAGGTGCCATGACAGGGGATTTTAGTTCGAGTTTTCTGAGCACAATGAGGCAACAATCTTCATGTTCTATATCCCACTGTTTAGAATAAATCTCATTTAACCTATGGTATTATAGACTTTAATATTCTGATTATTGAGGCAGTTTGGAGTAAGAAGAGAACAACCAAATGATAGACTTTTTAGTACTTTAGTTTAACAACATAGATCTGATATCAGCCAATGACATTTTGAGGAAGTTTAGCATAGTAAATTGCTTAGTTGTGTCCGACTCTTTGCGACCCCGTGGACTGTAGCCTACCGGGCTCCTCCATCCATGGGATTTTCCAGGCAAGAATATTGGAGTGGGTTGCCATTTCCTTCTCCAGGGGAACTTCGCGACCCAGGGATAGAACCCGGGTCTCCTGCATTGTAGGCAGATGCTTTACCGTCTGAGCCACAGGGGAAGCATAGTGAAATGTACATACAGTAATTTGGTCTTCATTGAGAGACTGTAACTAGGTTTGACTCTTTCATTAAGACATGTTGCCCACATAATACTGAATTCATGTATAACTGCACCAGGCTGTGACTCGGGTAACAAAGAGGTGAAAGACGAGTGAGTGAATAGGTACACACACAAAACACTTGACGTATTAACAGTGCTTTGAAGATACATGTCTTTAAAAATGACTCATTACTCCTCTACCTGTGTGTGTGTGTGTGTTTAGTGAAAGAAAAGGAGGATCTTCATCCAGACCCTGAAGTTCAGTCAGCAAAAGATGAAACCTTTGGAGAATACAGGTAAACATTCCACTCCATTTAAAAATGCATCAAAGCATATATCCATCAAGTTAAATAAACTTTAAAATATATAAAAAAAAGCATTTTTACTTAAAGCTTACAGGACTACATTTTAACACCCTTATAAAGAATAGTAATACAAGTGATTGATAGCAACCAAATGTCTGTGTAAGGAGGTGTGAGGTGTAACTGCTGCCTAGGTAGACTCTGTGTGCTTGGACAATTTCCTTGAAAGGTGTTATTCACAGGACAGTATTGTTATTTAGAGATTATCTATATAAAATAGGTAAAATATCTTGTAGTCACTCCTCACCGTAGCCATTGTGAACTCAGGTTGTATTCAGTGTATACCCATAAACATGTATTTTGTGTACCTGCGGTGTGTACCTACAAAGGTGATTAAGTCACAAAACATGTCCTCAAGATGAACCTAGTCTGTGTGTGTGTGTGGGGGGGAATTATCTATGCAAATGATTGTAATTAATTAAAGAGAATAAGAGCAAAAAAGGGAGCAACTATTGCTGTCTAAAATGAGCTGGTAAGAGTTCATCCAAAGAAGGTTGAGACAGCCTTTAAAGGATGAAAAAGATTGTGTCACTCTTAACCCCTGGACCAAACTTACACAAGTGTGCCAAAATGGGAGAAACTGCAAGAAATCTGGTAGGAGGTAAGTACCTCTTAAGGGTGTGTTACCCTTCTCATTCTCTTGTTGTCACTGTGCATCTTCACCTTTCCATCACCCTCTTCTTGACTTACCTGTTCCTGTTGAGGACTCTGTTGTTTTCAGTCATGTGCTCTGTATACTGCAGCCAAGGGAGCTGTTGCAGTTTCCAAGCATATATGACCATTAGCACACACGACCAGGATCCGTATTACAGAGCAGACTCAGTTGGCTCTGACTGGCCCCTGCCCTGGATCCATCATTATAAACAGAGATGTGGAATATTCTCATTAGCTCTCCTACATTAACTTATGTGGGCTTCCCAGGTTGCTCAGATGGTAAAGAATCTGCCTGCCAATGCAGGAGATGTGGCTTCAGTCCCTGGGTTGGGAGGATCCCTGGAGAAGGAAATGACAACCCATTCCAGTATTCTTGCCTAGAATTCCATGGACAGAGGAGCCCGGTAAGCGACAGTCCATGGGGTTGCAAAAGAATCAGACACGACTGAGAGACTAAGCGCGAGTGCGCACACACACCAACCAATGTACATCTGAACATCATGGTAAGCTCTCCTTGCCTCTATGCTTATTTTTCTTTCCTCCATTTAGTAAACACTCTGTTACTTTGATTCAGTTCAGTTCAGTCACTCAGTCGTGTCCGACTCTCTGTGACCCCATGAATCGCAGCACGCCAGGCCTCCCTGTCCATCACCAACTCCCGGAGTTCACCCAGACTCACATCCATTGAGGTCAGTGATGCCATCCAGCCATCTCATCCTCTGTCGTCCCCTTCTCCTCCTGCCCCCAATCCCTCCCAGCATCAGAGTCTTTTCCAATGAGTCAACTCTTCGCATGAGGTGGCCAAAGTACTAGAGTTTCAGGTGTAGCATCATTCCCTCCAAAGAAATCCCAGGACTGATCTCCTTTAGAATGGACCGGTTGGATCTCCTTGCAGTCCAAGGGACTCTTGATATTTCTTGGTAAATGACTTCAGATACTTTATAGGAAAAGGAGCATTAAAGGGTGAAAGGAGGGAGAAAGAAAACTTTAAACTTTACAAAGTAGAAAACTGTGCCTCAAATCCCACAAGGCCAGGGTCATTGAGGATCTATGGCAACTGTTTAAAATGCTTTTGAAAGACATATTACTTGATCAATTTTATAAGGAAAAAAAACTAAAGACATGCCTTATTCAAAACTCATTCCCTCATGTTTTGCGGCTGCTCTAAAAAGCCAGGTAAAACCACCCCCTGCACTATTTCACCTGGCATCTTGTTTTGAGTAGTTAATAGTTTTCATCACCTTTCCTCAAAACTACATGTATTCAGGAAGATTATTCCAGGGGACAGTAACATACGTGAATTCAGGGGACAGTAACATACGTGAATTCTCATCTTTCCAGCTTCTGCTTATAGTTTCTTCGCTATCCCGTTGCCTGGCCTGTAAGGTAATGCCACATTTGGTCTTCTAGTTTTCTTCATATTTGTTTTTGTAAGTGTAGCATCCTAGTTCTGGAAATAATTATTGTAAGAGTCAGGACAGTCTGAATTATCAGTTCAGTTAACAGTTGCTCAGTTGTGTCCGACTCTCTGCAACCCCATGAATCGCAGCACGCCAGGCCTCCCTGTCCATCACCAACTCCCGGAGTTCACTCAGACTCATGTCCATCGAGTCAGTGATGCCATCCAGCCATCTCATCCTCTGTCGTCCCCTTCTCCTCCTGCCCCCAATCCCTCCCAGCATCAGAGTCTTTTCCAATGAGTCAACTCTTCGCATGAGGTGGCCAAAGTATTGGAGCTTCAGCTTCAACATCAGTCCTTCCAGTGAACACCCAGGACTGATCTCCTTCAGAATGGACTGGTTGGATCTCCTTGCAGTCCAGGGGACTCTCAAGAGTCTTCTCCAACACCACAGTTCAAAAGCATCAATTCTTCGGCACTCAGCTTTCTTCACAATCCAACTCTCACATCCATACATGACCACTGGAAAAACAGACCTTTGTTGGCAAAGTAATGTCTCTACTTTTCAATAAGCTATCTAGGTTGGTCATAACTTTCCCTCCAAGGAGTAAGTGTCTTTTAATTTCATGGCTGCAATCACCATCTGCAGTGATTTTGGAGCCCAAAAGTCTGCCACTGTTTCCCCATCTATTTCCCATGAAGTGATGGGACCAGATGCCATGATCTTCGTTTTCTGAATGTTGAGTTTTAAGCCAACTTTTTCACTCTCCTCTTTCACTTTCATCAAGAGGCTTTTTAGTTCCTCTTCACTTTCTGCCATAAGGGTGGTGTCATCTGCATATCTGAGGTTCTTGATATTTCTCTGGCAATCTTGATTCCAGCCTGTGCTTCTTTCAGCCCAGTGTTTCTCATGATGTACTCTGCATATAAGTTAAATAAGCAGGGTGACAATATACAGCCTTGATGTACTCCTTTTCCTATTTGGAACCAGTCTGTTGTTCCATGTCCAGTTCTAACTGTTGCTTCCTGACCTGCATATAGGTTTCTCAAGAGGCAGGTCAGGTGGTCTGGTATTCCCACCTCTATCAGAATTTTCCACAGTTTATTGTGATCCACACAGTCAAAGGCTTTGGCATAGTCAATCAAGCAGAAATAGATGTTTTTCTGGAACTCTCCTGCTTTTTGGATGATCTAGTGGATGTTGGCAATTTGATCTCTGGTTCCTCTGCCTTTTCTAAAACCAGCTTGAACATCTGGAAGTTCACAGTTCACGTACTGCTGACGTCTGGCTTGGAGAATTTTGAGCATTACTTTACTAGCGTGTGAGATGAGTGCAATTGTGCGGTAGTTATGCTGCTAGTGAAAACAACTCCAGATATTTTTCTCTCTTAAGTTGTGTGTCCACATGCCTGTGTCCACCATAGATGGCTCTGGCCATCCTGGTCCTTAGGAACACTGGCTGGTAGGTGAGTATGCAGGTCTCCACAGCAGTGAACCGGAATATGGCACAGGGAGCACTAACTCTAATGTGACACCTCATTCCAAAGCAAATCATATGGCACTGCCTAACACAGAGGGCAGTGAAGTACCATCCTGCCCTGCTTCTAGAAAAACTGAGCTAAATGGAACAATTTGATGGACACCACCAGCTACTACCCCATTCTATAAAGTGCTCATCATGTGCTAATTACCTTTTCCCCCAATTTTTCCTTTTTAGAATTTTATAAAATCTTCTCAGTGTGAAAGATGTTGGTATTAAAAAAAAATCCTCAGCTAGAAATGAAGAAAACTGTATCATTTGAAAGACATTTTACTAACTCAGAGTTGGATTTGTTAAAGAATAAAACTCAGAGCATAAATGCAGGATACTTGTAGCATTCCTATTCCAAAAATGCCAGCTATTCTTTTTCTAATTTAACAACCCTGAATTTATAAACTGTATTGAAGTTCTTTGGTTACAAGAAACAGAATTTAATTGGTTAACCTGGACGAGAGAGACATTTTTGGAAGGATCTGGAAAAATACGGAGGATCAAAGGTGAAGACAGAAGATCAAGCTTTGATGACCAGGAGTTCTGAAAGTGTAGGAAATAACATATTTGTTTTCTATGTACATAAGCAGATTGACTATCTGCGTGTCTCAGTTTTAAAGGGAAGCAGGAGTGTTGTGAATGGCAGAAAAGTTTCTCAGTTACTCAGCATAACACAAATTGGTAATGACTTTCTAAAGATTTCTTTATGAAAGGGTCATTTAGAATCTGTCTTCAGTGCTAACATGATTATCTGGAAATTTTTAAAACCTATTAGCACTTTGGCATGAGTCTTGCTTTCCAGGAATATTTCAGATTTTTGTCAAACTATTCTTTTTTACTTTCTAGTGACAGTGACGAAAAACCTCTCAAAGGAAGCCTTCGGTCCCTTAACAGGGATATGCAGGCCACAGAGAGTGCCGACAGCTTAGTGGAGTACGGAGAAGGTGACCACGGTCTCTTCAATGAGGATGGCTCTTTTATCGGTGCCTATGCTGGGTCTAAGGAGAAGGGATCTGTGGAAAGCAATGGAAGTTCCACAGCAACGTTTCCACTCCGGGCATAAACAGAGCACGTAGCAACAAACCAGTGGTTCACACCAACCTTCCAGATTTAACTGTTCAAGGGAGCAAGAACTTTCATATAGAATAGAAACATTCTGGCCGAAGCTTTCACCCAGAATTCAAACATCCTGCAACTCTGTTCAGAAAAAGAGCACTGCCTTGAAAAAGTGAAAAGACCTAGCATTATAGGCCTGGAGTTTTTTGTGTTTTTTTTTTTCAGGTGCTCAAAATGCAAACCACAAAAACAGATCCTGTATTTAGGTTCACCTCAACTGAATCCAAAGTCTCTATCCGCTGAAATCATCCCTGCCTGGCTCCACTCTTCACTGTGTTTGCATACATGTTGCTGCCTTGTGGGTTTTCTGCGTATGCACACGTGTACTCAGTCTCGGAGAACTGTCTCAGTGACTTCACTTCATGACAGGTTAAAAGATGGTAAGCCACATGGTTATTTAAGCTGTAAAGAGGAATATGAATGTCTTATTAAATAACACTTCATTGAATATATATAGTCTGAATTTATTATTTAAAATGTTACTAGCAGAAGTCTTAGGTGAACAATCAACTAGTATTTATTGAGCTCCTAACTCTTTGCCCAGAGATGGTCTTGCTTAAACAAACAGAATTCTTTCAGTTTCAACATGAACTTAGTTTCTATCAGTTATGACACCTAAAAACATTTTTGTTTGTTTTTCTTGGACTCAATTCAGCTGCAATAGAAGCAGCGGTCAGAAGGTGATATTGGAGGTGTCTGACAACTGTATCTATTTGATATCTCCATTTCTAAATTGACTGCTTTTACCTATGTTTGTATAATGGTATGTTCCATATATTTCGTGAATGCATTGTACATATTATGTTAATATTTACACAATTTAAAATAGAGATTGTTTTATTTTGAAGTGAGAAGAACATTAACAGGCATGTCTGTACAGCTAGAGTATATAGTAATATACCATTTTTCATCAATCCACAGCTATGACCAATAACATGAGGTTCCCAAACTGAAGACTTTGTACAAAGCATTTGGATTTTGTTCTTATATGCTTTTCCAACAATCTCAAAATAAAATATCATATAAATATTGAGGGGAATGTTTTCATATTTTTCAAAGTAAATTTTTGTTGTTGACTGTACTCCTACCCCAGCCCGCCAAGAAGAAAAACCGTTTACAGCATAAATTCCTATACAGATGTTTGCCTATATCACATTTTAAGAATCTTCGGGGTGGGATATTTTTCTGTGTTCTTCTGTCAAAGCTAGTACAAATTCAGAGAATTTATTTCCTGGCCTGTGAACTACTGGTCCGTCTAAAATTGTACATGAGAGAAGTTTAGAAATACTATGAAGGACTGTGCATATGTGTCAGTAAAATTCAGTGTTGAGCTTCTCATTTTTCTTAACCTTACCGTTAAATCCTTAAGTATATTTCTGAATTATGTTTACGTGAAACCAACTCGCAGGTTTTACTTTCATTTTTGAACTCTACCTGTGGGTCTATATTGTTCAAGCCTTGACTTTTATTCATGTAGCCCACTCTCTTTCTTCTGGACCAAAATGAGGGATTGTGTATAATAGTCAAACAGTAATCCACACTGAATATCTAATTACCATTTTAAACCTTGTGTGTCCTCCCAAATGGATAGGCAGCAGAAAAGAATGTCTTTCTTACAACAATACTTGGTGGGTCAGGACTTGACCACACTTCTGATGGAAGGATTTCCAAAGTGGGAAGGCACTGTGGTCCTCAAGCTGGGAATGAGGAGCCACACACCCCTCCAGCACCTTGAGCTTGATCCCCACCTAATTTTAAGGCAGAGCTTTTCTCAAGGAAGAGTCATCATGTTTGGACTTACCTGGCAGGGGGGATTTCTGGTACTCAGCTATCAATGAGGCCAAGGTTAGGACTTCTGAGCTTAGTTCTTCTAGTATCCCAGTTCCTCATCTTTGTCATCAGCTGAAAAGGTTTCTGCAGGTTGGACATAGTCTCAAAAATGCATTAGGATTAATATAAATTTAATCACCTTTCAATTAGAAGTTAACACAAATAATGTTTTATTTTCCTGGATCACAGCGTTCTTTAACTTGTGAGCAATAAGCATGTTCCTGCTCATATTTTCTGAATGTCCCAAACATATGGATTTGAAAAACGCGATTGTTTGAAGATTGCCTTTAGCTATGACTCTTCATTACCCTGTTTCAATAGCATTTGGTTTCTACTGGGAATCTGCACAGAAGGAATAGGTCTATGACTAACTTTCTCTAGCCTACAGCCAATATTATTTCAATGTAATAGATTGTATATAATCTCCAGGATTGATGGTGGGAATCAGTTCCTAGGGAGCTGTTCAAGGGTTAGGAAAATGCAAGTTCTCTTCCTGGTTCCAGCACTGATGATGTACGTAAACCTTAGGCAAGTTGCTTGACCCCTTTGCTTCAAACTGTCTCAACTTTAAAGTGCTAACGATGATCTCAGTTACCTTATCTCTGTCACAGGGTGTTCTTTTGTATGAAGAAAAATTTGAAAATGATAAAAGCTAAGATGCCTTCTAACTTCATGAACAAACCTATAATCTAATGATACGTCAAAAAGTCACTCCACACATACCAACTTTTTTCCTGTGAACACATAAATATATTTTTATAGAAAAACAAGTCTACAGGAAATAAATCTACTGTTCAATGAGCAGTATGGTTTGCACATGCCATCCAAAATTATTAATCAGAAGGAAATTAAGCAGGGTCTTTGCTATACAAAAGTGTCTTTCACTAATTTTGCATGTGTTTATAAGAAAATGTGAATTTGGTGGATTTATTGTTGGTAAAAAGGCATCTGATATTTTAGATGTATCCATATTTATAAAAGTGTAAAGCACAATGGAATTATGCTGGAAGTCTCGAATAATATTTTTCCTACTTTATATTCATGGAAGAGATGAGCTAAAGAGAGAGAACAATAATGAGAAATGGTGGTGTGTTTTTCTAAGCATTTAAGACATAATTGCCAACTGAAACCCTAAAAATGTTTACATGTCATTAAGGTTTGCTTCTTGTAACAATTTTAAATTGATTATGAAGGGATTGGGTTTGTAATCTGTGGTAGTATGTATCCTAGTTCCCATAGTGAAATAAGTAGGGTTGTGCCAAAGCTTACTTTGTTTATATCTTAAATTGTTGGATTACATCCTCAAAGCAGATAAGATACGCAGAACTGGTTTACCTGATTTTCTTTTGGCTAGAATATTCATAGTAGAACCTTATTAAAATGTGTTTGTATTGTAGGTGGTGTTTGTATTATGCTTATGAATATGTATGGTTTAAAAATATTTTCAGTATACAAGAAATTCAACTTTCCCAATAAACGTTCAACTTCACGTACTCTAAAAATGTTTGCTTTTTTTCTATCCACATAAGGAGAGTCAGAATTTACATATCAACCTTACCTTCAGTTGCCTCTGATCCTGGGATATCTGTAAATGAAGTATAAATTAGTAGAGCATAAAGGTATAAGTAAGGTATTTTGAGCTGAATGATAATTTTTACAAATAGACCATTTAATATCATCTACAAACTGTAATATGCCAATAAACTCTATAGTTACGATAAATGTAAAATTAAGATGAACATATATTCCTCTGATTGGTTTTAGAACAATGTGGAAGTGTTCCTTTGCAAGGAAACATCCAATAGGCTGTACTTTCCACCAAGGCTAGTGGGTAATCGGAACACCTGATCCGGCTCAGCAGAAAATCTACTGAAAATTGTGATTTCTAAAAAGCATTTTCTGTGTACTAAGCCGTTTACATACAGTATATACATTTTTATTCCCTCACTCCTCTTAGAAACACTTTAGAAAGAAAGGTGGGTTGGGGTTTCAAGTTGACTCATTCATGGTTAGAAACTTCTTGGTTTTAATATAGTAGGGTCAGAACGTATACTAGGGGAAAACAGGCAAAACTGTATCTATAAAACAGTTCAGTGTATACAACCTAAAAAGCAGTCATTTTTGTAGGTAAATCTGCTACAATGCAATTCTCCAGGGAGAAAATACGGTATCCATGCTTACTGGATCCTCAAGTTCCTGGCAGACTCAATCCTAAGTCTCTTTCCCACTCTATCGTCTCCCTGAAGTATCTCGTACCTCCAAGACTTGGATTGTCACGTGTGGACTGCCAACTTTGAAGAATTTCTAATAGAAAATCCTTACATCTGAAGTTTTTCATAGATGACTCCTTACTTGATGTCTGCCCTCTGATGACAGGAGGAAAAATGTTTCGAAAGTGGATGTATAATTTTCCCCTGCTAAAGCTGTTCAACTCCCACCCCCTACCACAACTGTGCAGCTCAGTGATTTTAAGCAACAGTAAGTACTCAAGCCATAAACCATCCTCCTTCATACTCAGTCTTCTCCTGTTCCCCACGTTCAACCTGTCACTAAATTCTGTTGATGTTATCGCTTGTGTATGTCCTGGACTGGCCCAGGAACACTTCAGCTAAACCAACTTCATCCTTACTCTGCTCACCCCACGTGACTTTCCATTGTTCTTGAGAGCGAGCAAAAAGTCTTTAATTGCTCCTCATTATCCAGCACAGTCAGATTCCTCCTCAGGTCCTGAATCCCATCGTTTACCATCGTTCCCTTCCTTCCTGTTACAGCGATTGTGTCAAATGCTTCTTAAGCCATGCTTTGGATTCTTGAGTTGCTGTCAGTCTTGTACCAGCCGCAGTTGGAGTGAGTGGCTCTCCATGAATGACAGACTAAATCCAGGTGGAAATGAAGGGGAGTACTCATGATGAAACTCTTCCAGAAAGCCCTTCCCTTGCCACTATGGCATGAGATGCCATGGAATCCTGCCTGGTCCCTATTCCTGCTCATGGAGGAATTAAGACCCCACAGAGTAAGGGTTTTACAGTGATACAGGGAAACTGGTAGGGAAATTCCAACCTTCTTTCTTGTCTCATGTCCCTTCCCACATCCCTTATACAGGATCGTCCCAAGGATTAGATCAGTCATTTGCATTTAACAGGGGCCAATTGAATAGAATCTATTGTTTTTGTTTTTGTTTTTTTTTTTTTCCTGCCTCATTCTCCCTTTCCCTTGTGCCTAATGCTAGTTTATGGGGACTGCACTCCCTAATAAATTAGTAGTCCATATACTGACTGCTGCAGGCTCTTTTAAGGAATTCAGGCTAAGACTCAGCTTTTATCAGCTCTGAGTATTTGGTCAATTTCTTCCTGTTGTGACCATTTTAAACTTACTTCTTCACAAAATCACTTATCTGTTTCAAAGTTTAATGTTATTTCTTTAGAGAAACCTCCCCAAACTTTCCTAACTCGGTCAAATCACATTTTTTTAGTGTATCCGGTTATTACTTACCTCTCAATATTTGTACTAGTCACTGTTGCATTTTTATAGTAATTACCATGTCTATTACTCTGATTAGTCCAGAAATTCTATAAGGGCATCTTCTTTTTTATGAAACATCAACTGTCTAGCATAATCTCTGGCATCTGAGGGACATTTTTAAAATATTTGTTAAATAGTCACAGGAGATATTCCAAATAACGAACGCATTTGAGAAAATGCTAGTCCAGATCCATGAAACAATCTCCGCTAGCACCTCTAAACTGTTCTTTTTCTGGGTTCTCTATCTTAATAAATGACCCTGTTATCCACTATGTCATTCAAACCCAAAGCCTGAAAGGCATTCCTGGACCCACTGTTCCTCCGTGTTTCACATCATCTATCAATTGTAACTCAAATACTTTTTAACTCAGACCTCACCACTATTGCTACCCCTCTAAACCAAGACCTCTACTTCTTAGGGCTGGTCTTCTTGCTTCATTTTTGTGGTCCTCTGAAATCGGTCAAACAATCCCAGAAAGCCTTACAAAGTATACATCAGATTATATTAATGGTTTCTCAGTGAATTCAGCCAAGATTCTAAACTCCTAACCACATAACCATATGTGAGGTACTTTACCGACCTGCCTACTGTTTTTCTGTCTGAAATGTCCCCCCAAATCTTCTATAAACTGGCTTATAGTCTATTTAAAGGTCACTTATTTGGAGGTGTTTCTGATTATTAACTCTGAAGTAGTCAGGGACTGTTACATTACTCCTTATTTCTTCAAAGCAGTCATTACTAATTGATATCCTTATTTAATTTTTGTCTTCTCTGCACCTACTACAATGTGAAAATGCTTTTTTCCATGAGAAAAGCAACTTTGCCTATCTTGTTCCCTGCTCTGACACCCAGAATTGGCCCCGGCATGAAACAGTTCTCAAAAAAATAGTTGTTGAGTAACTGAATGAGCTTAAGCACCACATGGGAAAGAACAAATAAAAGTAAGCAAAAAACCAGATTAGTCTGCTTATTAAAACTTACTGATCTGGGAGAGATTGGACAAGACGGAGGAGTAGAAAGACCCGGGGCTCACCTTCTCACAAGGTCACATCAAAATCACAAACATTTGCAGAATTGCCAACGATGAAAGACTGGAACCTATAAGAAAAAAAAAAAGAATCTTCTACAACTGAAGACAAAGTACACACCTCAAGGAGACAGGTAGGCAGGGTAGACTGGTGATATAGTCAAGTCCAATATTCCCGAGTGGGTGAGCCACAGATTAGAGAGTAATTACATTGAAAAAAAAAAAAAAAAAAAAAAACACTTTTTTTTTTTTTTTTTTTTGCCATTTGTAGCAACATGGACGGACTTGGAGGGCACTGTGCTAAGTGAAATAAGTCAGAGAAAAGCAAACTGTATGGCATCACTTACATGTAGAATCTATAGACCAAATGAGTAAATATACCAGAAAAGAAAAAAATTCAGATATTAAAAACTGTACTAGCAGTTACCTTGGGGAGAAGCAACCTAGGAATAGGATATTCAGAGTTACAAACTATCATGCACAAAATAAAGAAGCTTTGAGGATATATTATACAATACAGGGAAGGTGGCCGATATTTTATAATAGCTATAGACGGCATTTAATATTTAAAAATTGTGGATATCAATGTTGTACACCTGTAACTTACCTTTTGTTATATGTCAGTTCAGTTCACTCAGTTGTGTCTGACTTTTGTGACCCCATGGACTGCAGCACGCCAGGCCTCCCTGTCCATCACCAACTCATGTTTGAGTTCACTCAAACTCATGTCCATTGAGTCGGTGATGCCATCCAACCATCTCATCCTCTGTTGTCCCCTTCTCCTCCTGCCCTCAATCTTTCCCAGCATCAGGGTATTTTCTAAAGAGTCAGCTCTTTGCATCAGGTAGCCAAAGTATTGGAGTTTCAGCTTCAGCATCAGTCCTTCCAATGAACACTCAGGACTGATCTCCTTTAGGCTTGACTGGTTAGATCTCCTTGCAGTCCAAGGGATTCTCAACAGTCTTCTCCAGCACCACAGTTCAAAAGCATAATATGTCAGTTATACTTCAAAAAAAAAACCTGTTTACATTTTGTAAACATGCATACATTTAGAATATGTTCAGCTTATTTTGGTGATAATTTCAATATACATATAAAGCTAAGTCAGATGTTTTATATATGAAAATAATGTCATGTCAATTATATCTCAATTAAAAAAATAATATACAGGTGCCTCAGGTGCCTCAATAAAAATACAGAACTGCACACAGCAGGCCTCATTGTGGGGAAACCAATCTTTTCCAAAGCTGCCACCAGGCCCTCCTCCCTTCTGCTTTCAGGAAAGGAAGTTGTTCTGTATGTGGCTAAGTAATCATTAACTCAGTAATTCCAGTTATAAGAGACAATACAGATTTTTTTTGGGGGGGCGGAAGTAAATTTCAGCAAATTACATACAAAGAACTTAACTGCACTACAATCTATAGTAGAATGATTTTCGTGGTGAAGATATTTATTTTATAATTTCATGCAGCAAATATTTATAAGATAAATTTTACATTCTAAATTGAAATGTATTATCTTAAAATTAATTTGTAAAATACCAACACATACTTCTTTGATTTAAACAGTGGAAGCATCTTATAATTGTGCTCTTTTAATAAAAGATGTAATTAAAAGAATCAACCACTAGATGGGAGTGTTTTACAAGGATATAAACTTTATGTACAGAGCCCATGCTGTATATACTCAAGGTATCTTTTTTCCTTGAGGGCAGTTTTCCGAGATGGAAACGTGTCTGAGATTGAAACATGTATATGTATTACTTAGATTTTACTCTTCATTTCTTCTACTTTACTCTTTCACTTCTAAATCATAGCCATTCCTGAACTTCATTAATTCAAGCTTTGTCAATTACATAGGTCTTTTCTAAGGGATTGGTATTTTTCAAATCTTAATTTATGATAAAATGACAATAAATACTTAGGACATGGGAAAAATAGCTTATTTTCATTTTTTCCTTTTTGGTAGAAAGAGAAGTGACTTCTGAATTGTTTGTATTATTATCAATTTCTAAAGAAATTGATATTTTGTTTGATGGACTTCCCTGGTGGCTCAGTTGGTAAAGAATCTGCCTGCAATGCAGGAGACTGGGGTTCTATCTCTGGGTCTGGAAGATCCCCCGGAGAAAGAAATGACAGCCTACTCCAGTATTCTTGCTTGGGAAATACCAAGGACAGAGGAGCCTGGCAGGCTGCAGTCCAGGGGTCACAAGAGTCAGACACAACTTAGCAACTAAACCACCACCAAACAAATTGATAGTTCTTCCTTTTTTCTGTAATTAGAAATACCCCCAGTATAAGGAAAAAATATTTTCTAGTGAACATCTGCATAGCTAAATAATACCTCTGTCATCAGTCTGTTGTGAAGATAAAAATGACTTCAAGTGTGTAAAGAGCCAATATGCAAAGTACAAATCACACTATAACATTATTAAACACTTTTTAAAAAGTGTTAACTGAAAGATGTCCTTATGATCATGTTCATAATTCTGCAGTAAAAGGTAAGGTGTTGTTTGAAACAAACTATTTTGTTAAGAAAGATGACAAGGTGAAATCTGAGTTGACATCTAATACAAATAGAACAATTTCAAACCCAGGTTAAACTTTACCTTCAGTACACAACAGTTAAATACCTTAATGGAATTCGCCACCTCTCATATTGTTAGTGTCAACCTGAAGGGCTTTTCAGCGCATAAGTCCTAGATTCCATCGTTGGAGCTTTGTGTTCTGCAGATCTGGGGCTGGACCGAAGAATTTACATTTTTAAAGTTCCCAGATGCTGCTGCTTCACCTGCTGGCCAGGTGATGCCACCTGAAGAATAACTGACCTACAACACTGCCGAAATTTGAAAACAACCGATTAAAATTGAGAAAAATTCAGAAATAATAAAATCACATCAGTCATTTTTCTGAATATGCTTTTCATAGTACCAAACTGACTTTCAGAATGATAAGAATAGCATACCCCCTTGATGATTTATGGTCTCAAATCCACAACACAGTAATATAAAATTTCAATGTTTTATAATATCTGACAGTTGTTTTCTTTTTTTATATATCAAGAAATGCCGATTTAGGAAAAATTGCTCTACTTTCTATTTTATATATATATATATATATATATATTTTTTTTTTTTTTTTTAATTAAGCAAATGGAACTGCTAATCCTCACGGCCTCTGAGAAGTTCTAAAATGGTTGGAAAATTGCTTCAGCATCTATTCTGGTTCTGTTGCAGAGCAATCTCACAGTTCTTTGCTCTCTCCAAGTGTAAACAGAAAGTCTCTTTGCAGTGAAGTAAGCAACACGAGCTTTTCGTAAATCCTTCAAAATCCTTAATCTGTTTCTAACCCAAGCTATATGCCATTTCTTTATCTTCCCAGCAACCACAGAAGAGTATGTGTACAGCCGATTACTATGGACCATTTCTAAACTCTCCTACTTCTCAGGATCCTCCAAGCCTCTTGTTTCACAGATCTTTAGGAAGATTTTTAGTTATTGGGGACATCTAGTGTACATGCAGATTGTACCAACATAGAACTTTGTTAGAGTTACACAAGAGAAAGTTACTTCCAGAGAGAAAGCATCTACGTTCCTACTTTTTCCTGAAACTAACTTTTCAGAGGGGTAATAGTCTTCATTCTCAGCTTTTGCCATGATGTTAGAAATATTTACAACTGAGGTTGTAGCTTTGGTAAATTCAAATCTTTGACAGATGAACAGTGTGCAATAATAGTAAAATTAAAATGCAGTGAAATAGCACAGTTAATCTCCATAGGATTGGTAAAGATGAAAAATGATCATCATATTTACAACTGGCAAGGGGGATGGTCAATTGTTTATAACTCCTGATAACACTAACTGGTAAAACATTTAAAAAGCAATTTGGCAGTATGTGTCAAAATGTATAAAAGGTCCCAAAATATCCTCTAGACATATTAATACTATATTTCCTACAATTTTTATTAAATTGTAAAGGAAAAAAAATAGCAGTATAACTGTAATTTTTAAAATGGTCATTTCCAAATAAACCCATTTTGAAGATAGCCCTTTTTAGTGATAGAATGTCAAAACTTTGGAGTTCATATTCTAGGAGTTAAGATTCTGACCTATATAAAAGCCTAGCATCTGTTTGCATAGCTTTATCTTTGGGGAAAATCTGCAATAGCTTTAGTCAAATTCTCAAAGCAGATCATATACACAATTTTGCATTTAAACAGGGGTTTGGAGAATTTGCTGAAACCCAGTTTATTCACCATTCTTAGGAACTTCTGATCTGGTCATCTCACATTTAATTCAAGAAGAAACTGAAATCTAAGAAAATAAGTTCCACAAAGTCACCATGCTAGTTACAGCATATGGTTAAATTATAGATAACAGCATAGTTTCCTATCTATATTTAATCAATATATCTATCTATATATATGTATTTAACATGTGTATATATTCAACTATGGATATAATGTGTGTGTGTAATCTCTTTAATGTGGTTGGTTTGTGCCCTTACATTTGTCACTGTTCAGGATTAGAATCCCTTTGTAAAAAAAACAAAAGTAGTTTAAAAATAATTATTTTATATAACAGATTCAGAGAAAGGTCCTTGCCCAGGATCACATCGCTTACCTAAGTGGTAAAGGCAAAAGGTGGCCTCCAATACCATAGGCAGGTAGGCATCTGGTCTTTCAGATTTCAAGACCTGGCTCTCTACTTTCCAGCTGTATGATCTAGTGAGTCCCTTGAAATTCAGTTTTCTCATCTGGAATGATATCTAACTTTTAGGTTTGTGTAAGGAATGAATAAGAACATATAAACTAAAATAACAAGGAACAAAATAGGTTCTTGACAAATGGTTGCTGGACATGTAAAACCAAATGTAAGTATTTGCAAGATATAATGATGATCATGTGTGAAAGCAAGTAAGATAATGGCCAGGACTGTCGGCATAGAAATAACCGTAACTGCTTACAATAAATATAAACCCCTTATGATTTATGTTGGCGGCTGTTCAGCGCTGGAGCGGTGATGGACAGGGAGTTGCTGATGGACAGGGAGGCCTGGTGTGCTGCAGTCCATGGGATCACAAAGAGTTGGACATGACTGACTGAACTGAACTGATGATTTATGTTATGGATATTTATAAAATATCTCAAGGTCTTAACTACTATCTCTACCACGAGTTATAGGAAAACAGCTTTTGAGTGGAACTATTGAGCTTTTCATCTCACCAGAGGTCTCACATCTTTCTAGCCTGCTGGACACAAAGCTTCCCTAATGGCCATCATGACTTCCTCCATCCTCCCACTGAAGTCATCACGTCAAAAATGATAATTGTGTACAGCCTTTCTCACAAAAACGTCTGGGATTCATTATAAGGGAAACAAGTGGTGGAGAATTCTGCACACTCGCTTCTAATTGCAGTCCACTGCGGGGCTTCACTTGAGTGGACAGTTCTCCATCTTTTATAGTTTAAGGATTTTGAGGAAACTAATGAAACACAGAAGACCTGAACCTCCTTCTGAAGATGTTAGGACGCTTGCACTTTCTTTGGGTCTGTGGGCAAATGACCGTAGCATTCGTGACCCCACCCATGAGAATACGTATCTGTGTTTATCCTTTTTCCTCACAAAGTTCTTCCTTTCTCTGCCAGTCTTGGTGAAATCAAAGGACAAAGAGACAGCAACTAATTGCTTGCACAACTCCCAGTTGTATAGTTAAGTTCACTGGAACACATATTACACTGGAACCCTGCAGATGGTTGGACACATGGTATCTAAAGTGTTGTTTATACTTTGGAACTGGTAACAATGAGTCACTTGCCCAAATAACTAAAAATGCATATTCCATACTAAACAAATTCTGTGACCATCATTGTGGCAATATGCAGTGCAGTCCAAATGAACAATCCTTCCCTTCTTTTCTGACCTGGCACCAGCTAAAATACATATATAGACATCCCTATGTAATATTAATAGTGACACAGTAATAATAATTGATGATGAATTACATTAGCTATTTTTTCTCCTCAAAGTGTATCTCAGCAGTTTAGAGTATGAGTTTTGAAGCCAGTATAGTTGATGAAAGAATGGCAACTCACATTGCACACCAACTCCAATTATATACTAATAGCTGTGTGGGAAAGGTAAGACCAATGAGGTAGTCCAAAAAAAGTGCCCGAATAGATTGACAACGTCTGCAGTGGATGCAGGAATAGGGACTGGCAGCCCGTACACAGGGTATTTGTCTTTCCTGGGTCTGTGGTTATGAACTCTAGGCTTTAAGAGTCAGAACAAATTCTTAGATTTTGTTTCTGGCATCACCACTCACCAATTAAGTAACTAAATGGCCTTACGGGAGTTGTTTAATCTCTCAGAATCTGTATCAGTTTAATCAACTGTAATTGAGGAAACTAATATTTTCTCCTTCTCTCCCTCCCCACCTCACTCTGTCATGATGGTTATGATTTTTAAATGCATGCGAGGTGGCACCGGGTATACAGCCACATGTTCAATAAAATTAGGTAGTATTATCACTCCTTGGCGGAGAAGGCAATGGCACCCCACTCCAGTACTCTTGCCTGGAAAATCCCATGGGCGGAGGAGCCTGGTAGGCTGCAGTCCGTGGGGTCGCTAGAGTCGGACACAACTAAGCGACTTCACTTTCACTTTTCACTTTCATGCATTGGAGAAGGAAATGGCAACCCACTCCAGTGTTCTTGCCTGGAGAATCCCAGGGATGGGGGAGCCTGGTGGGCTGCTGTCTGTGGGGTCGCACAGAGTCGGACACGACTGAAGTGACTTAGCAATAGCAATCACTCCTTGGAAGGAAAGTTATGACCAACCTAGATAGCATATTCAAAAGCAGAGACATTACTTTGCCAACAAAGGTTCGTCTAGTCAAGGCTATGGTTTTTCCTGTGGTCATGTATGGATGTGAGAGTTGGACTGTGAAGAAGGCTGAGCGCCAAAGAATTGATGCTTTTGAACTGTGGTGTTGGAGAAGACTCTTGAGAGTCCCTTGGACTGCAAGGAGATCCAACCAGTCCATTCTAAAGGAGATCAGCCCTGGGATTTCTTTGGAAGGAATGATGCTGAAGCTGAAACTCCAGTCCTTTGGCCACCTCATGCGAAGAGTTGACTCATTGGAAAAGACTCTGATGCTAGGAGGGATTGGGGGCAGGAGGAGAAGGGGACGACAGAGGATGAGATGGCTGGATGGCATCACTGACTCGATGGACGTGAGTCTTAGTGAACTCTGGGAGTTGGTGATGGACAGGGAGGGCTGGCGTGCTGCGATTCATGGGGTCGCAAAGAGTCGGACACGACTGAGCGGCTGATCTGATCTGATCACTGCTTTTACTAAATATTTTAAAGAAAGAATATTTTCACAGGTTCATCACATACTGAAGAAGTAACCAGACCACAGACATACCAAGAATTCACAGGAATCCCTTAACTGTCCTCCTATTTCTCCAAAGTCCTGCCTTTCAAGCAGTAACAAAAGTAAATGGCTGGAAGCATAAACTTTGCAGGAGATGCCATGCACCATGGAGGGTAAGCTGACTTTTGAAACATCATGGCTTCAAGGGGGACCCAGGCTCTGCCATTTTTGCCAGTGCTTTGGGGCCAATCACATGGCTGGGCTTCAAATACTCACCCCATCTTCCTCACCAGCTTCTCATAAGATTTAACTGTGATACTGCAAGCAAAGGCAAGTGCTAAATTTAAAAATACTATACATATGTAAAATAATGGACTTTTACTGTCATTTAAAATTCAGAGAAAAACAAGGAATAGTATGCCACCCATTTACCCAATATCTTAGATTATCAATGTTAATATCACTTACTTGAGACTATATTGTTACTTATTTAAACAGAACTACTTAATTCCTTTGGTTGGAATCTCTCAGAGTCAAGGCTGAAGCACTGATGCTCAGAAGAATTCCCAGGAACTACTTCCACATACAATTAACAAGAGCTTTGAAAGCTAATGATTTCAGGGTTTGCTCAAACAGTAGGGTTATCTGAGAAGATGGGGGATGGCCCAGTGACTTCAGAGGTAGCTTATAAGGGTCACAGCAAAAGGTTGTTCACTCTCTGAGCTACCAGCATGAATCTGAGACAGATGACAATTTTGTTGGGCTCAGCCATGTGAAGAGAGGGTCTAGGAATAAAGTCTTGGAACCCAGTAAAGTCAGTTTCTGTGGAAGACCTTCATTACACTGTTCACCAAAGTTGCATGAAGAAATACCTTCTACCAGAAGAGCTTACTCCTAATCCTCTAATGCAAAATGAGATTAGTATCACTGCTTTAGCACTGTGCAATGTAAAATAATGGATAAATTAGAAAGCCCCCTGACAGTCCCCTTGCTAACATCTGCGCTTCTCTGGTTCTTCCTGAAAGAAGCTGCATATGGTAACCCCAGTGCCCTCCTCCTGTTTATGCTCCATTTGCAGATGGCAGAAGGAAGCTGATCTGTGGGGTACGGTCTGCGCATATCATTATGGTGAGTTATTTCAGCTGAGAAATCAGTATCTAAAAAAGACCGTGACTTTTGGTGCCAAAAATAAGCATTTGTCACTTAAAACTTTCAAAGAGAAGCTTGAGCCTTGCCATCCGTCTCAGGGTACGCACATCAGATGGTGAGTTTGAACGTGCGGCCTCATTATGCAGCGTCCCTACCGCTGACACACCTGACTTGAGCACACTCCCTCTCACCAGAACACCATGTTGACTTTGTGTCTTTAGGAGAAAAGACCCCTGCGATTCTGACTCAATCTCTCTTCTAATAGTCACAATTAACAAAGCTTGATTAGAGCAATGGCTTCCTTCCTGTGGTCACAAAGACCAGCATTTCTCAAAGAAGCATCCCTGGAGCCCTGACCCCTGGTGATATCTGCTCCTTCTGAGGAGCGGGTGAATGGAGGGAAAAGAAGGCTTCTGTGATCAAAAGAGTGTGAAACGACAGCAAACCGTGTCCCCTGCTTAGAGAGCTGAGCCACGTGTTAAAGACTGAGAGACTGTAGCATAGCTGCTGCTGTTCAGTCGCTCAGTCGTGTCTGACTCTTTGCAACCCCTTGGACTGCCGCATGCCAGGCTCCACTGTCCTTCACCAACTCGCAGTGTTTTAATCCAGTGTTTTGCAAACACTTGTTCTTAGAACTCTATCACAGACCTGCGTTAACATTATGTGGGACCTTGTGAAAAGCAAAATTTAGGAATGATGATCTCGATCATTTTCTCTCCATCTCCTAAATGTGTTGCCTTCTCTCCCTCCTTTCTCTCCCTCTCTCTTTTTCTATCCCTCCTCCTCTCTTCCTTCCTTCTCTCTCCCACTTTTTCTTTCTGTATACTTAGATGTTTATTGCATAATCTCTATCCCTCTAGCTAATGTTAGGCTGTCTGATTCTTCCCCAAAAGAGGTAAGAAGTTATTTTCTGCTGTTTATGTTTACAAAATGTAGCTTTTGAATCTATTACCAAATTATTGATTTTGACTGTGTCCTTGGTGGACCAGCTGAAAAACTTCATATTGTTCTCTAAATGGATGACATGGCATGATACTTCTCCAGACAAACGTAAGAAAAACTACTGAATAAACTCTCAGAACATGGTTTCCTCCTCACACTGAGCCTGCCGAGGGTATAATTGTGACATAAGACCTTCGACAAATTTCCTGCAAAACCTGGGAAAGGGTTTCAAACAACATCAACCCGTGCAGTGTTTAAGAGCTCAGGCTATGGATCCAGACAGAGCTGATATGAACTTTCTGCCTCTAGTCTGTTAGTCATGTGGTCCTGGACACATTATTACATTTCTCTGACATTATGAATGACGTTGTGGATTAAAGGAGATAAAGAATATAAAAGTGTGTAGCACAATGTCTGCCAAGAAAGCCTATTCAACTAGTGGCTACTGTTTGTATTCTATCAGTGACAATATGAGTTTAGAAGGAAGCTAAAATTTTCACTAAAGCTGGTCCTGCCTGCTTCACTAACATCCGTGATGCTGATACTGGCCTGGAATTTGAACTGGGTGTTAAAACTCACCCTTTTATTTTCCTTTCACTTAATTTACTCCCCTCCTCCCCCCAAGCCTTTTGGAAATTTCTTACATCACCTGACAGACTCATTTCAGGTGCTGAGCTCACGTTTTTAATAATTACATGTGTAATCTATGTATTTATTTTTACTGAGCTGAATAGACTTAAAAAACAAATAATGATGGAGGAGGGCATTAAAATGGGCTCAAATCTGTGGGTTGTCAGATGTCAGATATCTAATAATGCAGTAAAGGAACTTAGCTGGTGGAAGTTGCAAGCTTTGTGGCCAAGAACCAGCTTTATGTCTTTGAATGGCTCACCAGCATTGAGGGAAAGCCTAAAAGTGTCTCTCCCTTGGTTCTAGAGGAAATAACTTCAACAGAATCACACAGACCTTGAAATGGGTCACCTGAGGCTTAAAGGATATAGGAGGCTAGTGTCTGACTTCTATCTGATATCTGAAGAGCAAAAGATTTAGGGCACGGAGGCTGGAAAAGAGAAAACTGCTTTGGAATGACTTTGCATTACAAGTGTCTGTAGGGGTCAAGGACGGGCAGGTCTTTCTGTGGTTCTTGTAGGGTTCATAAAGGAGTGAACGCCAGCATGGAGTGGAGGGTCAGGGGTTACTGGTCAAATTTTGTCCAAGAAGACTCTCTTGGAGGAGAAACATCAGAGACAAGCCGGCCACGGACTTCCAGTTTCTAAAGGAACTGCTCCGGAAGGAAATGCCCAACAGAAATGGAAATCCATTTACAGTTAATGGAGCTGGAGGAGAAAGTTCCTCAACAGCAGGACAGGGTTCTTGTATCTGACTTTTTGCGACTCCATGGACTGTAGCCCACTAGGCTTTTCTACCGATGGAATTCTCCAGGTAAGAATACTAGAGTGGGTTGCCATTACCTTCTCCAGAGGATCTTCCTGACCCAGGGATTAAACACAGGTCCCCCACCTTGCAGGCAGATTCTTTCCTGTTTGAGCTACCTGGGAAGCCACTGGTGCCCAAAGAACCAACAAAATCCTCCAGGACAGGAAGAATTTGTAACAAACACCTGCCAGGCTTAGAGATAAAGAAAAAGAAACACAAATCAGATATTCCATATATCCTTTACCCAGATCCCATATGCTGGCTTGCTGTATAATCAAGATTTCCTGGATCTAGACAGCCTGGTTTCCAAACTGAGGATGTGTTTTATAACTTAAACTAATAAAGGACTTTGAAGATATTAAAGTGTACCAGGAGAGTCATAGAACTGCCAGACTTTCCATCCAGAGACCAGAAGAGACCTTCTTCCATTGAGCAAAGTGGCAGAAGAAGACTGAAAAAAAGTCCCTTGCTTGGAAAGTTCCATGCTTCTAATGAGGGGTATGGGTTTGATCCCTGGTTGGGGAACTAAAATCCCTCATGTCATGGGGTGTGGCTAACAATTTAAAAACTAAATTGAAAGAGAAAAGACTGAAAATCCTATAGAAACATAAAAACATAAATAGACAAAAGTTTAAGTACCTTATTAATTATTATAATAGTATTTCTTTCTTTAACCAGTCTGCTAAGCACTTTGCCCACATTCAATGATATCAACAACCAAGTGAGATATGTGTGTGTGTTTTTTTTTTTTTTATGATTTTCAAATTAAACAGTTGAGATCCTAAATCAGTTAGTCCGCTGCTACAAAATAGCAAACTGAAATCAGGACCTAAACCTATGATTCTAAACCAGCGTTCTAACGAGAATATCACAAATGCAAACCCAACTTACTTCTAAGTAGAAAATATCACTCTATAGAGAGCCCAATCATTTTAATATGCAAACCATATCCATCAATTTTTAGAGTAAAGGTAGTTTACATTTTCTAATGTATCTCATAAAAATCCCCTGAGTTGATTTGCTACAACAGTTCAGTTTTCAGGTCTATAGAAGAAGCTGAACAGCAAAGAACTTTATTAAAACACTTAGAATTGAATTAGGTAGAAAATACTCTAGAGGAGATCTTCCTAAAAGGAAGGTGAAACTCCCCAGTTTGATCATGAATTATTTCACCCATCAATGTTCAATTATAGGAGCAGAAACCAAAACCATGGCCATCACTGGGAAAGGATAGAGAATAGTTTGAGAAGCCAGTTCATCTAAGACTCCCAGAGCCTTCTGACAAAATTTGCTTTAATTCAGGCTTCCTTCATCAAATGAAAGATAAATCTGGACATAAAGAGAAAGTGGTGAATGGGATTACTGTGGGGGGTTTCGGGCGGTCGCTGGGATCAGAAGAGCAACTGGGGTCTCCGAGGTCAGGCAAGGCAGCTTTCCTGAGGAGGGGTGAGCAAGGCTAGGAAGTGCCAGTGGAAGATCATGGGGTGAGGGTCCCCAAAGAATGAGAATCATGCGTGGCTTTCTTAACATGAGAGAAGCCATTTGGGGCCCAAGTCATTTTATATTCTAAGCCTGGCCACAATGCTTAGTACATGTCTCAGTAATAAGGATCTTAAGAGAACAAAAGGACAAACTTAGCAAATGTAAGATAAGAGAAGTAACAATAGTTAAAATAACAAAGCAGTTGTAAAGGCCCTCAGCTGTATCAATGGCAAAGATGAGCATACAGTACTGTCTTGAGTAGTTGTGCAGAATTTCAATCCCTGCTCTCACCAAATCAACTGGAGTCCGAGAGATGATGATGCTGATGTTCTCTGACCCTCAAGATTTCAATCAACTAAAACTTGGACTCTGCCTACCCTCTGAGCCGCTTCATGAATATGCATGTCCCATTATCTTAAAACTTCCCCAATTTTGTTGTAGGTGAGACACTGCTTCCCCAGTGGTCTCCTCACTTTGTGCAAGTAATACATCCTTCCCCATCTTTGGCTTCGTTGTGCCTTGTGGCTCAACACCCACCAAGAGGTGAATCCAGTTTTCAGGCAGCACCTGGTGTGGGAAAGTGGGATGAATGAGGAGAATATTTGTCCTAATTGCAGCCTCCTACCTACTCCCAGATAACCATGATGGTGTGATCACTCACCTAGAGCCAGACATCCTGGAGTACGAAGTCAAGTGAGCCTTAGGAAGCATCACTATGAACATAGCTAGTGGAGGTGATGAACTATTTCAAATCCTAAAAGATGCTGCTGTGAAAGCATTCAATTGCATATTGCATTCAATATGCCAGCAAATTTGGAAAACTCTGCAATGGCCCCAGGACTGCAAAAGGTCAGTTTTCATTCTAATCCCAAAGAAGGGAAACGCCAAAGAATGTTCAGTCTACCACACAATTGCACTCATTTCACATGCTCAAAATCTTCCAAGCTAGGCTTCAACAGTATGTGAACTATGAAATTCCAGATGTTGAAGCTGGATTTAGAAAAGGCAGAGGAACCAGAGATCAAATTGCCAACATCTATTGGATCATAGAAAAAGCAAGAAAATTCCAGAAAAACATCTGCTTCACTGACTATGCTAAAGGCCTTTGACTGTGTGGATCACAATAAACTGGAAAATTCCTGAATAGGTGGGAATACCAGACCACCTTACCTGTTTCCTGAGAAACCTGTATGCAGGACAAGAAGCAATAGTTTGAACCATATGTGGAACAAAGGACTGGTTAAAAATTGGGAAAGGAGTACATTAAAGCTATATATTATCCATCTAGTCAAAGCTATGGTTTTTCCAGTAGTCATGTATGGATGTGAGGGTTGGATTATAAAGAAAGCTGAGCACTGAAGAATTGATGCTTTTGAACTGTGGTGTTGGAGAAGATTCTTGAGAGTCCCTTGGACTGCAAGGAGATCCAACCAGTCCATCCTAAATGAAATCAGTCCTGAATATTCATTGGAAGGACTGATGCTGAAGCTGAAACTCCAATACTTTGGCCACCTGATGTGAAGAACTGACTCATTTGAAAAGACCCCAGTGCTGGGAAAGATGGAAGCCAGGAAGAGAAGGGGATGATAGAGGATGAGATGGTTGGATGGCATCACCAACTCGACGGACATGAGTTTGAGTAATCTCTGGGAATTGGTGATGGACAGGGTACTACAGTCCATGGGGTCACAGAGTCAGACACGACTGAGTGATTAAACTGAACTGATTGTCACCCTACTTACTTAACTTAAATGCAGAGTACATTATATGAAATGCCAGGCTGGATGAAGCAAAAGCTGAAATCAAGAATGCCAGGAGAAATATCAATAACCTCAGATATGTAGATGACACCACCCTTATGGCAAAAAGCACAGAGGAACTAAAGAGCCTCTTGATGAATGTGAAAGATGACAGTGAAAAAGCAGGCTTAAAACTCAACATTCAAAAAATAAAAATGAAGATCATGGCATCTCATCCCATGATGTCATAGCAAATAGATGGGCAAAACATGGAAACAGTGACTGACTTAATTTTCTTGGGATCCAAAATCACTGCAGTTGGTGACTGCAGCCATGAAAAAAGGCACTTGTTCCTTGGAAGAAAAGCTATGTCAAACCTACACATCATATTAAAAAGCAGAGACGTCACTTCGCCAACAAAGGTTCTCAGAGTCAAAGCTATGTTTTTTTCCAGTAGTCTTGTATGGATGTGAGAGTTGGACCATAAAGAAGGCTGAGCACCAAAGAATTGATGTGTTTGAACTGTGGTGTTGGAGAAGACTCTTGAGAGTCCCTTGGACTGCAAAGAGATCAAATAAGTCAATCCTAAAGGAAATCAGTCCTGAATATTCATTGAAAGGACTGATGATGAAGCTGAAGTTCCAATATTTTGGCCACTTGATGCAAAGAGCCAACTCACTGGAAAACCCCCTGATGCTGGGAAAGACATAAGGGGATGACAGAGCACCAGATGGTTGGATGGCATCACCAACCCCATGGAGATGAGATTAAGCAAGCTTTGGGAGATGGTGAAGGAAGGGAAGACTGGTGTGCTGCAGTCCATGGGGTCCCAAAGAGTAGGACACAACTGAGTGACTAAACAATAACAGATTCCTGTAAGGGCCACTACAGAGGGGCTGTATGCTGGCTCTGGCTAAGGATGGGTCAAAATTCAGAGTCCTGGTGGAAGGAAAGAAGACTAACCAAAGTTCAAACAAGGATCAAATCTTGTTCAAATCTTGGTCAGCGGGAACACAACAATTCAGATTTTCATTTAAGAGGCAAAGAATGGGAATTTGGAGTATCCGTTTCCAGCCTAGTCATGTGTAAGCTGAGGGAGGTGCCTTGATTCTTATCTAAGTCATTGGGGAAAGGCTGCGTGTGTGTGTGTGTGTGTGTGTGTGTGTGTGTGTGTGTGTGCGCGCGCGCGCACGCTGTGTGCCATTTTCTAGTAGGCAAAAGGCTGGGAGGATTTCTCAGTCCTGGCTATTTTCCAGAAGCATGGGACTCAGTAAAATTCAACATTGTGACCTTAAATATCTATTTGTAGGGAAGCACCAATCTATGTTACAGAGTCAGAAGCAAATGTATTTTACAAAAGTTCTACAACTCATTTCCAAATATCATCAACCTATCAGTTTTGTTGAATGCCACAGCTCAATAGGATTAACATGGGGCCTCACCCACATTAATCGGTTTACTTCTTCCTTTGAACATTAATAGATACAACGCTAATAATACTTCCCAAGTGTCAGGGGTGACTTGGGTGGCTCTAACAAAATACAACAAGACTGAGTCACTTAAACAACAGAAAGTTATTTCTCAAGTACAGGAGGCTGGAAAGTCCAAGAACAGGGTGCTGGCTTACTCAATTTGTGGTAAGAAATCTCTTTCTGGCTTGTAGGTGGCAGCCTTCCTGTGTCCTCACGTGGCAGAGAGAGAGAGAGCAAGATAGCTCTTCTTTTAATAAAAACAATGATTCTATAGGATGAAGGCCCCAGCCTTAGGACTTCATTTAAATTTGATCATTTCCTTATAGATCATTTCCCCAAATACAGTCGCTTTGGGGGTTGGGGTTTCAACATGAGGAATTCTCAGAGGGCATACACATGTGAAATAGAATTCAAATCTTATGGCAAGACAAGAAAAACTGAAACATCAAAAATTGTCTCTGCCCTTTGCCCTCCTCTCTCCCCTGACTTACATGCATTATGCATCAGAACATAACCCCCTCCATCAGCAGAAATACCTGCTCAACCGTAAAAGCATGTTCTCCCAGCATCAACAAGATAAGTCCTTATAAGGTAACATTCCACCTTGATCTTGTATGGGGCCACGATGATCTGGATTGTGTAGACTGTCAATAATATGTAATTTCATGTTCACCCCTCTGTCTCAAAACCCTTATGTAACTGTGCCTTGACTTCTAACAGGTAAAACAGTTCTCGGAGATTTCCGAGATGCTCAAATTTGGCTCAAACAAAATTTTCCATTTCTTTCTAAGATTGACTGATTAAGTTTTCATCAACACACATTTAGTCCCTAACAGCATGTAAAGTATGGAGACTAAAAGACCAATAACTCTAAAACATTAAAAAAAAATTTTTTAAGGGACTTTCCTAGTGGTCCAGCAGTTGCTAAGACTGCCCTTCTACTCCAGGGAGAGCAGGTTCAATCCCTAGTTGGGGAAATGAGATCCCCTCATGTGGTTCCATATGGCCAAAAAGTTTTTAAGAAATTAAAAATAAATTTTTAAAAACGCTAATAACTATTAGTTTAACTTTCCTTAGAATAACTGGAAAGGTTATATGATGGTAACTTTAGTGTACTAAATTTCAGACATTACATACAGAGTTTCTTTGAATAAAAGCCTGAGACAGAACCCACTGTGAGCCATTTTCACATTTTACTTCCTAACATTCACCCTGTTAGCTTATCCATATCCAGCTGTCTGACTTCACGTCTGACACAGTTCCAATATCATGTATCTGTGAATTTTACTAATAATTCTGCTTTATATACCTTTCTAGAAAAGAAAGTTTCACTCACGTTTGATGAATATTGTGTTTGGGGGTGGGTAATACTTAGTGACCTATGTAATAGATATTTTGGGCTTTCTAATTTAATTTTTTATATTTTCTCCATATGATTTAAGACACACTGTTTGGGTATGGGTCTCCACATCAAAGCTAAAGAGCAAGACTCCAACTGCAGAAAAAAACTCATTAAAAAATAAGTGCTTAGATAGTCATTTGTTGTACATTATTTTGCTAAGGGGGACTATCTGCCTCAATAAAGAAACAAATGGAGAAAGAAATAATTGTCAAATAAATCCCAAATCATAAGGGTAGAAAAGGGAATTTCAAAGCAGAGCAATTTACAAACACAGTGAGATAGGTAGGTAAAAGTGAAATGAGAGAGATGAAATTAAACTTTATTCTGAATAAGCATGACATAAACTGGAGTTGACTTCAAAATTCTTGATTTTAGTGGATTGGCTGATAGTCATCATATCTATCTTTTCTCCACCCACATTGTATTTTCACATTCTGGACAGTTTGGCAAGAGTATAATAATTTCTTTTGTTCATTTATCAGGATAATAACCAGTAAAATTATATGACAGATTTCTCTGCAATGGAAAATACAGATTAATTTTTGCCATAATTATTGAGTCTTTATTGTCAGTAATTGCCCACAATTATCCTCTATCCACTGTCAAATGTATTTCAGTGAGAGCACAGTCCTGGAACTGCAGACACAAAGGTTGGTTATTGGTTCAATTAGCAAGAAAGCATACTTTCCTTCCTTACATGATATTTTCATTTTCCCAGATAGTTAGGGAAGATACTACAAGATTGCTCATTGCTGTAAAGCCTGTGTTCATCATGTTCCAGTCCCTTTTGAGTTCACAAGCTTTTATATAGCTAATAGTTTTTCAGACCTCTTGAGATATTTAACCTATCTTTAGTAACTCACATTCTGCAACCCTAGCTCATATACTCTGATTTTCAGGGCACTCCACTTCATGTCAGTGTATGTTCCTAATACCCTAATGTGACTCCAAACTTGTATAAGTCAAAACTCATCTTGATAAAATGGCTTTCTTATTTATCAGCTAAATAAGGTAGTGCCAGTTGAAAAAAAGCATACACTGTTTATAATTTACACAACTAGCTAACTAGCTATGAAATCAAATTAATTTTTGAACATAGAAGGGTGTTGCACAAATTAAGAATTTTTATGGTTTACATCACCATATTTCAAATGTAGATACCTAACATTTTCATGAAACATCAACACATTTACTGTATATTAGATAAAGAGGTTGGCAGTAAGCCACAAAAGACATAGATACATAAACACGCTTAACTGAAAGACCCAAAATTACACAAAACTTGTTGAACCCTAGTGATTATTCAGAGAATAAGACAAATGACTTCTCTATGGAACACTGAAGAATGACCTTTATTCCAAAAAGAGGTCAACAAGCCTCAGTAGGAAAAGCAGAAAGTCTCCTGGGTCCGCCATTCTTCAGAAGCTTCCATTCACCACAGTGGATGTTGGTTGCACCTCCTTTTCCCCTTCTCATCTACTCATTCCCTTTTGCTTATTTTTCTCTTCTCCTTCCTCTGCTACAATTTGATGCTCAAGACATACATGCCTTTTTAAACTTCCACCACTTCCTGGGACCCAAAAATCTACAGCTACTGGAAGTTACATTCTTAAATGCACCTAGGGTCTAGTTCTCAACTTGAAACACTGCTAGTTGACTAAGTCTGGGACCAAAGTTGCTGCTTCTCAAAAAAAGCGCACATACCACTGTGGGACCTGGGAACCAAGGCCTGCGTCAGATCAGAACTGCAGCAAACAACACAGTCATCCAGGCCTACAAAGGCGATAAGAGTTCGGCTGTAAAAATTTAGATTGGCCTGAGGAGTCCATGAGGGTGTTCTTTTCGAGACTCAGAGAGTGCTGGTGTCAAGGTTTCCATGATTGGTGAGTAATGTTGGTCATGATGTGGGCAGGAAATTCCAGGCACGTAAATCATTTTAATCAATGGCTCATGTCACTTACAGAGCATCCCACTAATTAGGCAGATGATGCTAATGCATAAGGACTGGGATATCCACTGAAGTCCTGGGTAACAGCCCAACACATACTTGGAGATTAACCTCCAGCTATTAACTACCAAAGACATGGAATTCTGCTGCTGAGACACAGGCCAGAAGGACTTCCCAGATGGTCCAGTGGCTGAGACTCCACCCTTCCAATACAGGGGACTCAGGTTCGATCCCTGATACAGGAACTAGATCCTACATGTTGCAACGGAGTGTTCACATGCGGCTGCTCAAGATCCCTCATGCCACAACGAAGACTTGAAACGGTCAAGTATATAAATAAATAAAAATTAAACAGTGAGGAAGAAAAAAATAAAACCAAAAAACAACTCAGGCCACCAGCTCAGAATTCTGTACCACTCAGCATTGTGTCTAAAATGTCTGGTCGACACTGATATCATCTAAAGATTAGCCTCTCTCAGTTCCCCAAATCTGGATGCTTTTCTTGGAAATTCTGCTAAAAACCTACAGGATCACTCAGCCTCTAGGACCTATAGGAATTTGTTTCTACCAAGAAGAAGAGCTCTGGGTAGAAACAGTTGTACAGCGTCAGGACATGGGGTTCCAGTCCCAGCTTTGCTACTATGTAGGTTTCAGAATGGTGGACCAGTTATTCAACCTTTACTAGCATTGTATTTTCACACGCAAAATGTTCGTGATAATTGCAGTCTGTTCTGTGATGTTGCATGAGGAAGTCAGGGGAGGAAGCTGGTTACCTTGAGAAGTGACTGAGAAGTCAAGGCAGCACTAAAATTCATGATTTTGACTCAGTGCTCTCATTAGGTTTGGGGATTCCATGATTGTTTCAGCATGCGTCATGGCATTATTTCCTAGTTAAAACATGCAATTATGAATGTCTCCATCTTTGCCATCAATCACCCACAATTTGCTAAAAGTAAGGCAAATTAGTAATTTAAAATTACAAAAAGTATGCAAACACAATAGCAGTTGACACCTCATACATATTAGGCTACATTTATTACTCTATTACTTAAAACTGTCTGTTTTAAAATTGCACAGACATAGATGTATGTTACAATTTTTCAGGCATTAAAGAGCTAGAGTTTCCCACCAGAGGTCGGCAGATTACTACTCCTGGGCCAAGTCAGGTTCCTCCTCTTTTTGCAAAGTTGTATTGAAACACAGCTATGGTCGTTTACAAATTGTCTTGGACTGTTTTCATACGACTGTAGAGCTGAATAGTGTTGACAGAGGACATGGTCCACAAAGCCTAAAATATTTACTGTCTGGCC
This sequence comes from Bubalus bubalis, assembly GCF_019923935.1. Classification (NCBI taxonomy): domain Eukaryota; kingdom Metazoa; phylum Chordata; class Mammalia; order Artiodactyla; family Bovidae; genus Bubalus; species Bubalus bubalis. The sequence goes on along the minus strand of NC_059177.1, from coordinate 25,890,010 downwards.
CTTTACAGAAAAAGTTGGCTGACCTCAGGTCAATATCATCAAGCTCAGCAAAACAGCATCCTCTTTTTGTAATTCTGAAATACTAGAATGACCCTGAGAGGAAATAAAAATTAGTCTACAGTGCAAGGAAAATGGTCATAATATTAAAACAATTAACACAGTGATGGCAATTTAAAAGAAACAACTGCAGGGCACATTGTAAATAGGTAAGAAGTCAAATTTTTTAAAAAGCCAAAACAATTTTTTTTTTTTTTGCCTATGGACACTGGAGGTGTAATCCTTAATGCACATGAAGTTTACTATTTTCAAGCACTCAGATAGTTGGCTGCTGAGATGATGAGAGCGAAATACATTTTTTGTCTATTTCTATAAATGAAAGGAATAGCAATTAGCCCCTAACCTAAAACAAATGATCTACATTAAAATAATTATTTTAACAGGTTCTTAAAAGTGGAGGATTATTTTGCATGGGAATAAAATTACACAATCAAATTTTCAGTCTATATGATCCAGTAAATGTGTTAACATTTTCTTGACTTAAGTTAGGGAAGGTCTGGCTTAATGTTGTGCCTTTTTAAATTCAGTTTCTCTTATTCGTGGCATGGGTCAGAGGTGGTTTTCAAAATGAGGGGGTATATCTGCTAAGACATCGTGTTCAGTCTAATGGCCCCTGGGGTTAGGTAACTTCAGTTGCAGCCCTCAGCAGGGAGCTATGCTTGGGATATGATGTTTGATTTCTCCTTGCTGCTCCTGTGAGCCTTCCTTGTCAGATATGAAAGGAGAAGAATGGGAGTCATTTCCTCTTGGCTCCTTGATCCTTCACTCTGATGAGTCTCTACTTTGAGCTTGCCATTGTGTCTGTGGTTCTGGGAGGGAGAAATTGACTGTGACCAGAATCACTGGGTCCCCAGATTATACTGGTGCATCATTATCTGCAGGTTTCTTGGTTTTCTTTTAAGTTAGTTCCTGCCCTTTTCTTACCTATTTTACCATTTTGGGTTTCATTTTTGTTACTTTTTATAAAGGTGTATGCATGAGTGTGCACTCAGTCGCTCAGTTGTGTCTGACTCTTTGTGATCCTATGGACTGAAGTCCACCAGGCCCCTCTGTCCATGGGATTCTCCAGGCAAGAACACTGGCGTGGGTTGCCATGCTCTCCTCCAGTGGATCTTCCTGACCCAGGGGTCAAACCTGGGTCTCCTGCATTGCAGGTGGCTTCTTTACCATCTGAGCCAGGAGGGAAGCCCTGTGAATAAAGGTAGCTTTCTTTAACTCTTCATATCTACATGTCATCTCACTTTCATTTTCACTTATAATTGAGTTTCATGGTTTGAGGGGGGTCTGGAAGTTCTGGGTAAGACTTGCCTCCCTGTTTTACACAACTGGTCACAAGCCTCCACGGGCCTTAGTTTTTGGTCATCATTCTGCTACTACCTGGAGCAACTGTTGAGCACAATGATTAGGAACGCTCTCAACCAGTGTATAAATCCTGGTTCAAAACACTCACTGTAAAAAAACAGACAACAACAAAAAACCCACTCACTGTGCAGTGATTTTCTTTCTCCACTCCCCAGTGTCCATAGCCACAATACCCCAGTTTACACGGGGAATAGTAACAGTCCCCAGCTTACACACCTATTTTGAGGAGTAAATTATCTAAAATTTGTAAAATGTTAGAACAAAACCTGGACAAGGGAAGGGCTTATGACTATAAGGACGCACTCTTAGGGACACTGATGCTGTCTCTCCTCATTATTTTTTGCCAAAGTCATTGAGCATTTTTTCTTCTGTTTTGGAACGGGGGGCACTGATGTTAGGGGTAGAGGGTGGGCAAAGCAAATCCCTTTTCTAATACTGAAGACATTGCCTAGCCTGTCCAGTGATATACAAAGGGAAATACACTGAATGTATTCCAGGAAAAATTCCTTCACTTATTCATAAAGGAAGAAACAAGAAGAAATGCTTCCCTGTACCGTCTCCCACCTGCATCTTTGAATGTGATGGAAAGTGTGATCATCCTGTGACTTCACAACAAGTGAAAATAATCACAAACATGCCAGCCATGGCGGAGCTGCTGAAACAGCAAATACTGTCTTGTAAACTTCTTGGAATTTAGGAAAATAACCTACTTGTTCAGGTCAATTTTAGTCATAGATTTTTTTTTTCTAGCCAAAAATATTCTTATGGTGCAAAATCATGTCTTCTACATGACAGTATCTATCTGTCAATGCAGAGATCTCTCAAGTAATAGATGCAATTCCTTGATAAATATTTAGATTGGCATTGTTCACATACATTTAATGGTAAAGATACCACTAGGTTCTAAACATCAGTTCAAAATAACATGTCAATGGCTATTTTATTTTTAAAGGAAAACAGATGCTTCAGTAATTGGATGAGAGGGCACTGGAAAAAAAAAAGGAGCGGTGCATCTGGGACAAATATTCATGTGTTTATTAGAAGCTTGGCTCTGTCAACCCCTGAATTCGCCTTACACACGGCATCTGAGTGGGATCCACTAGGTGCCCTGCTTGCCCTTTAGTAAAATCCAAAGGAAATCTTCCACTGATTTGCACATGTGCTTCGAACACTTTTTGGGGAAAGGAAAGAAAATGAATTTTATTTAACCTGGCAACCTCTAGCTAAACTGCACATCATGGATATATTTGTAAAAAGAAAAAAAGATGAGAAATTGATTTATAAGGATGGGAATGAAGAAAAATAGCACTGTCCAGTTTTCTAGTTTTATGGAAGGGCCTCAGACAGAGTAAACCTTGTGTAGGGCATGGATATGGAATGTTAAGTTTGTCTTTATCCTCTTGTGGAGGTCCCTGTAAGGACCTGGAGGAAAGTCAAATGTGTATCTCCGATTTGTTCCCTGGGATTTTAATAACACATATATATTTAATATATTTACTTAATATATATTAATATGTTTAATGTAATATATATTATATATATTAATATACATTTAATATATTTTAGGCTTCCCTGGTGACTCAGAGGTTAAAGAATCTGCCTGCAATGCGGGAGACCTGGGTTCGATCCCTGGGTCGGGAAGATCCCCTGGAGAAGGAAAAGGCAACCCACTCCAGTATTCTTGCCTGGACAATCCTATGGACGGAGGAGCCTGGTGGGCTACAGTCCATGGTGTCACAAAGAGTTGGATATGACTGAGTGACTTCTCTCACTCTCTCTCTCTCTATACACACACACACACACACACACACACACACACACACATATACACATATGTTGGGGCTTCCCTGATGGCTCAGTGATAAAGAATCTGCCTGCAATGCAGGAGACCAGAGTTCAATCCCTGAGTTGGGAAGATCCCCTGGAGAAGGGAATGGCAACCCACTCCAGTATTCTTGCCTGGAGAATTCCATAGACAGAGGAGCCTGGTGGACTATAGTTCATGGGGTCACAAAGAGTAGGACATAACTGAGTGACTAACACACACACACACACACACACACACACACACATGTTTTAATGTTTTAAGGGGAACTGCATTTGAGAAATGTTACATTAAACAAAGTAAATTAATTTGTAAATAATTATACAAATAATACATGTTATGAAAGCAACAAAAAGGTAACATTTAAGCAAAAGTTCTCCATCTCCACTTCCATTCGCGCACTACTTTTCCAAGCTAACAAGGTTTGTTACCAGTTTAAGGTGAAAACATCAGATTTCTGTTCCTTATACCATCCAGTACTAGCAGAACTCTTATTTAGGAGAAGTACATGTACAATTATGTATGTTGATCACTATTTACAAAAATAACTTCATATGCTTATGGAGTATCTCATTTTTAAATGTCTTATGGAATTCTTTTTCCAGCCAGAGTAATCTTTTAATTATCTTCATAAATATACACACACACACACACACACACACACACACACAAATTTCATCTATTTTAAAAAGTCAGCACAATGATGGCCTATTGTTTATTTAAATATTCCCATCAAATATACTTTGGTGGCAACTTTCTACATTGCCTCCTGTTATAATAGGTACCATAGATCAAATATCTCTGCTTATACAGACTTAGGATATCTTCTCAATTTGAACATGAAGATTCATCCTCTTTTATCTTCACACTTCCCCTTTGTGTGATACAGGTATCATCCATTTTTCTTTCTCACTACTTGGGGCAGAAATGCTATGGAATTCCTGAAACTTGAATTTGATGACAGAAGTTCTGAAAAATACTTTTTAAGGCTTATTTCTATATATTTTCAAGCACTTCTGTCCCCGTGCAAATATGGGTTAGGACTGCATTTCTCATGAAAGTTAGTTGGTTGCAGATACAGGGCTGGCCACAGTCAGTCACCTCCCCTGAAACCTCTGAAAGCCAGGGCAGGACTTTCCATGTGTTGCCTCAAACCAGGTGTTCCTGGAAGCAAATGTAGAAGCTTCATCACTGAAAAGCAAAGTCGCTACCAACTTTGTTGAAATTTATAGCATAGGAGAAAAATCAGTGTTACTCTAAACCACGGAGCAGCAGTGTTCTCTATTACATCAGCATAAGCTTGACAAGCTGAACTGACATTCTGGACAAAACCACTATCCACATGGAGAAGATGGATAAATTAAAAGATAGATATTAATATATACAGTATAATATATAGAAAATTACAAATAATCAACCAGGACTTAATGTATCCTAAAGGTAATTCTACTCAACATTCTGTCATAACTTATATAGGGAAAGATTCTGAAAAACAATAAAAAGTATTTATGTACACAGCTGAATCTGTTACTGTATACCTAAAAGAAACAAAATGTAAAACTCTATATTGCAACATTATCATCATCATCATCATCATCATCATCGTAAGCTAATTGAGGGAATCGCCTAGGACATTCCCCAATACACCCTGGAATCCGGGAAGGTGCCATATCCATGGAATCTGAGCAGGCTTCAGTCTCAAAACTGAATTATCCAGGGGCTAAAGGGGTCGCACAGAGTCGGACACGACTGAAGTGACTTAGCAGCAAAGGAGCTTAGGAGAATGTGCCAACAAGTGAACCCCCCTTGGACCAGGAGTGACTGGTCCCCCTGTGGATGGCCCCACACACTCCAAACTCAGCTGGGCTTTCAAATAACTATACTAAGCCTGGTGCCCCCAAAGGATGGTGTCCCCTCTGGGCTGGAAGAGCTCTGCCGAGTCCCCTGGTCTCTACATCCCCTGGTGTTGGGGTTCCCAGATCCAGCCTCCTTGTTTACAGTTGACCCACTCACACAGTAGGGCACCATCAGGAGTAAATTTTGACAGACGCTGGTGTTAATCTGGACTCCTATTGGTAACAGGGATGAAGTAACGAGACTCAAGTCCTTGGGTCTTTGTACTGGTACATTCCACTCTAACTTCCACCCAGGACACAACTTTCCCTAAGCCTCTGGTTGAAGCAGGAACCAGAGTGGGGCGGAAGGAAGTGCTGCCGCCTGGTGGCCACTTTCAGCAACTGTAACTAACAAAGGGCAGCTTGCTGGCACTTGTTCTTCACAAGAATTATCAGTTCAGTTCAGTTCAGTCACTCAGTCGTGTCCGACTCTTTGCGACCCCATGAATCGCAGCACACCAGCCCTCCCTGTCCATCACCAACTCCCGGAGTTCACTCAGACTCACGTCCATCGAGTCAGTGATGCCATCCAGCCATCTCATCCTCTGCCGTCCCCTTCTCCTCCTGCCTCCAATCCCTCCCAGCATCAGAGTCTTTTCCAATGAGTCAACTCTTCACATCAGGTGGCCAAGGTACTGGAGTTTCAGCTTTAGCATCATTCCTTCCAAAGAAATCCCAGGGCTGATCTCCTTCAGAATGGACTGGTTGGATCTCCTTGCAGTCCAAGGGACTCAAGAGTCTTCTCCAACAAGACCTATAGATCTCTCTTGATAAAAAAATACCTGCCTGAATAAATGTCCTGAGCCAGGCATTGGAAAGGGAGTTATAAACCAGGCCCACTGTCAAACAGGCACTTTCAACAGGTGTATTACAAGCCTATGGTTTAAAAGGGAAAAAACAACAGCATGATTTCATGCCTCAAATTGCTGCCCTTTAATGCAATGTAAATGAAAATGTAGGTAAGACTTCCCACACATCAGTAAAGTGGTCATCATCCAAAGGACCATAGAGAAGTGATGCTGGGTAGCTCGTGGAAGAAACAGCTCCCTCCCACACTGCTGGAGCACTGTCGGTACTCCTGCTATGAAGATCAGTCCAGAGGTTCCTCACAAGCCTATGAAGAGAAGGGCCAATTCAACTTTGGACCAATCTCCACCGAAACCAACATTTTGCAAGAATAACTGCACCTCTCTAGTCATTGCAGTGCTATTTACAACATCTGAGACTCAAAAGGAATCAAAATGTCCACTGACAGATGAATGATTTAAAACACGTGGTACATAAATACAATGGAATATCTCTCAGCCATGAGACAGGATGAAATAAGGCCATTTTAGCAACATGGATGGAACTAGCCATGCTCAGTCACTAACTGTTGTGAGAGAGACAGTGATTCAAGTTGAGGATATCACTTACTGGCAGAGTTTACAATTTCATAGGAACAATTGAATGTCCAAAACAAAACAGACTCACAGACTTGGGGGGAAAAAAGATAGTTCCCAAAGACGAAACATGGAAGCAAGGATAATTTACTTTTTTTGCATTAATATATATGCACAAGTATATTGGAAATACATAATCAGCAAGGGCCTATTGCTGGGCATAAGAAACTCGAATCAATCATGCACATCAATCCAGATGTACACAGGTTCAAATAAGGATAGTCATATGTACATCGACAAGGGAACCACCACGTCGCTGACAAACTCCAAATACTCAGCATTCTAAATCAATTATAACCATGCATAAAATAGAAATTCAATTTTTAAAAGGGTAGAAAAAGCCACTGTATTCTACTGAGGCACTGGGGACCTCTAGTATCCAAGCCTGTATCTCATGCAAGCTTCATTTGGAAACTGGATATTTCTAAGGCTAAGGAGATGAGGAGAAGTTGCCATCTAATGAAACCCCCTCAACCCCTGATTGCCCACTCTCTGGATGGCACCAGGATCTGTGGATACAGCCGGGCCTTCCTACACCCACACCTAACCTAGTGCACCCAAAGGATGGTGTACTCTCTGGGCTGCTGCTTCTGCTGCTGCTGCTACTGCCGCTAAGTCACTTCGGTTGTGTCCGACTCTGTGCGACCCCATAGACGGCAGCCCACCAGGCTCCGCCGTCCCTGGGATTCTCCAGGCAAGAACACTGGAGTGAGTTGCCATTTCCTTCTCCAATGCATGAAAGTGAAAAGCGAAAGTGAAGTCGCTCAGTCGTGTCCGACTCTTGGTGACCCCATGGACTGAAAGAGCTTGAAAACGTACCCTGGTCGCCTCATGTCCTGGGGGTGTGGTTCCCAGCTCCAGTCTGCCATTTCACAGTGGTTCACCCCACATGCTAGCACCCTGAGGATCGAGTTTTGGCAGAGTTTGGTGTTAAGGACAAGAGGGAGGAAGTAATGAGAGGCTCTCAGGCCTTTGTGCGGGGCGCATTCCACTCTTAACTTCCACCGGGGAAAAGAACTTTCCCTAAGGCTCTGATTGAGGCAGTAACCCGAGTGGGACGGGAGAAAGTGCTGCCGCCTTGTGGACGCTGCCTGCAACTGCAACTTACAAAGGGCAGCTTGTCAGGATGAGCGCTTCCTATTCACAAGGCTTGAGCGTCTGTATTAATTTAAAAAAAGAAAAAAAACAAAAACATAAAACCCTGACCTGACCAAATAAATGTACTAAGTTAGGCAATCACAAGAGATCTCTAAAGAGGGCCCACATTCAGCAGGCAATTTCAACTGGTATATAGTCAGCACACAGTTTAAAAGAAAAAAAAAAGTGATTCCATGCCTCAAATTGCTGCTTTTTAATGCAATGCAAATGAAAATGACAATGAGGATTCCCTCATACTTGTCAGAGTGGTCACTGTCATCAAGACAGGTAGCGTGAGGGGCAGTTTCACTATGGAGCCAATCCACCCAGAAAACAAAATTTTGTGAAGGTAACCGCACCTTCATATTCACAACACTGCTATCTATAACACCCAAGATTTCAAATGAATCAAAATGTTCACTGAGAGGTGAACGGTTAAAAACCATGTGGTACCGCTAAACAATGGAATGCCTCGCAGCCATGTGATATTATGAAATAATGCCATTTAGCAACAGGGATGAGCCTAACCATGTTCGGACATTAAGTGTTGAAAGAGAAAGATACCAGCTTAGGATATAACTTAAAGGCTGAATCAAGAATTTCATAGGATGAATGCATTTTCAAAATGGGAAACAGACACAAAGACTTAGAAAAAAAGAAAAGAAAACAAAACACACAGTGGTTCCCAAAGAGGAAACCTGGGGGCAAGGATAATACAGGAGGTTGGCACTAACATATATACACAAATACACTGGAAATCAATAATCAGCAAGAGCCTACACCCTGCAGAGGGAACTCCAATTAACAATGTGCATTGATCCATATATGAAAAGAGTCAAGTAAGAACAGTCATATGCACATCTACAACTGAATCACCTGGTTGTACACCTCAACATATACAAACTTCTAAATCAATTATAAGTAAAATAAAAATTCAAATTAAAAAAAGAGAGACAGAAAAGGTGACTGTGTTTCACTGAGGCACTGGGGACCTCTACTTTTGTCCGAAACCTGGACCCCATGCACGCTCCAATCCCAAAGCTGGACAGTTCTAAGGCAAAGGAGATGGGGAAGAGGTGCCAGCAAACGAAGTCCCCTCAAACCCTGACTGCTCAGTAACTCTGGATGGCACCAGGGGCTGGACCTTCCTACACCAATACCAAGGGTGTGTGTGTGTGTGTGTGTGTATGTGTGTGTGTGTTAGTCACTCAGTCGTGTCTGACTCTTTGCGACCGCAAGGACTGTAGCCCACCAGGCTCCTCTGTCCATGGGATTCTCCAGGCAAGAGTACCAAGCCTCGTGCACCCTAAGAATGGTGCACTTTCTGGGCTGAAAGAGCTTCACAATGTTCCCTGGTCTCCACGTGTCCTGGGGGTGGGGTTTCCAGCTCCAGTCTACGTTCTCACAGCCATTCACCCCACGTACTACAGCACCCTGACAATTTAGCTTGGGCAGTGTTAGTCTGAGCTCTTAAGGCTAAGAGAAAGTAATGAGACTCAGGGTCTCAGGCCTCGTGCTGGCCTATTCCACTGCAACTTCCACCCAGGCGGCAACTTTCCTAAGGCTCTGGTTGATGCACTCAGCACAGTGGGGCAGGAGGAAGTGCTGCCGCCTTGTGGACACTTCTCACAACTGCAACTTGAAAAGAGAAACTTGTCAGCACTTGCTTGCTTCCTTGGTAGCTCAGGCAGTAAGAATCCACCTGAAATGCAGGACACCAGGGTTCAATCCCTGGGTTGGGAAGATGCCCTGGAGAAGGGAATGGCAATCCACTCCAGTACTCTTGCCTGGGGAATCCCAAAGAGAGTAGCCTGGTGGGCAACAGTCCATGGGGGTTGCAAAAAGTCAGACACAATTGAGTGACTAACACTTTGACTTCATGGGGCAGAAACAATAGCTGCCAAGAAAAGTCCTGGGTGAGACATTTGAAAGAGATTTCTAAATCAGGCCAACTCTCAAGCAGGCACTTCAACTAGTATACTGTCAGCACAATGTTTAAAGAAAAAAATCCATGATGTTATGCCTCACATTGCTGCTTTGTAATGCAATGCATCTGAATGCAGAGTTCCAAAGAATAGCAAGGACAGATAAGAAAGCCTTCCTACATGAACAATGCAAAGAAATGGAGGTAAACAATAGAATGGGAAAGACTAGAGATCTCTTCAAGAAAATTAGAGATACCAAGGGAACATTTCATGCAAAGATGGGCTCAATAAAGAACAGAAATAGTATGGACCTAACAGAAGCAGAAGAGATTAAGAAGAGCTGGCAAGAATACACAGAAGAACTATACAAAAAAGATTTTAATTACCTGGATAACCACACTGGTGTGATCACTCACCTAGAGTCAGACATCCTGGATTACGAAGTCCAGTGGGCCTTAGGAAGCATCACTACAAATAAAGCTAGCAGAGGTGATGGAATTCCAGCTCAGCTATTTCAAATCCTAAAAGATGATGCTGTTAAAGTGCTGCACTCAATATGCTAGCAAACTTGAAAAACTCAGCAGTGGTCACAGGACTGGAAAAGGTCAAGTTTCATTTCAATCCCAAAGAAAAGCAATGCCATAGAATGTTCAAACTATGGCACAACTGCACTCATTTCACTTGCTAGCAAGGTCATCTCAAAATCCTCCTGCTGCTGCTGCTGTTAAGTCGCTTCAGTCATGTTCGACTCTGTGCGACCCCATAGATGGCAGCCCACCAGGCTCCCCCATCCCTGGGATTCTCAAGGCAAGAACACTGGAGTGGGTTGCCGTTGCCTTCTCCAATGTATGAAAGTGAAAAGTGAAAGTGAAGTCACTTAGTCGTGTCTGACTCCTAGCGACCCCGTGGACTGTAGCCCACCAGTCTCCTCCATCAATGGGATTTTCGAGGCAAGAGTACTGGAGTGGGGTGCCATTGCCTTCTCCCCAAATCCTCCTAACCAGGCTTCAATAGTATGTGAACTGAGAAATTCCAGATGTTCAAGCTGGGTTTAGAAAAGGCAGAGGAACCAGAGATCAAATTGCCAACATCTGTTGGATCATTGAAAAAGCAAGAGGGTTCCAGAAAACATTTACTTCTGCTTCATTGACTATGCCAAAGCCTTTGACTATGTGGATCACAACAAACTTTGGAAAATTCTTCAAGAGATGGGAATACCATACCACCTGACCTGCCTCCTGCAAAATCTGTAGGCAGGTCAAGAAGAAACAGAACTGCACATGGAACAACAAACTGGTTCCAAATAGGAAAAGAAGTACGTCAAGGCCAAAGAATTGATGCTTTTGAACTGTGGTGTTGGAGAAGACTCTTGAGAGTCCCTTGGACTGCAAGGACATCCAACCAGTCCATTCTGAAGGAGATCAGCCCTGGGATTTCTTTGGAGGGAATGATGCTAAAGCTGAAACTCCAGTCCTTTGGCCACCTCATGCGAAGAGTTGACTCATTGGAAAAGACTCTGATGCTGGGAGGGATTGGGGCAAGAGGAGAAGGGGATGACAGAGGATGAGATGGCTGGATGGCATCACTGACTCGATGGACGTGAGTCTGAGTGAACTCCGGGAGTTGGTGATGGACAGGGAGGGCTGGCGTGCTGCGATTCATGGGGTCACAAAGAGTCGGACACGACTGAGCGACTGAAATGAACTGAACTGAACTGAACTGAAGGCTGTATATTGTCACCCTGCTTATTTAGCTTATATGCAGAGTACATCATGAGAAACACTGGGCTGGATGAAGCCCAAGCAGGAATCAAGACTGCCAGGAGAAATATCAATAACCTCAGATATACAGATGACACCACCCTTATGGCAGAAAATGAAGAAAAACTAAAGAGCCTCTTGAAGAAAGTGAAAGAGGAAAGTGAAAAAGTTGGCTTAAAACTCAACATTCAAAAAATGAAGATTATGGCATCCACCCCATCACTTCATGGCAAATAGATGGGGAAATAATGGAAACAGTGAGAGACTTTATTTTTCCAGGCTGTAATATCACTGCAGATGGTGACTGCAGCCATGAAATTAAAAGACGCTTGCTCCTTGGAAGAAAACTTATGACCAACCTGGGCAGCATATTAAAAAGAAGAGACATTACTTTGCCTATAAATGTCGGTCTAGTCAAGGCTATGGTTTTTCCAGTGGTCATGTATGGATGTGAGAGTTGGACTGTGAAGAAAGCTGAGCACCAAAAGAATGGATGCTTTTGAACTGTGGTGTTGCGGAAGACTCTTGTGAGTCCCTTGGACTGCAAGGAGATCCAACCAGTCCATCTTAAAGGAAATCAGTCCTGAATTGCAAGGACTGATGCTGAAGCTGAAACTGCAATACTTTGGCCACCTTCACTTTGGCCAGCGAAGAACTGACTCATTGGAAAAGATCCTAATGCTGGGCAAGATTGAGGGCAGGAGGAGAAGGGGACGACAGAGGATGAGATGGTTAGTTGGCGTCACTGACTCTATAGACATGAGTTTGAGCAAGCTCCGAAAGTTGGTGATGGACAGGGAAAACGCGTGCTGCATTCCACAGGGTCGCAAAGAGTTGGATACGACTGAGCCACTGAACTGAATTCCACTCTAACTTCCCCTGAGGACTGGACTTCCCCTAAGGCTCTGGTCGAAGCAGTAACCAGAGTGGGGTGGGAGGAAGTGCTGCCATCTTGGGGATGCTTCCTGAAACTTACAAATGTCAGCTTGTCTGTACTTGGGACTCACAAGGCCTGTGGGGCTGAAAATACCTGCCCAAAGAAATATCCTGGGCAGGGATTTGAAAGAGAGTTCTAAAACAGGCCCAGTGTCAAGTAGGCATTTTCAACTGTATACTGTCAGCCCAAGGTTTAAAACAAAACAAAAATGTGATTGCATGCCTCAAACTGCAGCTTTTTTATGCAATAAAATGCAAATAAAAATGCCAGTGAGGAATCCCTTATACCCCTCAAAGTGGTCATTATCCAAAAGACTATAGAGAAATAATGCTGTGTATGTCGTGGAAGAAAGATCCCTCCTACACTGTTGGGACAAGGTGAACTGGTAGCTGCTCTATGGAGAGCAATATTGAGGTTCCTCACAAATCTATGAAGAGAGGGTCCCTATGAGTGGGCAATTCAAATCTGGGCCAATATGCATAGAAAACAATATTTTGCAAAGATAACTGCTTCTCAATATTCACTGCAGTAAATAATTCACTATTTACCACCTCCAAAGCTCAAAAGGAATCAAAATGTCTGCTGACAGTTGAATGATTAAAAAGCATGTGGTACATGTATACAGTGGATTAGCTCTCAGTCACGAGATACCATGAAATAATGCCATTTTAGCAACACGGATGGACCCAGGCATGCTTAGACGCTAACTAGTGTGGGACAGAGAAAGCTTAGGCTGTCACTTATAGATTCAATCTAGAATGTCATAGGAACAAATGAATTTCCAAAAGAGAAACAGACTCAGACTTGGCAAACAAACTGATGGCTCCCAAAGATGAAACAGGATGCAAAGATAATATAGAAGGCTGGCATTGACATATATACACAAGTAAATTGGAAGTATATAACCAGCAAGAACTTATTGTTGGGCACAGGAAACTCCAATTCACAATGTGCATTCATGCACGTATGCAAAGATTCAAATAATATAGCTTACGCACATCTACAACTGATTCATGTGGTTGCACACCTCAAAACACACAGCCTTCTAAAGCAATTATACTTGTAAATAAAATAAAAATTCAAATACAGGAGACCACTACTTTTGTCCCAAGCCTGAAACCCATGCACACTGCAGTCCCAAAGCTGGACAGTTATAAGGCTAAAGAGAAGGGGGAAGAGGAACCAGCAAATGAAGCCCCCTCAAACCCTGATTGCCCGGTCACACTCTGCATGGTGCCAGGATCTGTGGGTACAGCTGGGCCTTCCTAAACAGCCACTCTAAGCGTAGTGCACCCAAAGGATGGTGCCCACTCTGGGCTGAAAGAGCTATAAAAAGTCCCATGTTCTCCACATTGCCTGGGAGTGAGGTTCCCAGCTCCAGCCTGTATTTTCACAGTCCACTTACTGCAGCACCCTGAGGATCGAGTTTCGGAAGAGACTGCTGTTAGTCTGGGCTCTTAAAGGTAAAAGGGATGAAGGAATGAGACTCAAGCCTGCGGGTTTTTGTGTTGGCACACCCGACTCTAACTTCCACCCAGGACAGGACAAGGCTCTGGTTGAAGCAGTAACTAGGGTAGAGGGAGGGGTAAGTGCTGCCGTCTTGTGGACACATCCTGAAACTGCAACAAAGGGCAGCTTGTCAGCACTTGAGCTTCACAAGGGCCCCTCGAGTGAAAACAGTATCTGCCCAAAGAAAGGTCCTGAGCTATACATTTGAAAGAGAGTTCTAAACCAGGCCCACTGTAAAGCAGCACCTTTTAATTGGTGTATTGTTAGCTCATACCCCAATGTTCATCGCAGCACTGTTTATAATAGCCAGGACATGGAAGCAACCTAGATGTCCATCAGCAGATGAATGGATAAGAAAGCTGTGGTACATATACACAATGGAGTATTACTCAGCCATTAAAAAGAATACATTTGAATCAGTTCTAATGAGGTGGATGAAACTGGAGCCTATTATACAGAGTGAAGTAAGCCAGAAAGAAAAACACCAATACAGGATACTAACACATATATATGGAATTTAGAAAGATGGTAACAATAACCCTGTGTACGAGACAGCAAAAGAGACACTGATGTATAGAACAGTCTTATGGACTCTGTGAGAGAGGGAGAGGGTGGGAAGATTTGGGAGAATGGCATTGAAACATGTAAAATATCATGTATGAAACGAGTTGCCAGTCCAGGTTCGATGCACGATGCTGGATGCTTGGGGCTGGTGCACTGGGACGACCCAGAGGGATGGAATGGGGAGGGAGGAGGGAGGAGGGTTTGGGATGGGGAACACATGTATACCTGTGGTGGATTCATTTTGATATTTGGCAAAACTAATACAATTATGTAAAGTTTAAAAATAAAATAAAATTAAAAATAAATAAATAAAAAAATAAAGCCTTTGGGGGAAAAAAAATAAAAAGAAATGTCATGCCTCAAATCTCTGCTTTTTAATACAATACAAATCAAAATGACAATGAGGATTTCCCAACAGTCAAAGAGGTCATCAACAAAAGCGCTACAGTGAAATAATGCTGGGTAGGTCATGGAAGAAAGAGAACCCTCCTACACTTTTCAGATCAGATCACATCAGTCGCTCAGTCGTGTCCGACTCTTTGCGACCCCATGAATCGCAGCACGCCAGCCCTCCCTGTCCATCACCAACTCCCGGAGTTCACCCAGACTCACGTCCATCGAGTCAGTGATGCCATCCAGCCATCTCATCCTCTGTTGTCCCCTTCTCCTCCTGCCCCCAATCCCTCCCAGCATCAGAGTCTTTTCCAATGAATCAACTCTTCGCATGAGGTGGCCAGAGTACTGGAGTTTCAGCTTTAGCATCATTCCTTCCAAAGAAATCCCAGGGCTGATCTCCTTCAGAATGGACTGGTTGGATCTGCTTGCAGTCCAAGGGACTCTCAAGAGTCTTCTCCAACACCACAGTTCAAAAGCATCAATTCTTCAGCGCTCAGCCTTCTTCACAGTCCGACTCTCACATCCATACATGACCACAGGAAAAACCATAGCCTTGACTAGACGAACCTATGTTGGCAAAGTAATGTCTCTGCTTTTGAATATGCTATCTAGGTTGGTCATAGCAATGTAAACTGGTACTCCCTCTATGGAGAGCAGTATCGAGGTTCTTTAGGAAACGATGAAGCCAGGTACCCTATGAAGGGCCGAATTTACCACTGGGCCGATATGCATACAAACAATATTTTGTAAGGTAATTACACCTCAATATTAATTGAAGCACTATTTATAACACCCAAGACTCAGAAGGAATCAAAATGTCCACTGACAGATGAATGATTAAAAATCATGTGGTAAATATATACAACAGAATATCCCTTGGCCATGAGATAGTATGAAATAATGCCATTTTAGCAACATGGATGGACCCAATGCAGGTAGAATCTAGAATTTCATAGGAATGAATGAATATCCAAAACAAAACACACTTACAACTTAGAAAAAATAAAAACCAATGGCTTCCAAAAATGAATGGGGTCAAGGTTAATTCGGGAGTTTTGCATATACATAGACATACAGACATATACTGGAAATACATTGTCAGTAAGGGCCTAGTGTAGTTCACAGGAAGATAAAACAACACTATACACTAGTTTATATGTGAAAAATTTCAAACAAAAACAGTCATATGTACATTTAGAAATGAATCACTTGGCTGAACCTCAAAATACACCACCTTCTGTATCAATTATACTCAAAAGTTTAGGTAAAAAAAGAGAAAAGGCAACCATATCCCACTGAGGCATTGGGGATCTCTGCTTGTGTGAATCCTGGACCTCATGCAGGCTCCGGCACAGGTGGATGGTTTTAAGGCAAGAAAACAGGGAGGAGGAGGCAGCAACTGAAGGCTGCTTGGACCTTCAGGGCCCAGTCACTCTCTGGACAGCATTAGGAACTATGGAGCCAGCGGCTCTGCCCACAACACAACCAAGCCTAGAGCACTCAAAGGATGGTGCACACTCTGGGCTGGAAGAGCTTTCAAACGTCCCCTGGTCTCCACAGCTCCTGGGGTTGGAGTTCCCAGCCCCAGCCTCCTTTTACACGGTCACACAAGCCACGTACTACAGCACTCTGAGGATGGAGTTTTGACAGGGAATAGTATTAGTCGGAGCTATTAAGGGTGAGAGCGATGAAAAATGAGACTCAAGCGCTCCGGTCTTTGTACTGGCACATTCCACTCTAACTTCCACCCAGGACACGACTTTCCCTAAAGCTCTGGTTGATGCAGTAGCCAGAGTTGGGAGGGAGGATGTGCTGCCACCTTGTGGACACTGCCCTCAACTGCAACTGCCAAAGAGAAACTTGTCAGCTCTTGCTTTCCATGGTGGCTCAGGTGGTAAAGAATCCGCCTGCTCTGTGTGAGACCCAGGTTTGATCCTTGGGTCAGGAAGATACCCTGGAGAAGGGAATGGCAACCCACTCCAGTATTCTTGCCTGGAAAATCCCATGGACAGAAGCCTGGTGGCTACACTCTGTGGGGTCATAAAAAGTCGGGCACGACTCAATGGCTAACATTTTTACATTGTGGGCTGAAACAATACCTGCCCAAAGAAATGTCCTGGCCTAGGCATTTGAATGCGAGTTCTAAACCGGCTCACTGACAAGCAGGCACTTCATCTGGATACTGTCAGACCACTGTTTGAAGGAAAAAATGGAATGATTTCATGTCTCAAATCGCTGCTTTTAAATGGAATGTAAATGAAAACATGAATGAGGATTTCCAAATAAGAGTCAAAGTGGTCATAATCCAAAAGCCTACTGAGAAATAAATGCTGGCTAGGGCCTGGAAGAAAGAGAACCCTCCTAATCTGCTGGTGAAAATGTAAATTGGTACTACCTCTATGATATAGAGGTTCCTCACAAATCTATGAAGAGTTGGGACCCTATGAGGGGGGAATTCCACCACGGGGTCAACAGAAAACAATATTTTTGCAAAGATAAATGCACCTGGATATTCACTGCAGCACTATTTACAGCATCCCACCTAGAAGGAATAAAAATGTCCAGTGACAGATAAATGATTAAAAAGCATGTGGTACATTATACAATGGATTATCTCTCAGCTATGAGATATCATGAAAGAATGCCATTTTCACAACATGGATGGATATAGTCATGCTTAGTCGATAACTTATCTGAGACAGAGAAAGATATAAGCTTAGATATCACATACGTTGAATCTAGAATTTCATAGGAATGAATGACTTTCAATACAGAAACAGAATTACAGACTTGGGAAAAAAACAACAGTCCCCAAAGACAAAACATGAATGCAAAAAATCTTAGGAGGCTGGCATTAACATATACACATAAGTATATGGGAAATACATAATCAGCAAGGACTTACTTTGGGGCTGCTGCTGCCTCTACTGCTGCTAAGTAGCTTCAGTTGCGTCCGACTCTGTGCGACCCCATAGACGGCAGCCCACCAGGCTCCGCCGTCCCTGGGATTCTCCAGGCAAGAACACTGGAGTGGGTTGCCATTGCCTTCTCCGTTGGCCTAGGAAACTTCAATTAAAAACGTGCATTCATCCACATGTGCAAATATTCAAACAAAATGGTCATACATACATCTACAACTGAAGCACGTGGCCATACACCTCAAAATATACAACCTTCTAAATCATTTATACTCGCAAATAAAATAAAAGTTAAATTTAAAAAGAGAGAAATGGCAATTGTATTCCACTGAGACACTGGGGAAATCTATTTTTGTCTGAAGCCTGGAATCCATGCATGTTCTTGTCCCAAAGCTATTTCTAAGGCAAAGGAGATGGGGAAGAGGTGCCAGCAAAGAAAGCCCCCTCAAACCCTGTTTGCCCTGTCACTCTCTGGATGGCATCAGGAGCTGGGGTCCAACCCTTCCTACATTCATACCAAGCCTCGGTTGGCTCCTAAGGGTAAGAGGGATGAAGTAATGAGACTCAAGCACTCCGGTGAGACACCCCCCCCCCCCCCCCCATAGGACTTCCCTAAGGCTCTGGTGGTTGCAGTTAGGAGTGGGGCAGGAGTGAGTGCTGCCCCTTGTGGACACTTCGCACAACTGCAACTTACAAAGGGCAGATTGTCAGCACTTGCTAGTCCACAAGGCCTTGGGGTTTGTAAACAATACCTGCTTGGAGAAATGATCTGGGCAAGGATTTGAAACAGAGCTCTAAAGTGGGTCCACTGTCAAGAGTCACTTTCCACTGGTATATTGTCATCACACAGCTTAAAAGAAAAAAAATATATGACTTCATGCCTCAAAAGTCTACTTTTTAATGCAATGCAAAACAACAATGAGGATTCCCTCATACAAATCAAAGTGGTTATCCTCAAGAGGCCTACAGAGAAATAAATGCTGGATAGGGCATGGAAGAAAGGGGACCCTCCTACACTGTTGCTGGGAATGTAAGCTGGCACTCCCTTTAAGGACAGCCGTATAGAAGCTCCCACAAATCTACGAAGAGTGGTACCCAACGAGGGGGGCATTCCCATAAGGGATCATATTTTGCAAAGATAACTGCACCTGAATATTCACTGCAGAACTATTTACAATGCCTCAGAAGGAATCAGAATGTCCATTGACAGACGAATGATTAAAAAGCCAATAGTACACATATACGATGGATTATCTCTCAGCCATGAGATTGCATGAAATGATGACATTTTAGTAACGTGGAAGGACACAGACATGCCCAGATGCTAAATGTTGTGAGATAGAGAAGTATAAATAGCTTAGGTTATCACTTATACTTAGAATCTAGATTTTCATAGGAATGAATGAATATTTGAAACAGAAAGAGAAAACTGATGGTTCTCAAAGAGGACACACGGGGGAAAGGAGGGTTTAGGAGGCTGGTATTAACTTACATACACACACATATTCTGGAAATACAAAATCAACAAAGGCCTATTGTAGGGCACAGTGATCCTCAATCAACACTGTGTATTAATTCATACGTGAAAAGTTTCAAATAGCAATAGTCATATATCAGGGGCTTCCCTGTTGGCTCAGGGGTAATGAATCTGCCTGCCAGTACAGGAGGTGATGGTCTGATCCCTGGGGTGGGAAAATCCCCTAGAGATGGAAATGGCAACCTATTTCAATACATCTGCATGGGAAATCCCATGGACAGTGAAGCCTGGTGCACAAAAGGGCCAGGCACGACTTACCAACTACACAACAACAGTCATATGTAAATCTAGAACTGAATCATGTGACTGTACATCTCAAAATATACAACCTTCTAAATGGACTATACCAATAAACAAAATTAAAAATTCAATTAAAAGAGAGAAAAAGTGACTATATTCCATTCAGGTCTTGGGGACCTCTGCTTGTGTCACAGGCCTGGACTGCACGCAGGTTCCAGTTCCAAAGCTGAACTGTTTTAATGCTAAGAAGATGAGGAGGAGATGCCAGAAAATGAAGCTCCTTCAACCCCGAGTACCTGGCCACTCTCTGGTTGGCAACACGAGCTGCGGATCTTGCTGGGCCTTCCTACACCCATACCAAGCCAAGTGTATTCCAAAGGATGGTGCACACTCTGGGCAGAAAGAGCTTTAAACTTTCCCCTGGTCTCCAGCCCTGATCTCCTTTTTCACACTCATTCCAGGCACATACTACAGCACCCTGAGGATAGAGTTTTAGCAGGGATTGGTGTTAGTCTGGGCTCTTAAGAGGGATGTAGTAATGAGCCCTAAGCCCTGGGGTCTTTGTGCTGGCACTTTCCATTCTTAACTACCACCCAGGACACAGCTTGCCCTGAGGCTCTGGTTGATCTAGTAACCAGAGTGGGGCAGGAGGAAGAGCGTGGAAGCGTCTTGCAACTGCAATTTCCAAAGGGCAGCTTGTCTGCACTTGTGATTCACGATTCACAAGGCCTGTGGGTCTGTACACTATAACTGATGGAAGAAATGTCCTGGGCTAGGCAATTGAAATAGAGCTCTACAACACTCCCACAGTCATGAGAGGGAGCTCTACAACACTCCCACTGTCAAGTAGGCACTTTCAACTGGTATACTGTGGGCCCAAGGTTTAAAGCAAACAGGCAAAAAACCCACGCGATTTCAGGCCCCAAACCACTACTTTTTTTGCAATGCAAATAAAAATGTCAGTGAGGATTCCCTCAAACTCCTCAAAGTGGTCATCATCCAAGGTACTACAGAGAAATACTTCTGCACAGGCCATGGAATAAAGAGAACCCTCCTACAGTGTTGAAACAATGTGAACTGGAAGTCCCTCTGTGGAGAGCAGTATACAGGTTCCTCACAAATCTATGAAGAGAGGAACCCTATGAGAGGCCAATTCAACTACAGACCAATCTGCAAACAAAATAATATTGTGCAAGAATAACCACACCTCAATATTCACTGCAGCATGATTTACAATATCCAAGACCCAAAACGAATCAAAATGTCCATTGACAGATGACCGATTAAAAAATGTTTGGTACATGATGCAGTGTAATACCTCTCAGCCATGAGACACCATGAAATAATGCCAGTTTACAATATGAATGGATCTAGCCACGCTTGGACACTGAGTGTTGTAGGACAGAGCAAGGTACAAGCTTAGGATATCACCCATAGGCAGAATGTAGAATTTCATGGACTAAATCCATTTCCAAGACAGAAACAGACTCACAACAACAAATGATAATCCACAAAGATGAAATATGGATGCAAGGATAATTCAGAAGTTTGGCATTAACATACACACAAGTATACTGGGAATCCACAACCACCAAGGACCCACCGTGGACCACAGGAAACACAATTAACAATGTGCATTCATCCACATGTGTAAAGATTCAAAAAATAACGGTCCTAAGCATGTCTACAACTGAATCACGTGGCTGTACACCTCAAAATACACAACCTTCTGAATCAATTATACCCCAAAGTAGAACAAAAATTCAAAGAAAGAAAGAGGTAGAAATGGCAATTGTCTTCCACTGAGGCACTGGGGACCTCTACTTTTGTCTGAGCCTGGATCCCATGCACGCTCCAGTCCCAAAGCTGGATAGTTCTAATGCTAAGGAGATGGTTAGAGGTGCTCGCAAATGAAGCCCCCTCCAACCCTGACTGCCCCACTCTCTGGATGGCAACAGGAGCTGGGATACAACCGGGCCTTCTTACACCGTACAAAGCCTAGTGTATCCAAAGGATGGTGCACACTCTGGGTTGAAAGAGCTTTAAACTGTCCCCTGGTCTCCACAGGTTCCAAGGGCTGGGTTCTCACCTTCTTTTTCAGTCGTTCATCCCACATACCAATCACCCTGAGGATCCAGTTTTGGCAGACATTCGTGTTAATCTGGGCTGTTAAAGGTAAGAGGGGTGAAGTAATGAGACTCAGGTCGTTGGGTCTTTGTACTAGCACATTCCACTCAAACTTCCACCCAGAAAACTTTTCCCTAAGGCTGTAGTTGAAGCAGTAACCAGAGTGGGGTGGGGGGAAGTGCTGCCGCCTTGTGGCGGATTTCTGAAACTGCAACTTGCAAAGGGCAGCTTGTGGTCACTTATTCACAAGGCTTGTGAGGCTGAAAACAATTCCTACCTGAAGAAATGTATTGGGCTAGGTGTTTGAAGGCAATGGCACCCCACTCCAGTACTCTTGCCTGCAAAATCCCATGGACGTAGGAGCCTGGTACGCTGCAGTCCATGGGGTTGCGAAGAGTCGGACACGACTGAGCGACTTCACTTTCACTTTTCACTTTCATGCATTGGAGAAGGAAAAGGCAACCCACTCCAGTGTTCTTGCCTGGAGAATCCCAGGGACGGGGGAGCCTGGTGGACTGCCGTCTATGGGGTTGCACAGAGTCGGACACGACTGAAGCGACTTAGCAGCAGCAGCAGCAGCAGCAGGTGTTTGAAAGAAGGTTCTTCTAGTTCAGCCGGTAAAGAATCCACCTGGAATTCAGGAGACCTGGCTTCGATTCCTGGGTTAGGAAGATCCCCTGCAGAAGGAAACAGCAACCCATTCCAGTATTCTTGCCTGGGAAATCCCATGGACAGAGGAACCTGGCAAGCTACAGCCCATGGGGTCCCAAGAGTTGGACATGACTTAGCAACTAAACCATCACCATCTTCTGATCCAGGCCCTCTGTCAAGCAGGTGCTTCAACTGGTATATTGTCAGCCCACAGTTTAAAACAACAACAACAACAACACATGATTTCATGTCTCCAATTACTGCTTTTTAATGTAACGTCATCACCCAAAGGACTACAGAGAAATAAAGCTGCATAGGTTGTGAAAAAAAAAAAAGAACCCTCTGACACTGTTGGAGCAATGTAATCTGGTACTCCTCTGTAGAGAGCAGCATAGAGGTTCCTCACAAATCGATGAAGAGAGAAACCCTATGAGGGGCCAATTTTACTATGAGTCAATAAGCACACAAATAATATTTTGTGAAGATAACCGCACCTCAGTATTCACCACAGCAGTATTTACAATATTTAAGATTCGGAAGGAATCAAAATGTCCATTGACCAATGAATGATTAAAAAACATGTGGTACATACATACTACAGAATATTTCCTAGCCATGAGATAGTATGAAATAATTTTGGCAACATGGATAGACCAAGCCATCCACATGCTGCCATGCAGACCCCAGGAGTGCCAACTAAGACACAGACAAATAAACTATAAGAAAATTTTTTAGTTGAAGAATAATAACCATATGATCATCTCAATAGATGCAGTAAAGGCTTTGACAAAATTCAATTCCCTTTAAGATAAAAAGTCTGCCGAAAGTGGGCACAGAGGGAACATACATCAACATAATAAGGGCCATATATGACAAACTCATAGCTAAGATCATATTCAACAGAGAAAAGCTGAAAGTCTCCTGAAAGATCAGGAACAAGACAAGGATGCTCACTCTGACCATTATGACTCCACACAGTATTGGAAATTCTGCTGCTGCTAAGTTGTTTCAGTCATGTCTGACTCTGTGCGACCCCATAGATGGCAGCCCACCAGGCTCCCCGTTCCTGGGATTCTCCAGGCAAGAACACTGGAGTGGGTTGCCATTTCCTTCAATGCATGAAAGTGAAAAGTGAAAGTGAAGTCGCTCAGTCGTGTCCGACTCCTAGTGACCCCATGGACTGCAGCCCACCAGGCTCCTCCACCCATGGGATTTTCCAGGCAAGAGTACTGGAGTGGGGTGCCATCGCCTTCTCCGATTGGAAAGTCTAGCCACAGCAATTGAAAAAGAAACAAATAAAAAGAATCCAAAGCAGAATGGAACATGCAGAACTGTCACTGGTTGCAGATGACATGATGCAAAAATCAATCGAAAGAAGTCACTGAGAAACCACTAGGGCTCATCAATTAGTTCACTTAGTTGCAGGCTACAAAATTAACACACAGAAATCTGTTGCACTTCAAAAGACTAACAATGAAAGATCAGAAAAAGAAATAATCCCATTTACCATTGCACCAAGAAGAATAAAACACCTAGGAATAAACCTACCTAAGGAGGCAAAAGACCTGTACTCAGAAAACCATAACATTGATGGAAGTAACTGAGGATGGCACAAACAGATGTTAAGATATACAGTGTTCTTGGAATGGAAGGTTTAATATTGTTAAAATAACCATACCACCCAAGGCAATCTACAGATTCAATGCAATTCCTATTAGAATATGAATAGGATTTCTCACAAAACTAGAACAAGTCAATTAAAAAGTTGTAAGGATAGAGAAAAGACCCAGAATATTCAATACAATGTTGACAAAGAAGGCTGGAGGAATCACACACCTGACTTCAGACTCTACTACAAAACTATTACGTCAAAAAAGTGTGGTACTGTGACAAAAACACACACGTAGCTCAATGAAGCGGAGCAAGCACAGAAATAAATCAAGCACTTATGGGCAATTAACCTATGATAAAGGAGGTAAGCATATACAAGGGAGAAAAGACAGTCTCTTCAATAAGTGGTCTGGGAAAACTTGGTGCATGTAAAAGAATGAAATTAGAACATTCTCTCATAAAATATACAAAAATAAACAAATCAATTAAAGACCTAAACGTAAGACATGAAACTATATAACTCCTAGGGAAAAACATAGGCAGAATAGTCTTTGACATAAATCACAGCTATAGTTTTTGGGATTTGTCTTTTAAAGCAAAGGAATTAAAAGCAAAGATAAACAGATGGGCCATAATTAGACTTAAAAGATTTTGTGCAATAAAGGAAACCACTGACAAAAAAGACAACCTACTGAATTAGAGAATATATTTGTAAATAATATAACTGCTGCTGCCTGCTGCTGCCAAGTCGCTTCAGTCGTGTCCGACTCTGTGTGACCCCATGGACTGCAGCCCACCAGGCTTCTCCATCCCTGGGATTCTCCAGGCAAGAACACTGGAGTGGGTTGCCATTTCCTTCTCCAATGCATGAAAGTGGAAAGTGAAAGTGAAGTCGCTCAGTCGTGTCCGACTCTTAGCGACCCCATGGACTGCAGTCTACCAGGCTCCTCCATCCATGGGATTTTCTGGGCAACAGTACTGGAGTGGGGTGCCATTGCCTTCTCCAAAATAATATAACTAGTAATGGGTTAATATCCAACATATATAAACAATTCATACAACCCACCATCAAAAATTAAAAAAAAAAATCTGATTAAAAAATGGACAGAAGATCTGAATAGACATTTTTTCAAAGAAGACATACAGATGCTCCACAGGCACATGTAAAGATGCTCAACATTATTAATCAGAGAAATGCAAATTAATACTGCAATGAAATATCTTATACCTGCCAGATGGCCATTACCAAAAAGACCACAAAAATCAAATGTATTAAAAGGATTTGGAGAAAGAAGAAGCCTTGTACGTTGTTAGTGATAAGCTAAACCAGCCACTGTGGAAAACAGTGTGGCAGTCGCTCAAAAAACTAAAAAGAGAACAACGGTGTAACATAGTAATTCTGCTCCTGGGTATATATCTGAAAAAAATGAAAACGAACACTGTATTCAAAAAGATGCACGACCCAGTGTTCATAGCAGCGTTGTCTACAATTGCCGAGATACAGAAACGAGCTAAGCGTTCATCCACAGAGCAGTGTGTGAGAGGTGGCACATACATACAACAGAATGGTACTCAGCCAAAAAGAGAATGGCGTTTTGCCATTTTCAGCAACATGGATTACCTTGGAAGATATCCTATGAAGAATAAATCAGAGCAAGACAGATACTACATGATATCACTTATACATGAAATCTAAGAAATAAAAGTTCTGAACAGAACAAAAAGGAAACAGTCTCTCACATACAGAGAACAAACTAGTGGT
The DNA here is from genome assembly GCF_019923935.1 of Bubalus bubalis. Lineage (NCBI taxonomy): Eukaryota > Metazoa > Chordata > Mammalia > Artiodactyla > Bovidae > Bubalus > Bubalus bubalis. The sequence goes on along the minus strand of NC_059177.1, from coordinate 25,864,355 downwards.
TACTTGCTGGGAGCCGGCATATTGCATATTGAGTGAGGATCTGGAATAGCTCAACTGGAATTCTATCACTTCCGGGAGCCAGCGTGAGGCACTCCACCCATGACAAAGGTCATGAGGAAGGAGGCTCGGCATACGCAAAGGCGGGATCGAGCCTCAGGAGTCCCCCTGGAAATTCTCGAGCATCTACCCCCAAAACCAGAGTCTGCCTATTTTCTGCTTTGTGCTTTCACCTACACCTCTGACTTTACGGGGGGCTGTCCCCCACTACCTCTCTCTGGAAAAAGAGTTAGCTTACGGCTCCAGTTAATAATTCTTGGATGTGACAGTGTTTCAACCTACAAACTCCTTTGGAAATCCTCTAGCCTGCCTGAATAGGTTTTTCCGGCCACATGTGATTGTTCAGAGCCTCCTGTGAGAGGCAGGAGATGTTCTAAACTGCCTAAACACAGATTCCTTTGAGTAGTTAAAAGATTGATTAGAAAATGTATTGGTGAAGGGTTTTTCACTTGTTGGGCCAATGTTTGCTGCTAAGTCTCCATACTCCTTACCTACTGTGTCTTTGGCAGTGTATTGATTGATATAATGGGTGTATAGAAATGTAAAATGCAGCTTTGTCCAATGTTTTTTGGAAGGCTGGTGCCTGACTTTGGAATAATCACCTTTAGAGAAAAATAAGTTTCTTAAAATGTTAACAGGCCTCCGGGCCAGAAGATGATGTCAATCACCTGAACTTTTGCATATGATAAGTTTGCAGGAAGAAAGCCTGGCTTGCTGCATGACTCTACCCCTTCCCCCATTATCCTCTATGCATACCTTAAGGTATAAAAACTACTTTGGAAAATAAAGTGCGGGCCTTGTTCACTGAAACTTGGTCTCCCCATGTCATTCTTCCCTTTAACTTCCGGCTGAGCGTCCATCTGGAGTGCGGATGTCCTCTGCGACCATTTATTTGCCTGGGCTTCTAAGACCCACTCGAGAAGGTGTCTAAGGTGGGGCACCTTCCGCTATTCGAGAGGGTGCCTGCGGCCTCCTTGGTCAGAGCTAACCTGGTGTCACGGGTTATATTGATTTTCCGCGTAAACCAAGCCACTCAGCTTCTTTTCTCTACTGAATTTTCCTACTGAGCTATCCTTATTTCAGCCGCTTTTCTCCACTGAATTTCCTCACTGAGCTATCCTTATTCTATTAACTCTTTGTATCCTTAATTAAAGTGTAATTAAGCAGTTATTCCCTGACCCTCGCCTAGCCGTCTCTCCTTCGAATACCCTGGCTCAGCCGGGGCTGGTCCCCGGCAGTTACTAATGGGGAGAGGGGCCAGAGAGCAGTAGGAGATAAGAGGCACAAACTATTATACTTAAATATACTACAAAGATATACTGTTACAGCCACACGAATATAGCCAATAATTTATAATAACTATAAAAATGAGCATAATCTTAAAAAATTGTAAATCACTATGTTGTACACCTGTAACATATAATATTGTACATCACTATATCTCAATTAAAACATAAAATGAGTGAAATAGATGTTATTAGTAATGCCTCTGTCTATATGAAGTAACCGAGTCGTTACTGTGGCTTTAACGTTAATGTCTCCCCGTAATTATACACTGAATTCCTCATGAATGGCATGAATGGTCTTGTAAGAGAGATGCCCAAGAATTCCCTGGCTCTTTCCACCATCTGAAAGTGTTAGTCATTCAGTCCTATGCGACTCTTTGCAAACCCATGGACTGTAGCCCACCAGGCTTTGTCCATGGAATTCTCCAGGCAAGAATACTGAAGTGGGTTGCCATTCCCTTCTTCAGGGGATCTCCCTGACCCAAGGATCAAAGCCAGGTCTCCTGTACTGCAAGGAGAATCTTTACTATCTGAGTCATCATGTGAGGACGCAGTAAAACAGGCCCAGCAATGAACTAGGAAGCATGGCCTCATTCGGTCATGCTGGTGCCATGAGCTTGGACTCACCAGTCTCCAGAACTAGGAGTTACACAGTCTATGGCACTTTGTTTTAGCAGCTACAAGCTAAGATATGTAACGAGAGGTTCAATAACTTACCCCAAAGCACACAGCTAGTAAATAGTATATTTGGAATTTAAACCCAGGCAGTGTAGCTCTACCTCTCACATACTGACCTGTACAACTGACTGGAATTCAATGCGGAAAAATTATCAGGAGCACACAGGCCCCCACTCCCACCCCCACCCCCAAATGTCTAGTCACATAAAATGAGAGGCAATTGGACTGTCAAAGAATAACGGCTGTAGAGTTGTGTTTGAAAGGATGGTGAGAACTGTTAAAGATGGTGATGGACAGAGTTTACTGTGAAGGGGTCTGAGCCATGGAATGAAACAGAAAAAAAAGGGTCTGGCAGGATTATGGTGTATAAGGTATATTTAGAGAGTGGGGTTAGAAAGGGTTGCAAAGTAACTGGGCTGCCCTTCTCAAAAAGACTTGAAATGTGAAGAATAGATTTCTCCTTGTACTCCATTCAGGGAACCATGAAATGTTGATTTTAAAGCTTCTTGACAATATTTTATGACAAGTACTTTGTGAAGATTAATAATTTGGCTATTTGGGGGTAGCATTGGCAAAAGATATTTAACCACCACGTGTCTTAATTTTGAAAACATGGATAATAACCCTGTAAGACTTACATAGTTAAGAGAATAAAATAAGATCAAAGCACTATCTCTGTGAAAAGCTCAAAATGCTCGGGGAAACAATTTTTAAAGTAAATCCCTGACAGCTTACTTTCTGTCATTCATCATAAACATAACCCTCCCTCAAATAATATGGTGTTTTTCTGGTTGACATGTATAGTGTGTATAGTATTAAAATATAAAACATGCCTGTCTCATTAGCCATGAAAACACACAGAATCAAAGTTAATTACAAATATACATCTGTAAGCTCAGCTGGTAAAGACTCCACATGCAATGCAGGAGACCCGCTTCAATTTCTAGGTTGGGAAGATCCAATGGAGAAGGGATAGGCCACCCACTTCAGTATTCTTGGGCTTCCCTGGTGGCTCAGCTGGTAAAGAATCTACCTGCAATGCCGGAGACCTGACTTCAATCCCTTGGTTGGGAAGATCCCCTGGAGAAGGGAACAGCTACCCACTCCAGTATTCTGGCCTGGAGAATTCCATGAACTGTATAGTCCCTGGGGTCGACCTTCACTTTCACTTTTCATACATTTGTCTTCTATAGGTATACAGTTATGCCTTCTATCAAAAAAAATAAGGTTTGCTACAAAAGGCAGCAGCATATAATAGGTAAGTGTCTAAATAATAAATTGGCACAGAAATAATTCCAAAATAGTATCACAATGGATGGTTGCATTATTCATGTAGTAGAACAATACTTAACACATATCAATACAATTCTCCTTTAATAGAGAATCCCCCAAGCAAAGTAACCGTTCCATTTTGCTGTGAGGAGAAATTCCATTTTACAAAGTTGGCTGCAGAGGCTCATACATATTTTATAGCTAGTAATTGGTATTTTCCCAATATAAATTTCATGTTCCAGTGTAAAAAGCCATTCACAGCAGCTGTTGCATAATTTTTAAATTACAAAGATCTTAATCTTCATGAAGTGTAAGAAAGTAAGAGATAAAACATAGTGAAAATAAAAACAGTTTGGAAATGGCTGTGTCTTCAAAAATTAACAATCTGAATGTTTTACTATTTGGGCAATTGTAACAGGAAGCCTACATCCCATAAAGTTTTCAAACTGTTTCAGTGCACATTCCTTGCTGAATAATGGGTGGGGCAATGTGATTCTGACCTTCCAAATTATCGTCATTGCAAATACCAGATGAGAAGGGAATTTGCTTATACCAGTTTATGATTTTATCATTTTAAAATCATTTCTATTGGGTAAGTGGGAAGAACACTAAGATGATAAAATCTTACAGTCTGAGTTTTAGCTTTGACCCCATCATACTGAAGCAAGTGCTTAGCACACATGGCTATATTTCTTGGGGTCTGTTTCCTTTTTTGGAAAAAGGAAGTTTAAATTAGATTACAACAATTTGTTGCAGTTCTAAGTTTCTTTAATCTGATGGATAAGGCCTTCTGATATTTATGTGATACATTTCTGCTTTCCTTTTACCATATGCGTTTTATCCCATCAGTACAAGAGTGACTAGAGTGTTAATGAGGTTCCAACCACATTTTCAATTCCATGACCAAAGACAATCCCAGTCATCATGAACATTCAAGATTCTAGTTACTTGGAATCAGGAAAAGATGCAAAGCACATTCTATTAATATTAATGTTTAGTCAGTACTATATTCTAATATTGAAGACATTTAGGTTTTAGAACATGTATATGTTATTCTCCTTGCTTATCACTCTATGATGAAAACCTACAATTGTTTTTATCATTTACCAAATGCCCAATTCACAAGAAGTTCCATAAAATTAGATGGTTGACATTCTGTTTAAGCCTGAAGACAAGGTTAAAAGTAAAGAGGAAAAGAAACACTGCAAGGAAAAGCTCTTCATTACATACTTCAAATAGCTTTTGTATGAGGATGCTGATGCTGTACGGTGTATAGAGTTTGTAATTTTTAAAAAAAAAAAGTATTTATTTTGGTTGTGCTGAGTCTTCGTTGCTGTATGGGCTTTACTCTAGTCGTGGCTAGCAGGGGCCACTTCTCTAGTTGGCAGTGCCCAGGCTTCTCATTTTAGGCGCTTCTCTTGTTGCAGAGCACAGGTTCTTGGGCTTCATTCAGTAGTTGTGGTTCCCGGGCTCTAGAGCACAGACTCAACAGTTGTGACTCATGGGCTTAGTTGCTCTGCAACATGTGGGATCTTCCCAGATCAGGGATCGGACTCACATCTTCTGCACTGGCAGGAAGATTCTTTACCACTGAGCCACCAGGGAAACTCCAGAGTTCATTTTATATTGTGTAGTCAAGAGACAAAGATTTTAAAGGCTGCTGCTGCTAAGTCACTTCAGTCGTGTCCGACTCTATGCAACCCCAGAGACGGCAGCCCACCAGGCTCCCCCGTCCCTGGGATTCTCCAGGCAAGAACACTGGAGTGGGTTGCCATTTCCTTCTCCAATGCATGAAAGTGAAAAGTGAAAGTGAAGTCACTCAGTCCTGTCCGACCCTCAGCGACCCCATGGACTGCAGCCTACTAGGCTTCTCCATCCATGGAATTTTCCAGGCCAGAGTACTGGAGTGGGGTGCCATTTAAAGATTTTAAAGGCTGCGCTAAGGTAAAAGAATTATGCTATTAAAATTTGCTATACAAGGATATTTCTTTCTTCTTCCCTACTTGCTTCTTTACCAATAACAACATGCCTGATTTTCCAACTTGGTTTACTCTACAACATGGAATGATGACTCTTCCACTTTTATCGAGCCTATAGCTCTGTGAATACTTTCAGACCCAAATGGGTTGTATGAAAAAGTGTTCTCATTTCAATAACTCTAACTGTAGTGAGTGAATATTATTGATGTGTAATTGAATATCTTATTTAAGATGTTAAATGACAAGGAAGGCAATAACGGCTATTTCAGGAGTCATGAGTTGAATCCCTAGGTCAGGAAGATCCCCTGGAGGAACATGTGGCAACCCACTCCAATATTCTTGCCCGGAGAATCCCCATGGACAGAGCAGCTGGTGGGCTCCAATCCATAGGGTTGCAAAGAATCAGACACGACTGAAGTAACCGAGCATGCACACACACAGGTGAAAAACTGCACCAAAGTCTGTTTTGACAGATGTCTTAGGATGCAATCACCTGGTTCCAGTGCCCAGCAGGTGACCTATACACTGTCAAAACTCCAATTCCTACTAATTCGATCTTTTGTTAATTGTTCATGCTACATTATAACACCGGCATTGAGTTTTCCCCCACATATGGCTCAGAAAGCCACAACAAATTACTTGGATTTGGTATGTGCCATGTTTTATACCTTCAAAATTCATAAACTGAAATCCTAATCCCCAATGTGATGCTACTTGGAGGTGATTAGGTCATAAGGGTGGCACCCTTGTGAATGGTAGTACTGCCCTCATTAAGAGGCCCCGGAGAGCTCCTTCGCCCCTTCTGCCATCTGAGGACACATGTGAGAGTCATCTATGAAACACCACGCATGCTCTTGCTAGACGGTGAATCAGCCAGCACCCGCATTTTCAATTTCTCAGTCTCTAGAAATGTGAGAAATAAATCTGTTTGTAAGCTACCCAGTCTATAATATCCTGTAACAGCAAACCAAAGGGATTAAGACGATGTAGGAGGTGAAATCCATCTACTATCACTCTAAGTTGTCTTCCAAATAGAAACATTCTCTAGGTCCGTGGGTACAGGTGGACTGGCTTTGGGTCACACATTCATAGCATTTATTTATTATGCGACATATCCTACCATGTTGATCCTTCTGTATGACCATGTTTTTCCTCATAGTAAACCCAAAGCTGGTTTTCTAGAGTACCTATCCACTGATTCTCATTGGGGTTTTGATGGGAAATGTTCATTTGTTTTTCACCGCTACTGAAAGGTTGCTTAAGCCATGGCTTGGCAGTAGACTGTGGGAAGCAGCTGGAGGTTCACTAGTACCACGGCAGACCTAGCTGGTCTTGCTGATAGCTTTTCTTTATAAATATGCTCAATACTCTCGATTTCTACATTGGTGACAGAAACAGTAAATTCCAAAACTGTACTTGCCTCTCCCAGGGGAGTAAAGAGCTAAGGGGTATATATTAGTGTTATTTGCAGCTGCCCTGCTTTTCTTAACTCTCCACTACTTGGGTACATGAAGGAGGACCAACTGATAAAAGAATTCAAGTGATGGTAAACAGATACTTTAGCCCCAACTTTTCAGAAATAAAGAGTGTACCAAGAAGCCATTCCCAAATGGTGCGTCACATAATATGAATTCTGAGGGGTATTTTAAGTTGGAAAAAGTGGTAGAGATGTTGGGCAGACACAGCATCTTGTATCTCTCTGTTGAAGGTGATGTATATTAACATGCTTCTGAGAAGTCTGGTGGTAAAGAATCTCTTTTAAGTTACTGTTTTTCAAACAAATTTACTGCAAAAAATGCCCTTCTAACATTTCTTAATCTTATACAAAATTAATATTCCAGCCCATGCAGTGTTGGGAACATAGACTATTGTACAAGTTAACGTGTAACTCCGCATGCAAATAGAATAGTATTAATAAAATGGACAGCTGAACTTTTGCAAGGGGAGCTATCCTAATGCAAAATAATCACAATGTTTCCATTACTTTAACCAGGTGGGAGTCTAAAGGGAGCTAATCAGACAATTTGAGGTCAATAAGAATACCAAGTACCCTTATCTATCAAATAACTATCTTTACCTCCTCATAATGAGTACAACTCTTAAGGGAATCTCATTCATGCTTAGTATAAGATAATTAAAGGAACAAAGAACAAAGACTGATGAAAATCATACTTGCATGAAACAAATCCTATTCGCAAAAAGAAGCAAGTTTCAGACTCCTAGGTGAGGCAGAGAGCTATTTCGATTCTTTAAATGCACAGACGGGCAGACAGAACAGATGACTTTATTTGGATTCTACTGAGTTTGAAACATCTGTAAAACTTCACTGTGAGTTCCTTTCAGGCCTCAAAGACAGTGCTCCTTATTCACAAGGAACTTGATTTAGTACATGAAGATGGTGATCACTAACACTAGCAAATCATGGGCATCACGTTATCACTTCACAGATGTTTGTATTCCTGTCTCCTTCCACAAACTCCTCAGAAAGAGCCTATGAGCCAGAAGTAGCATTGGCCGCTCTACAGTGTCAGCCTTATTAAAATCTGGAAACTCTGCTTGGTGAAATCAACCCAATTCTACTCATTTCCAACAAAGAACAGTTTAATCATTTGAGGGGTGTAGGGCTGGAGTTAATTCCATGTTTCAGTGAATTAACCAGCTCTATGGGCATTTTATGAGCTTCCCTGTTGGCTCAGAGAGTAAAGAATCTGCCTGCAATGCAGGAGACTCAGGTTCTATCCCTGGGTCAGAAAGATCCCGTGGGAGAAGGGAATGGCTACCCCTCCAGTATTCTTGCCTGGATAATTACATGGACAGAAGAACCTGGTGGCTACAGTTCATAAGGTCATGAAGAATTGGACACTACTGAGCAACTAACACTTATAGAGGCATTTTATATCTGGTTACTCATCATGATAAAGTTTTTGAGAGTGTAATAGCAAAAAGCAAACGTATTTATGGTGAGGCAAGGGGAGAAGTAAATATCAAAAATAGGTGGACACTGCAGCACATTTTCAAAGATGCACAAAATCCTTCAGTATGTGCTGTGACTACTAATAGTGTCATTTTTTAAAATTTAGCAAACACTTGTGTGATTTAGTATGTGGCAGGTAGAATTCTCCATTCATTTCAAATATTGCTTTTTCCTCGAAGCCTTCGTATGTATTGCTGCTGCTAAGTCGCTTCAGTCGTGTCCGACTCTGTGCGACCCCAGAGACGGCAGCCCACCAGGCTTCCCCATCCCTTGTATTCTCCAGGCAAGAACACTGGGGTGGATTGCCATTTCCTCCTCCAGTGCATGAAAGTGAAAAGTCAAAGTGAAGTTGCTCAGTCGTGTCCGACTCTTAGCGACCCCATGGACTGCAGCCTGCCAGGCTCCTCCGTCCATGGGATTTTCCAGGCAAGATTTTCCAGGATTTTCCAGGATTTTCCATGGAGTGGGGTGCCATTGCCTTCTCCATCGTATGTATTAGGTACAACTAATTATCCCACTTTACAGATGAAGAAATGGGAACAGAGAGGCTACATCACTCTCAGGGGTTAAGACAGGATTTGAACCTAGCAATTCACCGAAAAAAATCTGTATTCTTAACCACCATGTGACTTTATTCTGGCCATTGGATTTTTATGTTATTTCTTTAAAAATTCTCTGTGTGTGTGTGTGTGTATTAGTATCTGTATGTGGCATTCAGGTTAGAAGAATAATTGCAAAATTCCCTAAAACTAGAGGGAAAACGGCAGCAGACATATCAGCTAAAAAGCCAACCTAGCTTTCTAGTTAGAAACTAGTAGCTTAGAGAAATAATCTTTTTGATACACTGAAATATTGCTGTTAGAAACAGCTGGTTATAGAATATACAAACTTATTTGTATGACATGTTTAAATAATTTTTTTCAAATTTAACTCAAAATTACATATGAGTATTTGGGAAGACCGGCTGATAGATAGGGGCACTAAGAAGTTTGGGATGTAAGTATTCAATCAAAACAAGATTTCATGCCCTACATTTTTGATGAATAAGATGCAAAGTGATCATTTTTGAAATTTTTATTTTTAATGTACAAATTATAAGTCACATAAAATGGTAATAAAAATCCAATTTTAAAGTGTTACTAATAAAAGAAATCCTGTGTTAGGTAGAAAACCAGACATACCAATTTTGCTACCTTTAGTTACTCAACTGATTGGTTGGATGAGCCCAGCAGATGTTTGCTTTATAATCGGCATTAAATTAGGCACAAATCAACAAATAACACTGCAAAACTCCTTGAAATACTATAATTTTAAATTATCTTTTCTAAGGAAAAATTTGCCTTCATTGATATATTTTGCAATTTACTATCTTGATTGGTTTTCTATTGCTAATAAATGGTAAACATTTAGGAATGTATTTTCAGTATATCTAGAAAATTCACTCTAGTCAAGGGATTTCCTTATTACACATGAAGCTAAATAACTTGAAAGTTGTAAAAATTAGAGTAAAATACTTTAGGTCCACTTCATGTTGATAAATATTTTCTGAGTTCTTCTTCTATGAAAGACAAGGAAATGGATATTGAAGAGACTATCAAAATGAATAATATTTAAGTGTTTCCTGAAAGGTTTTCATAACCTAAAAATGTTAGAGAGTATATATGCATATTTGTAAATTTCACATATTTAATTATATGAGTGTACACACATACACATACTGGCAAATAAATACAGATACTTACTTGTGTATATTTGCCAGCAAATTAAAAAAAAAAAAGTATCACTGGCTTTGAAGAAACCCTCAGGGGTAGCAATCAATCATTTGTTTAAAAAAAAATTTCATTATCATTAGTTTTGAAGCACTTGCGGGTGTTAATTAGCAGTTGTATGTGGAAAAAATACACAACTGTGAGTATAAATGTTATCTGGAAAAATTAAACATAGAATGGGGAAAAAATTAAGGAACATACTAAAAATTTATTTTGCTTATATCTTTTTTTGGTGACATATGATAAAAACATCCATTGCTACATAAGTAAAAATGATTTTTCAATACCTAGAAAATTAAATAATACTTAGTAACAAAACACAGTATCACTTTAAGTTGTAACATTTTAGTCTTTCTCAATGGGACATAAAATAATGGTCATCTCTCAAATAATAAAATCTCAGACTTAGTCACACTATATGCTTCCACAAGTTTTTTCATTGGAATGATGCAATGTTCTTTATCAGAAAATCCAAAATAAAGAGGATTGGAGTTAGAAATGAACTCGAACCCTGTTTCTGCATGACTGTCGGAAAGGTAATCACCCTATTCCATTTTCTAATGGGAATGATATGGCAAGAATTAAAAACTTCAATTTTTAAACGGACTTTTAGACTAGGGCATATAATAACACTCAGGAAACAGTGGTATCCTTATTTCCTTTCCTACCCTTTATTCTTTCCCAACTTATACCTCTGTGGTATGCACACTGGAGTGCGGGTACACACACACACGCATACACACACACACAACACACACACACACTTCCTTTCCATTAGGAAGATGTTCAGTTCTTTTCAGCAATGTCATATTGTCCCTACATTACAAATGTTGTAGGATTTCGTTGCAATCATTCTGTCATTTTATACTTTGACGTTTCAAGATTGCAGTGAAAATGTGAGTTGGACATTGCTATAGAAATTGCCTAATTTTCTCATCAATTTCATGTAACTTTCTGCTTTGGATTTTCACTTTATTTAATATTATTATGCTTCTATGTCCAGTTTAGTTACACCCAAAGAACTAGCTGAAATAACATGGACTTGAAGATATTTAATATAACTCTAAAGAACAGATCGTCAGTGAAAATTTGTCTTAGACTCTAAGAGACCCTTAGTCATCACTCAGTCAATATATATGAGCAAATTAGCTTTCCAGAATTAGAAATACATATATAATTCTACAAATATATATAGGAATATATATATTTTTAAGTGTAAAGAAATTCATTTTTTTAATCTTAAGGGAGAAAATGAAAATCATTCTTTTGTCCAAGCACAATGACATTCTTTCCCATTTTCCATTTGTATCAAATCCTAACTTCTGCTTTGTGAATACATTTGCACAAGGTCATTCAGCTAATCTGGAAGTATCAACATTCTCTAATAATTCTATCTGTGCATGTGGCATGTCAAAAGATAATTACCAGAAGTTGAAAATATGATTTTCATACAAATACATCAGGACCAATTCTCCTCATTAATGCAGTAATCAGCAGGAAGGCAAAGATGATTCAAAGGATAACTGTTGGAATAAAGATTGTATAGTACTGGGGAAAAGAATGTGGGCATAACATTGCTAGATTAGATACAAAACTGGTTAATGCTCTATAGAGCAAGAAAACCCAAACCTTTTAGTTACATTTTCTATCAGAAAATACTGATTTACATCTCTACCAGGCAAAAGTCTAGAAGTTAACTTGCAACTTCATAGAATATGTACTTTTACAATAAGTGTTAAGTTGATCAGTGGTACATTCCTGAAATATAGATAATTTAAAAACCTTTGTGTTGGTCTGATAAGCAAAATTCTAACCTAATATGTCTATAAGAGTGTGCATGACCCTGCCTTTGCCTGATTTACAAGTTTGATTCATTTTTCTTAATAAACTGTGTCTGACTGTCTACCAATACGAAAAGACACCTAAGATGGAAGCAGGACGTGTGTTTATTAGCTCAGACAGTTGGATGAAAACAACAGCATTCATGTCGGCTAACCTATGTTTGAAGGGAATTTATTGGAAAGACTATTTTGGTATTGTTCATTTGCTAAGTCGTGCCTGACTCTTTGTGACCCCATGGACTACAGCGTGCCCAGCTTCCCTGTCCTTCACTGTCTCTTGGAGTTTGCTCCAAATATGAGATAACTTAAATAACAAAGGAGAAACTTATGAGTTTGGGGCCAGAAATAGGGCAACTTTGTAGATCAAAGCAGGAGCAAAAGAAAGATACACTAGTTTTCTAGGGCTGATGGAACAAATGATCACAGACCAGGTTACTTAAAACAAGGGAAATTTCATTTCTCATGGTTTTTCAGTCTACAAGTCCAAAGCAAGGTGGAGGAAGGGCTGTACCCCCCAAATCCTCCAGAGAAAGGTCCTTTCTTGCCTCCTCTACCTTATGATAGCATCAGGCATGTTGTGCTTTGGGCAAGTGTAACAGCAACCTCTGCGTCTGTCTTCACATGACTGTCCTACCTCTATGTCTGTGCCCATTTATACTGCATGAGGGCCATTCTAATCTCATGCTGGAGAAGATTCTTAAGAGTCCCTTGGACTGCAAGGAGATCAAACCAGCCAACCCTAGAGCATATCAGTCCTGAATATTCATTGGAAGGACTGATAATGAAGCCGAGGCTCCAATACTGTGGCCATCTGATGTGAAGAGCTGACTCACCGGAAAAGACCCTGATGCTGGGAAATATTGAAGGCAGGAGGGGAAGGGGATGACAGAGGATGAGATGGTTGGATGGCATCACCGACTCAATGGACGTGAGTTTGAGCAAACTCCAGGAGATAGTGAAGGACGGAAGCCTGGCATGCTGCAGTCTCAGTTCAGTTCAGTTCAGTCGCTCAGTCGTTTCCAACTCTTTGCGACCCCATGAATTGCAGCACGCCAGGCCTCCCTGTCCATCACCATCTCCCCGAGTTCACTCAAACTCACGTCCATTGAGTCGGTGATGCCATCCAGGCATCTCATCCTCTGTCGTCCCCTTCTCCTCCTGCTCCCAATCCCTCCCAGCATCAGAGTCTTTTCCAATGAGTCAACTCTTCGCATGAGGTGGCCAAAGTACTGGAGTTTCAGCTTTAGCATCAGTCCTTCCAAAGAAATCCCAGGGCTGATCTCCTTCAGAATGGACTGGTTGGTCTCCTTGCAGTCCAAAGGACTCTCAAGAGTCTTCTCCAACACCACAGATCAAAAGCATCGATTCTTCGGCGCTCAGCTTTCTTCACAGTCCAACTCTCACATCCATACATGACCACAGGAAAAACCATAGCCTTGACTAGACGGACCTTTGTTGGCAAAGTAATGTCTCTGCTTTTCAATATACTATCTAGGTTGGTCATAACTTTCCTTCCAAGGAGTAAGCATCTTTTAATTTCATGGCTGCAGTCAGCATATGCAGTGATTCTGGAGCCCCCCAAAATAGTCTGATACTGTTTCCACTGTTTCCCCATCTATTTGCCATGAAGTGATGGGACCAGATGCCATGATCTTTGTTTTCTGAATGTTGAGCTTTAAGCCAGCTTTTTCACTCTCCTGCAGTGCTGCAGTCTATGGGGTCACAAAGAGTCGGACACAACTGAGCGAGTGAACAACAACAATCTCATGTTGTTGACCTCATTTCATGTAAGATGAGGTTGTATGACCTCATCTTAACTTGATTGCATCTACAATCAAGGGCTCAATTTCCAAACAAATATTATATTAATGATATATATGGCATCTAGAGAGACTTCCCTGGTGGCTCAGATGGTCAAGTGTCTGCCTGCAATGCAGGAGACCCGGGTTCAATCCCTGGGTAGGGAAGATCTCCTGGAGAAGGAAGTGGCAACCCAGTCGAGTATTCTTGCCTGGAAAATCCCATGGATGTGGAACCTGGTAGGCTACCGTCTATGGGGTTGCAAAGAGTTGGACATGACTGAGCAACTTCATTTCACTTCATGGCATCTAGAAAAATGTAACAGATGATCTTATTTGCAAAACAGAAATAGAGACGTAGGTGTACAGAACAAATTACAGACACCAAGCAGGGAAAAGCTGGAGGTGGAAGAAGTAGGAGGTTAGGATTGACATATATATACTATTGATACTAAGTATAAAACAGGTAACTAATGAGAACCTGCTGTATAGCTCAGGGAACTTAAGAGTTCTGTGGTGTCCTACACTGGAAGGAAATGCAAAAAAGGAAATGCAAAAACATTGTATATCAACTACACTTGAGTTAAAAAAAGTGAATGCTATGACTTTTGAATGCAAAGTAGTGCCTTATATATCTTGCAGTAAATATAGTTTCCTCCTGTCTCCCCTACTCACTACAAAAGTTTCATTAAATTACCTCAACTTTATTCATCAGCACCTCTGAGCTTGCAGATGCCTGAGAAATTTTGAAAGGAAAACAAAATCTGTCTTCTTCTCCAGCTATTTCCATCACCTTTTAAGAAGAAGAGTTCTCTGCCATAAAATTGCCCTAGTCACACGCTCACAACCAACTGCTGTCTATTTAGAGGGAAAGCAGGCAGGTAAATGGACTACATTGTCTGACTCTTTACTTTTATCATTGCAGGATGGCAAAGAAGTTTAAAAATTCAAGTTAGAAGCGGCTTCAATTTGTGTGCAACTAGGAGATATACAGCTGAACTGTGCCCTGCCGAGCACTTTTAATTTTATTTATTTGAAAAAGAAAGAAAGATCCAGCTGTGATGGTGGCAGCAATACTATTGGCAAGAAAATGAGTGTCACTCTTCCCAGGCAGGATAGACACTGGCCATCTGAGAAACGCGGAAGCCCTGTTCCTTATCTCTGTCTTGTGGAACTAGATTACAATAATGTGAAGAAGAGGGAAGCAGCAGCGGGTGGGAGGTGGTGGGGGGCGGTGGGGGAAGTAACTCTCCCAGACACCTTTATTCTGCCTGGAATTATACCTTCAGGAAGATTCCTGGTCAGTATTTTCTTCCGAGGGGATTCACATTATTGAACTGCTTATTTGCGCCTCTTAATAAGGAGTAGAACTAATTTCCTGAATAGAAAGCACTCTTAACTCCAGTACATTAAACACCTTCTTTTTAATTAGCTACTTACAGTGTAATTATAGAAGCACTTGACTGAAGGCTGGCTAAGGTGTGTGAGGTGGTGGTGGCAGTCTTAATAGACAGGCTCACTTAGAATGGATTTAAACCCCTAAATCCTTAATTATTTTCTAAGCTTTTACTGAAATAGAAGGAATTTGGTAATTCCTTCTATTTGGTAATGTATTCTATGCATGCACGGGCGTGCATCATGCGTTCAAATTTTTCATCAAAAACAAAAACAAGAAAACAACATGCCTGAATGAAGTTGTCAGTGCTATGCAATATTCAAGGAGAGGAGAAACATTCTTGAAAACAAGGCTTAAGATTATCATTCATAATCGACACTTCTATAGAAGGCTGGAAAGTATCTGTATGACTCTGCTACACATATGATTTAGATGCCATACGTTGGAAACTCTAGATAAACGCCTCAGAAGTAGGTTTCAGGAAGGGCAGAATTCTCTTCCACAGTCAACCCCTGTCTGATGAGATCTCAGTTTGGGGGAGAGTGCAGCGTGTCATGTAACTGTGGGTTCCCAGTTTCCTGTTCCACGTGTAAGAAACTTAGAAGTCGTCACTCAGCCTCAACAACAAATGAAAAGCTCAAGAAACTAAAAAATCAACAACCCTTCTTGGATCCATGAGAGAGGAAAACAGGATACACCGTTGCCCCAAAGATTGATACAGACAGGGAAAAAGAGGGCATCATGGTTTCCTGGAGAAGAAATTCAACTGGCAGAGACTGAGGCAGGAATTAGTGCTATAGTAGAAAACCTTAACTGTGAATGATAGACTGCTGGAGATTCAGTGTGGGCAACTCAGGCCTAAACACTCCAGGGGGACCCAGCCATCAGGGGCACCCACAAACTTGGGAGCTTATACCTCCTGAAGCCTTCAACAGATTTCTAAAGTCACTATCAGAGAACATTCTCATTTTGCTCCTGGCAGGGGGAGGGGAATGGGAACTGTTTCGAAATACATAGAGAACTCTGTTCTTTTACAGCCTGCGCGTGTTGTCCTCAGTCGCTTAGTCATGTCGGACTCTCTGCGACCCCACGGGCTGAAGCCTGCTAGGACCCTCTGTCTATGGGCATTCTCCAGGCAAGAATACTGGAGTGGGTTGCTATGCCCTCCTCCAGGGGATCTTTCCAACCTAGGGATTGAACCCAGGTCTCCCACATTGCAGGCTGATTCTTCACTGACTGAGCCACTAGGGAAGCACAGATGGCCTGCCCTCAAGAAAACTACTTATCAGAGCCTGATCAAGTATTAGGAGTACATAGCTGGTGGGCTGCCGTCTATGGGGTCGCACAGAGTCGGGCACGACTGAAGCGACTTAGCAGCAGCAGCAGCAGCTGCCTTAAGGGGCTTCCCTGGTGGCTCAGTGGTAACGAATCCATCTGCCAATGCAAGAGACTCAGGTTCAATCCCTGGATGGGCAAGATTCCCTGGAGAAGGAAATGACAACCAACTCCTAGTTGCCTGGGAAATCCCATGGACAAAGGAGCCTGACAGATTACAGTCCATAGGGTCACAAAAGAGTCAGATACATTGAATGACTAAACAACAATAGCAAGCTGTCCTGAGAGAAGGGAAACACCCACCTCCAGCCCACTCAAGCTATTCTTTCCAGTCTAGAAGGGAAAAAAACCAACAATAAACAACAAAAATCCCTCATACCTAAGAAGCTCTTGTGAATTTCACATTACAGAGGCAGAGGCTCATAAAAGGACAGAAATTTTAGGACCATGTAAAGCTTCCCTTCCACCTACACTTCACTACCACATTCCTAAAGGCCTATTTACAGCAATTTTTTTTTTTAATCCAGTGCGTGATGTCCAGATATACAGATATATATATATATATACATATATATATATATATGATACAGGACTGCCAACTATAGTCACTATTCTATTCCTTAGATCCTCAGAACCTATTCATTTTATAATTAGAAGTCTAAACCCTTTATTTAGATCCTAAACCCTAAAATTAAAAGTCTAAACCAACCTCTCAGCTTTTGTCCAAATCCCCTAACTCTGGCAACCAACATTCTCCCCTTTGATTCCATGAGCTTGACTATTGAGAGAGGCAATTCACAGGCAGGTTGATAAGAAGTCCAGGGTCCTCAAGGAGAAGAAAGTGGTCCGAGGCTCTCAAAGAGGACATAGGGGTCTGGAATTCTCAAGGAGGAAAGGACAAACATTTTTGTTTTCTCTACATTCCTTAGTCTTAGTCACATAAATTTTTTTTTTTCTTTAAGCCCAGAACTACTGATTATACAACAAACTACTCAGTTTAAACTTTGTTCAGTTCAGTTCAGTTGCTCAGTCCTATCCAACTCTTTGCGACCCCATGAACCACAGCACGCCAGTCCTCCCTGTCCATCACCAACTCCCAGAGTTTACTCAAACTCATGTTCATTGACTCAGTGATGCCATCCAACCATCTCATCCTCTGTGATCCCCTTCTCCTCCCACCTTCAATCTTTCCTAGCATCAGGGTCTTTTCAAATATGAGTCAGTTCTTCACATCAGGTATTGGAGTTTCAGCTTCAGCATCAGTCCTTCCAATGAATAGTCAGGACTGATTTCGTTTAGAATAGACTGGTTGGATCTCCTTGCGGTCCAAGGGACTCTCAACAGTCTTCTCCAACACCACAGTTCAAAAGTATCAATTCTTTGGTGCTCAGCTTTCTTTAGAGTCCAACTCCAACATCCATACATGACTACTGGAAAAACCATAGCCTTGATTAGATGGAGCTTTGTTGGCAAAGTAATGTCTCTGCTTTTTAATATGCTCTCTAAGTTGGTCATGATTTTTCTTCCAAGGAGTAAGCATCTTTTAATTTCATGGCTGAAGTCACCATCTGCAGAGATTTTGGAGCCTCCCAAAATAAAGTCTGTCACTGTTTCCACTATTTCTCCATCTATTTCCCATGAAGTAATGGGACCAGATACCATGATCTTCGTTTTCTGAATGTTGAGCTTTAAGCCAACTTTTTCACTCTCCTCTTTCACTTTCATCAAGAGGTTGTTCAGTTTTTCTTCGCTTTCTGCCATAAGGGTGGTGTCATCTGCGTATCTGAGGTTATTGATATTTCTCCCCACAATCTTGATTCCAGCTTGTGCTTCATTCAGCCCAGTGTTTCTCATGATGTACTCTGCAGATAAGTTAAATAAGCAGGGTGACAATATTCAGCCTTGATGTACTCCTTTTCCTATTTGGAACCAGTCTGTTGTTCCATGTCCAGTTTTAACTGTTGCTTCTTGACCTGCATACAGATTTCTCAAGAGGCAGGTCAGGTGGTCTGGTATTTCCATCTCTTTAAGAATTTTCCACAGTTTGTTGTGATCCACACAAAGGCTTTGGCATAGTCAATAAAGCAGAAATACATGTCTTTCTGGAACTCTCTTGCTTTTTTATGATCCAATGCATATTGGCAATTTGATCTCTGGTTTCTCTGCCTTTTCTAAAACCAGCTCAAATATCTGGAAGTTCACGGTTCATGTACTGTTGAAGCCTGCCTGGCTTGGAGAATTTTGAGTATTACTTTGCTAGTGTGTGAGATGACTGCAATTGTATGGTAGTTTGAACATTCTTTGACATTGCCTTTCTTTGGTGCTGGAATGAAAACTGACCTTTTAAAGTCCTGTGGCCACTGCTGAGTTTTCCAAATTTTCTAGCAGATTGAGTGAAGCATTTTCACAGCATCATCTTTTAGGATTATGAAATAGCTCAACTGGAATTCGATCACCTCCACTAGGTTTGTTCATATTGATGCTTCCTAAGGGCCACTGGTCAGCTTTTCCTGGTCTCTTTGACCATTTCATAATTGCATGGGGAATTAGAACTACTAACATAATCTGTTGGATCATAGACCTTCAAGGGACTTGTGATCCATGCTGTTATTGTGTACTTTTACTTAGACTCTGTGCATGGAAGCACCTAGCCTTGCTAGACTAGGCGAGCCTTGCTAGAAAGTTACCAGGGGCATGTATGGAGTGAGGGGGAACTAGCTCCAGCAGCATGTTTGGGAACTAGGTGGAACTCTAGCTCCAGGCATGTCTCTCAGGCTAGAGGTTACTCTTTTGGCTACCTCCCTCAGGGGCCAGAGACCTGCAAGTGAGTCTTTGTTATGCCTGTGCCTCCCATCTATGTGGATAAATGCACTGCTGGTGACCATGTGGTTTTTAAGGACACAGATCTGGAATTGCAGGATCTGGTCAGATTGGAAGTGCAATGGGCCTCTTCCTTTGGTAGTGCTAGCTCTTAACAGACCAGAGAAGGCTCTCTGATGACTTGTGTCTCAACTCCCTAGATATTCTTTCTGTGGAATCTGTGGAGATGAACTGGAAGGCTTTGCCCTGATAGCTTGAGGACAAAAATCACTTTTTCCTAGCTGGCTGACCCTTTCACTATCACATATACTGATGTGGCAATGACTCACTGCTTCTACTGCCGTCAGACTATACTCAGGAATGAGGATAGGCACATGGAAAGATGGATGCTTCTCCTAGTAGTCCCAGCTTGGGAAATATTCTAAAAAGCTCCATCCCAGGTGGCATCAGAGAAAAAGGAGCAAAAATCAGACAAAGGTCTTACTGGTGAGGAACTGGACATCAATCTGGGATGCCATCAGGTCTACCCCTGGTGCATCCCACCTCGATGGTAGAACCAGGAGGGACAAGTAAAGTGCTTGCATCAGTAAGGGACAGACTAAGTCTCACCAGGGAAGGAAAGCTTTGGTGGAGAGTCTGTCTACACCCGCATCTAGAGCAGGGAGGGACGCCTTTGGTGGAAAGGAGCCACGGCTGTGGATGCTGCTTTTTTCTCTCTTACAGATGGGAACTAACGGTTCCATAACTACCCCTTTAAAATGTATTTAAAAAACTGGGACAAGTTTGATCCCCAGAGTTTAAAAAAGACACTTCAGATCTTCTGTGATACTGAATGGCCACAGTATCCTTTAGAAGACGGGGAATGCTGGTCTGTTGAAAGTTCTCTTAATTACAATACTGTTTTACAACTAGACCAGTTCCATAGAAAACAAGAGAAATAGGTAGAAGTGCCATATGTATTGCTCCTATCCACTCCAGTACTATTGCCTGGAAAATCCCATGGACAGAGGAGCCTGGTAGGCTACAGTCCATGGGGTCACAAAGAGTCGGATACGACTGAGCGACTTCACTTTATTTATCTGCAAGACAGGCCAGACTTGTGTCCTAAGGGTACAGATTTTGGTGTGAAACCTACGACTTCCTCCTGTTCTCTTACTTTGCCCCTGTATCTGGGGCTCCCAACTGTACCGGCTGAGAATTAGGGCACCCTTCTAGGAGGGATTGCCTGAGTCTCGGTAGACTATTTAGAGGATCAAAAAATTACATAGAAGACTTTACGGGCCTAACTTTCCTTTATGACCTTACTTGGAGAGATGTAATTCATGTCTTGGGACAGAGGCTGACTCCTGACTTGAGAGCTTGAGTTTTGGGGGAAGCTACTACTTTTGGAGATGAATGGCTTGAACGTGAGACAAGGGGAAAGAGGGAGCACAAAACAGCCCTCCTCCCTACTGGAAGCCAAGCAGTTCCTATAACAGAGCTGCTTTGCTGGATGTATTCTTGAAGGACTCAAGTGCGTGCATGCTGAGATTTGATGCTAAGTTTGCTGACATAGAACAGGGAGAGAAGGAAACTTCTGATAAACTCCTAGTATAGAGTACTAGTATAGAGACTCTTCTCAAGTTTACTGACATTGATCCTGAAAGCGCAGAGGGAGAAATGATCTTAAAAGATAGATTTCTCACTCAGTTGACTCCAGATATTTGCTGTACATTCCTAAAACAGGCATTCAGACCAAACCAATCTTTAGAAAAACTGTTGCACCTGGCTCAGACAATATATTACAGTAGAGAATATGAGGAGAAAATAGAGGCAAAAAAGAACCAGGCAAAAGACTGAAGTCCCAACAATGCCTGTCAGACCTGCTCTGAAATAGCCTGAGGAAAAATGCCCAGAGGGACCCAGGTGAAAAGGGAGGGACTTGTTATTACTGTGGAAAGGAAGGGCATCTCAAGTGGGATCGCCCTCAGGCATCTAAGCTGCCCCTGGCTCCATGCCTAATCTGTAAAGGACCACACTGGAGAAGAGACAGCCCTCTGAGGTGTAGACCCCAGGGGTTGGACTCTCAGGACAATCAGGACTAAATGTGCCTGGGGGTTCCGACACAAGTCTTTGTCCTCATAACACCTGAAGAACCCCAGGTATTAATAACTGTGCAGGGCCAATCAGTCAATTTCTTTTGGATACTCGGGCAAATTTCTCTGTGCTCACTGAAGCTCCTGGTCCACTTTCCTCCAGATCCACTACCATAATGGGACTGTCTGGATGAGCCAAATATTATTATTTCAGTCATCCTTTAAGCTGCAACTGGGACTCTGTACTATTTTCTCACAACTTTCTATTTGCGCTGGAGTCTCCCTCACCCCTTCTGGGAAGGGATATTCTGAACAAGGTCCAGGCCTCTGTTTTTCATGAATATGGAACCCGCTCTTTCTCTCCCACTAATGGAACAAAATGTAAATCCTAGAGTGTGGGCTGATGGCAAAACTATGGGTCAAGCACAAAATACTGTTTCTGTCATTATCAAACTCAATGATCCTCACCTAGTTTCACATCAAAAGCAGTATTCACTAAAGTCCAAAGTTAATGAATGGGCAAAATCTTACTGTACTGACTTCTCATGATGTAAGTGGGATCTTAAACTCTCAAGTTCAGAGTGACAATGGCTCCATCTTTAAAGCTGCTGTAACTTAAAGGGTGTCAAAAGCTCTAGGAATAGAACATCACTTACACTGTTCCTGGAGACCCCAATCTTCAGAAAAAGTTGAAAAGGCTAATGACATTATTAAAAGATGCCCATGTAAGCTAACTCAGGAAATACAAGACAGTTGATTTAAAGTTTTACCCATAGCTTTAATGAGGGCTCAAACTGCCTCTAAGAAGAAGGGACTGTCTCTACGGGAGACAGTTTTCATGCCCAGATATTGTCATACATCCTGAAGCCTTAGAATTAACTATGTGGCTCAGCTTTCAGCTTTTCAACCTCCTCATCGATTGGAGGCTTCCCATTGTGGGTTTCTCCACTTTAAGGAAAGGACTTTCTTCAACTCTGAGAATACCTTCACCAATAACAATTATATGTGATGCCTCTTCTTGATTTGATGATTGGAAGGAATGATGTTAAAGCTGAAACTCCAGTACTTTGGCCACCTCATGCAAAGAGCTGACTCATTGGAAAAGACTCTGATGCTAGGAGGGATTGGGGGCAGGAGAAAAAGTGGACGACAGAGGATGAGATGGCTGGATGGCATCACTGACTCGATGGACGTGAGTCTGAGTGGATTCTGGGAGTTGGTGATGGACAGGGAGGCCTGGCGTGCTGTGATTCATGGGGTCACAAAGAGTTGGACATGACTGAGCGACTGAACTGAACTGAACAATTCTAGGATAGACTGATGTAACTATGCACATAATATGACTTTTAATATTGATTATGTTTTAACTTGGTTTAATGACTATTTTGCCTTACATCTGTCACTGTATAATGGGGTTTGTTTCTAACCATCTAAAAGCTTTTAAGTAACAAAGGGTTGTCCAGGCTTCTTTGAGTGCCACGATCTCCTCCAACTATTACTCGGGGCCCCTGGATCAGAGACCCTTAATATGAGGGTTAGGAGAATATGTTGCCTCAACAATTTAGGGACAACACCCCTCAACAGCAGGAAGTAGTTACAGAATGAAAACGATGCCCCTTTCCCTTGGCAATATAATTCTCCTAAAAGAAAAGGGAGGGATGAGAGAGTCAATTCCTAGGCAGGTTGATAAGAGGTCCAGGAGGAGAAAGGGATTTGGGGCTCTTGAAGCAGAGATAGGGGTCTGGAATTTTCAAGGAGGAAAGGACAAATATCTTTTTCTTTCTCTTTCCATTCATTAGTCTTAGTCACATAAAAGCCCAGAACTGATGATTATATAACAAACAACTCCCTTTAAACTGTACTAAGAATTATATAACAACAGTGAATCCTGCTTGAGGACAGTTTCACCCTCCTGAAAACCTTCTGGCTAATCCTGTTATCTTAAAATGTAAATTATGGGAGTGGGTCTAGTAAGATTTTTACAAACTTGAGACATTCTTTTTGTTGATTGTAATTGCTAATTAAAAAGTATATAACTCCCTCGCTTAGACTATTGAGGGGGGCACTCTCCATCCCCCTTCTGATGTCTGTGTCAGAAGCTTTCTCTGCCCTTTTTCACTTTAATAAAACTCTGCTACACAAAAGCTCTTGAGGGATCAAGCCTGGTCCCTGGTCCCAAAGTTAAATCTTCTTCGGAGATCACGAATGTGACACTTTTCATTGTAAGCTATCACTATTTTTTAAGATTATGCATGGAAGTGACACTATGCAATATTTGTCTTTTTCTGGCTTATTTCACTTAGGTTACTGCCTTCCACATTCATCTCTGTTGTTTCAAATGGCAGGATTTTCTTTTTGTTGAAGGCTGAATATTTTCCAGTGTGAATACATACTATATTTTCTTTATCTGTCAGTTGATGGACACTTAGGTTGTCTCTGTATCTTGGCTATTGTGAATACTGCTGAAATGAACATGTGAATGCAGGTATCTATTTGTGATGATGAGTCCACATTTCTACTGGGTATGTACTTAGAATTGGAATTGCTGGATCATATAGTAGTTCTATTTTTAATTTCTTGACAAACCTCCATACTGTTTTCTATAGTGGCTGCACCTATTTTCATTCCCACCAATGGTGTACAAGGATTCAGTTTTCTCTACATCCTTGCCAATATTTATTCTCTCTTGTTTTTTCATAAAAAGACATATTAGCAAGTGTAAAGTAATATGGTGGCTTTGATTTGCATTTCAATGGTAATTAGTGATGTTGGGTGTCTTTTCAGGTACCTGTTGGCCAGGTATATGTCTTCCTTAGAAAAATATCTATTCAGGTCCTTTGATCTTTTTTCATTCGGTTATTTTTTGCTATCAAGTTGTAGGAATCTCTTGCATATTTTGCATATTAACCCCTCATGCAATGCATGGTTGCAAATATTTTCTCCCATTCTATAGGTGGCCTTTTCATTTTGTTGATGGTTTCCTGTGCTGTACAGAAGCTTTTTTTTGGTTTGAAGAAGAACTTCAACTGAGGCCTGAATGACAAGCCGAAATTAGCTATGTGTCGGAAGAAGGATATCACAGAGGTAAAAGTCTAGGGTGCAGTGCATGTGGGAAATGGTGTGTGTGTGGTGAGGAATAAGGCTGAGCAGAAAGGTGAGAGCAGACTTGGGAATCTCATGTTTATCTTTTGTTGGTGAGAGGGCGCTGAAAAGAATTCCCTCTGAGCAGGATTCCTCTAGTTATAGTATAAAGAGGGAGTGAAGAGAGAGGCTGGCAGGCAGAGCTGGGGAAGTAAAGGCGGATGGGGAAGTTAGGCATCTGCTGTGGTCAGATCTAGAGAGGAGGAAGACCGTGTGGATGAAAATTGGACAATATCAATAGACAGCAAGTGCTAAGCACCTGATGCATGTGATCTGGCTTAACCATTTCCATTTGTTAGTTACAAGTGAGGAAACCAAAGTTTAAAAAGTTAAACAATTTGTATGTATCAGTAGCTTTTGAGTTCCAAAGCTAGTATGTGAATTCTTAAACTTCTTTTTTCCTGTAGCCCAGACTTTTGGCTGCAAGAAGTATTTAGGAGGATGGAGGGGTAGGAGTGGAAGGAGGAATGAAGATGGGAAGATCAATAAAAGGAGTGTCGTTTCATGGCAAAAAAAAGAGAAAACACCCAAAACAAAACAACAACAGTGTGATAAAATAAAAGTTCATCAGGCCATAGTCTGAACTCTTATTTACAATAATTCAAAAGTTGACTTTAAGACACCCTTTCTTTCATGCTCATATTATTTGGTGGGGCTAGTTCCTTTTCATTACAAGTAGTTCAGAGGCTGAGTTTAACATCACAGTGGCTTTAAAATAAAGTCTTCTCAATTAAACACAGTTTGGCCTCTTCTCCTCAAATTCATGTGGCCCTCTTAAAATAAGTTTAAAATTATTTTTACCATAAGCTCTTTGAATGCCGAAATTGGTCTCTTCCAAATAAACAGGAAGTGAAAGTGTTAGTCTCTCAGTCATGTCCGACTCTGCGACCACATGGACTGTAGCCCACCAGGCCCCTCTGTCCATGGGATTCTCCAGGCGAGAATACTGGAGTGGGTAGCTGTTCCCTTCTCCAGGGTCTCTTCCCAAACCAGGTCTCCTGCACTGCAGGCAGATTCTCTACCAGCTGAGCTACCAGTACTTTCTCATGTACACATCACAACTGACCTGTAAGTTGGTGAGTGTTCTTTGGAGACAGTTTACATGCCGACCTAGATTTCCTCAGTTTAGTTGCCCCAGTGCTTCAGCTGCTTTCCACTGAAAATTTCAGCATATGGCCTCATCTGCCTGATCTCCATAAACCATTTCCAGGATAAATGCTCGGTTTGGATACAGCTTCCATTTTACTGCCATTTACTGCCATTAATCCACCCCAGTCCTACCTACCAGAGCCTCTCTCAAGTCTTCCTACTTTTGAATTCAGGGGAAGCCCTTCCCCACTTGGTGTGGGATGTGGCTTCCTGAATGCCTAGGTGGGCTGGGTCACAAAACCGAGAGTGGGATATGGGGAGAGCTGGAGAGTTAAGGGTTCATAGGCGTAAGTAGGAACAACGAGAAAGAGGCAATAAGAAGGAGCTGGCAGATACATATTTCTTTTCTTTATCCCACTGAAGGGTGCTGAGCTATGGTGGTTCCACAAGCCTGTCTGGAAATGCCTCTATAACGGAGACGCTGTCACTGTTCTTGTGAAGCTGTGACCCACTTGGTAATACTGTACTAGCAAGTACAGTAATCCCCATGGGGGATTAGTTTCAGGGCCCCCGAGGATGCCAAAATTGGGGACGCTCAAGTTCTTTACATAAAATGACATGGTACAGTTGAGCCTCTATATCTGTGGTTACCACTTTCTGAGACTTAGTTAACTTTGGATCCAATGCTGGTTATATCTGTAGACGCTGAACAACTGGTAGGGAGGGCCCACCATATTTGCTTCCAGTGTTTTTCGGCCTCTTGCCATTTTCTCCCTTACAGTCCATGGGGTCGCAAAGAGTTGGACACAACTCTTATTGCTGTACGATTGTACTCACTCCACCAATGGGTTAGCACACAAATTTTCCCATACTCTTATTGCTGTACGATTGTACTCACTCCACCAATGGGTTAGCACACAAATTCTGCCTTAGGGTGTCTTGTAGAGAACCTGACCTAAGACAAACTATTATTATTGCTGTTAGTATGATCAGCAAAGGGAAATATGATTTAAAAATTAAATCTGAAGTCACAGAACTAATAAGGAGCTTATCTGAGATTTGAAATTGGGCCAAATTTATATAGGATATTTGCCTGATATATCCCAGCTATTTCAAGAATCACAGGCAGCCTTTGTGGCTGTTATGGGTTGAATTCTGTGGTCCCAAAAGGTATGTTGAAATTTTAATCCCAGCACCTCAGAAGGTGGCCTTATTTTGGAATAAGGTCATTATAGATATAATTGGTTAGATGTTTATAGTTAGTTATAAGATAATGTCATATTGGAGTCAGATGGACCCTTAATCCATCTGACATCCTTATAAGAGGAGAAGACAGACAAACCCAAGGAGAAGACTATGTAACACAGAAGCGGAGACTGCAGTCACAGAAGCTATAAGCCACGGGCTGATGGCCACTACCAGAAGCTAGAAGGGCAGCAAGTGGTTCCCCTGTACAGTTTCCAGAAAGGACAAGGGCCTGCTGAGACCTTGATTGTGGACTTCCAGCGTCCAGAACTGCAAGAGATTAAACTTGCATTGTTTTAAGGCACTGAGTTGTGGTACTTTGTTACAGTAGCCCTTGGAAAACAATGCTGTGACTCTTGACGTATTAGGGAATTTGAACATGGATATATCAGGTCAAATTTGGTCTTGAGTTCACTTAAAATTTATATACTTTTTTTTTTTTAAATGAAAGTCACACACTCTTACTAAAAAAAAGTTATGCAATAAATCAAGAAAAGTAAAGGATTTATAAATCCTATAACCCAGAGCTCACTGTTGTTAATATTATCTAAAAATATTAATTTTAACTTCTTAGTATGTGAAATGTCATAAATAGATAAAATTAGGGAGAGTATTATATTAAAACACCTTATACCCGCCACTTAACTTAGACAGTTATCAACATATGGTCAACCTTGATTCACCTACACCACCACCCATTATTTTATCATTCCACTAGCGTATTTTAAATCAAATCTAAGACAGCATATGATTTTGTCCATGAACAGTTCAGTTTGTACTTCTAAATATAATGATTCTATTTTGTAACCTAATTAAAATACCATTATTGCACTTGATGTATTTGAAAATGTGTTCAGTATCACCTAGTCAACATTTTGTTGTTCAGTCGCTCAGTTGTGTCCAACTCTTTGCGACCCCATGGACTGTAACATGCAAGGCTTCACTGTCCTTCACTAACTCCCAGAGTTTGGTTAATTCATGTCTGTCGAGTTGGTGATGCCATCCAAACGTCTCATCCTCTGTCTCTCCCTTCTTCCCCTGCCCTCAATCTTTCCCAGCATCAGGGTCTTTTCCAATGTTTAAGCTTTCACAGTTGTTTTTAAATGTGTTTTTACTATTTTATATGCTTAAACTGGGATTAAAAAAATATTCAACAGGTACCATTTGGTTGCGATAACTGTTAAGTCTCTTATTAATCTACTGGTCCCTTTTCTTTCCTTATTTTCATGCCCCTGACTTGTTGCAGAAATCAGTTATTTGTCCTGAAGAATTTCTCACACCCTGAATTTTGCAGATTGTTTCTCTGTGGTGTTTTCAACACACGGTTCTACCTGTGTATGTCCTACAAACTGGTAAGTAAGTCTTAAAGTTTGGGCTCAATATAGTGACATGGATCATTTATAGCAGTAGGTGAGGCTGAATAATTCCTATTGTATCACATCAAATATGCACATTCTGCTTTGAGGGTGTGTGTTTGTATGAGTGTGTGCGCATGTGTGTGTGGTGCTAAGACTGAAAGACCTTGACAAACTGGTCTATCTGTTATGAAGCTTCCCGCTAGGCATTCATTTTTGGGTTTTGGTTTTACCAGCTATTAGCTGGGAGGGACTGGGGGCAAGAGGAGAAGGAGACGACAGAGGATGAGATGGCTGGATGGCATCACTGACTCGATGGACGTGAGTCTCAGCGAACTCCAGGAGTTGGTGATGGACAGGGAGGCCTGGCGTGCTGCGATTCATGGGGTCGCAAAGAGTCGGACACGACTGAGCGACTGATCTGATCTGATCTGAATCATCATTCTTCTTTTCAACAGTGGTTACAAAATGGTAATAACCTAATTTTATCATTAATTCCACATTTATTATCTGAAATACGTCTATATAAACTCTTGGGCTACATTGAGGTAGTCTGAATAGAAAAGTGCATGATTCTCTTTTTACCTTTTTTTTTATATCATTATACAGCCACATGTTTTACATTTTGGTACATTTCAATTCATTGCCATTATTACTGTGATTTCCTTTTAATGTAAGGACAGTAGTGTCCCTTCCCTCCTTGGGAAGTTTAACTAAATGTTTCAGGCTTGTATATTTTTTTCTGCCCCAAACCTATAATTGGTCATCTCTCCAAGGGATGTTTTCTTTGATGAGGAAAGACATTTAGAGACCATGATCTGTGCGCTGGGACTATATTGAAAAGTACTGGGATAGTCATTATTTCTAGACATTTTAGTGGAGAGATATGGAAAATATCATGTCAAAATAAAGTATGAGTTTATTTTGATAATTTCAATTCAAATATTAGATGAAAAGGCTTTTGCTTAACTTCTTTGAATGTACATTTGTATTTTTCTAACAATTAAAGTCATGTCTCCTGATGACATAAAAACACATATTTGATTTATTCCAAAATAGGTAGGTAATATGTTAAAATAACAATATCAGTATTATTAAAATATGATTACAGGTAGCATTTTAAGATTTCTTTTCTTTTTTTCTTTTTTTGCCAAGGGAGGGACAGTTTAAGGGTGTGGGACTAAGAGATACAAACTATCATGTATAAAATAGACCACCAAGAATCCACTGTATAGCAGAGAGCATTATAGCTATTATTTGATAATAACTTTTAATGGAATATAATGTGTAAAAATTCTGAATCACCAGGCTGTACAGCTGAAACTAAAATAACATTATAAATCAACTATTTAAAGGAAATAAAGATATTTTTGCCATATCTTTGTTATTGAGATATATTCCAAAATTCTTATACAAATTATTAGAATGCAAAGCTTCTTTACATCTTTAACTTCACACTCAGGTTCTTTATTTTCCTTTGGAATTTAAGGATTTGTTTTCTATATTACACATTACATAAAACATATTCCTGCTTTCAAATTCAAAACTAAAGTAAGCCAAGCTCTGTTTTCTACTTTATTTTTTCCTTCTTTCTCTTATAGGTAACCATTATTATTAGTTTTTGTTTTACTTTCCATCTTTTTATCTCAGTTTAAAGATAACTTATAATATATACTCTTCTGCATCTTTCTGGAAGTATAATGATTTTAATTTCAATCATGTAGGTTTAACCATAATTTTGTCTTAATAGTTCCATGTCAAGAAGCAGTGTTTCTTTTTTCTTCTATTATACAAAAAAAAGCTACGATACATATTTCATACATACATCTTTGACTACCCTTTCACTATTTCCTTAGATTAGATTTCCAGAAGTATGATTTCTAATTTCAGTGTGAATATTTTAAGCTTAGTCACATAAATGCCAAGTTGCTTTGCCCGGATATGATATTCAAGTGTACTTTCCCCCATACCATTTGAAGTGCCAATTATCTGTGCTGACAATCTGACATGAATAAGAAAGGCATTATGGAACAGTCCATTTCTGTAACATTTCTTTCTTTGGTGACTTTCATCAAGTTAAGAGGTAATGAAATTTTGTATGAAATTTCAAATCATTCAAATCAATACTATAATGCAGAAGCTTTAAAATATAAAACCATAAAACTTCTACATTATGCCTTGGCATTTCTAGAATGATGTGAAAGTTTTATTTCTGATTTCCTTGTTCTTTTCAGCCTCTAAGCACAAAGCACTTATGGGATAGAGATCATGATATTCTTAACAACTTCCTTTCCCCTTTAGGATCCCACTCAGATCTGACTTTTGTTCTAGCAATTCTTCCCCAACAAAATTTACCTGCCTCATGTCAGGTCTCTCAGGACCTTCACAAATGAAAAGCAATTCATTTGATAAATCAGCAAGAAATATAGAATCAGTCAACTGTGTGATGTGGCTACCAGCAAAGCTCTTGTTATAGTTATTGAAAGTAAAGTGTTAGTCACTCAGTCATGTCTGAGACTTTGCAATCCTAAGGACTATAGCCCACGAGGCTCCTCTGTCATGGAATTCTCCAGGCAAAAACACTGGAGTGGGTAGCCATTCCCTTCTTCAGGGGATCTTCCCGACCCAGGGATCGAACCATCTGAGCCACCAGGGAAACCATAGTTATTGAAGTAGGTATCTATACTATGGAGGACCATGCCATATTTACAGTATTCATTAATGAAACAACTATTAAGTGCCAATTGGATATCAGGTCCTCTGCTAGGGTACTGGGGTTACAATGGTGAACTGCAAAGACATGTGCCTACTTTGATAGAACACACACTCTCCAGAGATCACAAATAAATGTCTCATTGCAGGGCTTCCCTGGTGGTCCAGTGGTTAAGACTCCACCTTGCAGTGCTAGGGATGCCGGTTCGATCCCTGGTCCAGGAAGATCCCACATGCGGTGGGGCAACTAATCCTGTGTGCCACAATTACTGAGCCCATGAGTTGCAACTACCGAGCACACTACGACACAGCTACTGAAGACCACACACCTGAGTCCACAACAAGGCAAGTCACTGAAAGGAGAAGCCTGCACACTGCACCTCGAGAAAGCCTGTGTGCAGCAATGCAAGACCAAGGGCAGCCAACGTGAACAAGTAAATAAAATGTAAAAAAAATAAATAACCCATTACATAACATACTTGACATTCAGTTTTGAGTCCCAAGAATTAAGAAGAATGTTGGCAAGCTAGTGCCCAAAGGGGTGACCAGAGTGGCGAGAGTGACTGTGCTGAATCCTAAAAGAAAAAGTCAAGAGAATGAGATATTCAGCCCAGTGGAATAAGATGGTTCCTTGGAGTTATATATTCTTCAAAGAAATCTTGAGCTGCAAAACCATGTTCAAGACTAGAAACAGTTGGCAATTACTTGCTTTTGGCTATATGACCTTTGTCAAACATACGTACAAGGACACCCAAGTAGCCCTCACTTTACATGGTACCAAGTTAACTGACATTAATGCATATTACACACATGTGTGACCTGCTTAAGCAAGGACTGAGTTTCCACATAAACAGTCGCACATTTGTGTTCGTATGGTGTTGTGCAAAGTGAGGGCTACTCACACCCTTACTGAAGTGCCTGTAGGGTAATGAAGCTTTAGTGCATGCCCTCTCCCTTATGTCCTCCAGTGGGCATTTAGGGTCTTACACTTGTAAGACCCTTAGAGTTTCTTAGCACACAACTGAAAATGAAAATGAGGGCTTCATGAAGGAAAGGATCTGTTAAATTTTTACTTCTACTGTATGTCCATCCCATAACAATATATTTAAGAAACAATTAAATTAGTGCTTCTGAGAGTGATGAGTCTGCTGCTACTGTGGATATATGCCCAGGTTACAATCTATCATTGTTTCCTATGCTGTCTCTGGTAAAATACATCTCACAATTGGCAGTAAGCATTTCTGAAATTTTGGGTTTAATATTTGCCTCTTATCCTCTAAAATATAAATTCATATTTCAATTGTGTTTAGCTT
This sequence comes from Bubalus bubalis, assembly GCF_019923935.1. Classification (NCBI taxonomy): domain Eukaryota; kingdom Metazoa; phylum Chordata; class Mammalia; order Artiodactyla; family Bovidae; genus Bubalus; species Bubalus bubalis. The sequence continues at coordinate 25,832,219 of NC_059177.1, read as the reverse complement.
GGTCCTCAGTTTATCTGCAGTGTTTACAAATAGGTGTTCACTAAATATTACTGGCTGAATGAATTAAATAATAAAGCAAGGAAAGAAGAAAGGGAAGAAGGGAGGAGAGCAGGGATAAAAGGAAGAAGGGGGACAAATAATTAGTAACTTTCAAATTTTATAAATTTAACTCTAGAAAATACTGTCAGATTTTTAAATTACAATCTATAAATGTGGTAACATGTGCAAATGGGTTACAGGGAACAACCAAAATGTTTTACAACTATGATTACTATTAGTATTGTTTGTTAACATTTATGGAGTTTACTTTCTGCCCAATATTAAGTTCTTTAGAAATTTCATGTTATTCAGCCTTCAAAATACATGGATGCAGCAGTAACTTTTTATTACCTCCATTTACCATTTCAGAGAGCATCTGGGTAAAGTACTAATAAGACTTTTTGCTAATTGCCTCTGTGTTTTCATGGTACCATAGAAGCTCACGATTCTCTAAAATAAAAGCAACTTTTAGCAGGACAGTCTTTGGTCTTTTTTGAATTATAGATTCCTGACACCATCTTGAAATGGAAGGGAAGATTTGGAAAGGGAACAGTTCCAATTTTAAAATCACACCACTTTCTATTCTCTTTGTCTCTGTATATACAGACGACTCTTACTTATCCACATGAATGGGATACACAGAAAATCTCCCTGCTAAGAATCATGAGGCCACAAAGACATAAAGACATGCTGTGTTTCCCTTTAATCCTGGAGTAGCTTGAGAAAGCAAACAGAGTAAGATTTTCTTTTTTTTTTGTCAACCTTTCTTGCCCAAAGGGAAGAGTCGAGTTCAATGAAACATGACAAAGTGCTTTGAGATCTGAGGAGCAATTATATCAACTCGAAGTATTTCATGTAAAGTCAAAGGTGGTTTTATGTCCTTGAAAAAGAGTGTCAATGCTCCCCTTTTATAGGTTTGTGCTTTGAAACAGTAGAGAAATCAAAACCCTATAATTTAATCCTTTTCTGCTTTGGGGGACACTTGTAAAGATTTGGGAAATAATAATACGATGCCTTGTGCTCTGAAGTCTCGCGTTATGTATCCCCTGTAGATTTCCTAAAATGAGACTGAGGCTACTGAGAAGAATATTGCTTTCTAAATGAAGCCAATACTTCTTGACAAGTCTTCATTAACAAAATTCACAATTCAGGGGCACTACTGAGCAGTGAGTGCAATGTATTGACAACTTGAGCCGTTACTGAAAATCTATATACCTGAAACAGTTACCCTCACCAGGGTTAAGTGCATTAAAAAAACTTTTTTTGGGGGGGTGCTGCTAACTCCCCAAGAGGGAAACCAATATATAGTCCCAACTTCCGTGTTTCTGTGACATTAACCTTGGAGGTTAGAATTATTGTAATCTGTCTTTTATATATGGTAAGTGCAGTTCTGAAATCTTTGGGGACCCTTTGTATAATGCTCTCTTGGAGCAAGGGGGTGCCAGTTGTAGCATCTGTGTTGCGGTATAAAGTATGTTTTATGTAAGTGTAAAATATGTTTCATCTCCAAAAAGAAATAACTTGAGAGTCTATTAAATATAAGAGCCTTCGCCACCGCAGCAATCACCTTTAAGGAGATTAGAGGAAAACAAAAGACTTCCGACCACGAAGACTAACTGCTCAGCGCTTGCTTGCCTCTTTTCTTTTAAATCCCTTTGTGTTACATTATTGAACAAGCCTCTTGGCTCCAGACTATTCTTCCTAATCACTAATGCTCCCATCACCTGCCACACTCCTGGTTCTTGCAAACCCAAGTCCAAATGCCAGGCTTCTGAGTCCCTGGAGGCCAACAGCCTAAAGAGGATTGCTCAGATTAAGCAGACTTCTTGCCTTGTGGATAACTGCCTCTGTGATTTGAGAATTTCACAGAAGTTCAAAATTTCCTCAACTTTTCAGCTGATAGTCCTTGATCTTCTCTGGACTCTAGGCCTTCCAGAACCTTGAATATACGTTATCTATTCTCTTTCCAGGGAAAAGAAAAGCGCATAAGCATGGAGCTTGGCCTGCAGTTCCCAGGATTTGATAGTGAATATTTCTGAGATTCTATTTCTGTTGATCTTACCAGAGGTTTGTGATGAAAAAGGTGAAATGAGGTCCCCCATTTATTTTTAGTACAAAGGATGCCCTCCTCCCCTTTGTCAGGGCTGCAGAACTAGCTCCTGAAAGAGACAGGTCCTTAAATCTTAGAGGCATAACACAATCTTGTGTGTGTGTGTGTGTGTGTGTGTGTGTGTGTGTGTGTGTGTATTGTTTTTTTCTCACCAGGTCTGATGCAGAGTCGGGCACTTGGTAGAATGTGTGGCTCCAAGGTGACAATAAAGGAACAAAGATGGGGATGGCAGGCCACCTCATAAATCCATCACCCCAGGCCATGCTGCTGATACCGGTTTTGTTTATAGACCTATTAATATGTTTCAAATCCACCCGTAAGAGAAACAAGACAATGTCAGAGTGACTGGTATTTGACGTGTATTATCCGATTTGGTGTCTGAAAATATTTTGTCTGGTGTCCGATCTTGTTGTTAGATTTGGGGTCTACTATCTCCCTGGGCTGTAACTTTTCATGGAGAGAGGGAGACAGAGAAAGAATTTAGGTGAAGTGCTGATTTTTTCTTTAAAAAAAGAAAAATAGACTTTATGCGGCTTAAGAGGATTTACTCACAAGAATGCTCTGATTTCTTAGAATGTCCACCTAAGTTAAAGAAAATATCTTGGCTGATTAGAATCTCCTTCTTTTGCTCAGATATTACAATAAAACAAATAAAATAGCATATTGAGAAAAAAACTCTTGCTCCCTAATACACACACACACACATACACACACACACACACTGGAATTGACACTATTTACATGGTACTTCAAGCTCCAACTTTATTTATTTGGCCACGTGTGTGGCATGTGGGTATTAGTTCCCTGACCAGGGATAGACCCTGTGCCCCCTGCAGTAGAAGTGTGCAGTCTTACCCACTGCACTGCCAGGGAAATCCAAGCCCCAACATTGATCTCTGACTTTTCCGTAGAAAGACAGATGAGAACCTGTATATCTGAGCCATGTTCCAGGGAGAAGCATTGATACTCCATCAACTGTAAGCCCTCTACACTGAAGAGAACTGTGTCAGGTCCTTTGAAAGTCTCTGACCACTGTGGCAAAGAGGAGAGAAAGAGAAAAACACAGGAGACTCATAAGGGATTGTTGCTCTATCTTGTCTTTCATGTCCTCATATTCAGTAAATGTGCTTTTTTCTTTTCATGCATGCCCTGTAGTAAATATTGCTTAATTCAATTTTACTGTGTAGGTAAGCTTACGATAACAGAAATAAGTCATTATTAAATGAAGTTAATTCATAAAGCACTACTCGAGGCTTACCTGTGGATTCCACAGGAGAAGCATCCATTTATTAACAATCTTCTCATTTCACCGTATTTTCCTCTTACATCAATCACATAAAAAACATAGGTGTCTTTTATTCATTTATCCACACAACAAATAGTTCTGAAGCCTCTACTATGTGCTTATGATTCTTCAAGCATGTAAAAGAATGTTAAAGAGATTTGTTCTCAGGACTTCCCTGGTGGTGCATGGATAGGAACCTGCCTGCCAATGTGGAGACATGGGTTCGACTTCTGGGCCAGGAAGATTGCACATGCTGAGGAGCAACTAAGCTCCTATGTCACCACTACTGAGCCTGTGTGCTGCAACCCCTGAAGCCCTCATGCCCAGAGCCTATGCTCTTCAACAAAAGCCACCACTTTGAGAAGCCTGTGGACCACATCCAGAGAGTAGCCTCAACTCTCCATAACTAGAGAAAGCCTGCATATAGCAATGAACACCCAGCACAACCAAAAATAACATTGTAAAAGAGGAGCGATTTGTGGTCCATTTTCCAAAGGAATATGAAAAGAGAATTGCAAACAGGACTTAAAAATCTCAGAACATCTGTTTACAGTGTGCTTCAACATAAGTAGAAATCCAGAATATATGATTCATAGGTTTGTATCTCCGAGGCTGGAAGCCTGGGTGTTACATTCCACAGACTCTTGTATCTCTAGGGCTCTGGATTCAATCTACCTGTGCCAGTGAGACATGCTTGTGTGCGCAGAGGAAGATGTAAGAGGCAGAACAGGCCACCTTCCTCCAGCAGGGGAGGCTGACAGTGTTGCTTTCAGAAGACAAGAGCATCTGCAGGGTCTGGCAAGACTCTATATCCTCTGCCAGTTCTCACCTTTGGCAGCTCCTTTCTGATGTTAATGCCGTTTACAGGATGTGACCTAAAGATTCAGCAGCAGTATTTCCCACCTACCTCCCACCTAATTCCAAGTGTGAAATTCTGTTCTGTTTGAAATAATTAATATTCTTTTCTTTACCTGCTCTGAAATCTACTGATACAGCAATTCTTTTCTTTGCAAAAGAATTCTTCATTTTTAAAATAGGATTTGCTGAGAGGCTATGTCTCCTGCAGATATCAGTTCCATAGGTTTTTAATACTAAATGAAATAAGGGTCCTTTTGTCAGATGTGCTGGGAAAATCTTCATTTTTATCTCATTCTTGAAAATCACGATGAACGTTATTTATCATTCAACACATTGGCATGCGGAAGTGTCTACAAGTCCAGCAATAGAATAACCACATTGAACTTTGTTTTAACAAAGCTCTATTTTTCACACTTAATTAATCGAGTTTTTTTTTTTTTTTTTTTTTTTAATGTAACCTTTTTGGAGCATCTTAGAAAATTACCCTTTAAAAACTTCATTATGGTAAGTGGCATATTGTACCATTTCTGGAAATAGTAAATTCCTGTAATAAGTGATGCTTTTCTTTATAAAATAAAATTAACCACACTGGTTTTCCCAGGATACAGATATTACAAAAAATAATTTATTACTATTGCAGAAAGTATGTCCAGAAGAGTATTCATATGAATGGATTTTCACGTTTTAAGTAGTGTTACAAAAAGCTGTCAAATCTATCTAGAAGCTTTTAAAGATAAACTCAAGGCCAATCTCTGTTACAAGTATATCTGATTTTCAGCAGGAAGACTGCTGTAATTATTCAGAGCTGCATTTTAGTCTGCTAGGGCTGCCACAACAAAACACCATAGATTGGGCAGCTTAAAAGAGATTTACATCCTCACAGTTTCAGAGCCTGGAAAGTCCAAGCTCAAGGTTCTGCAGAGTTTAGTTTCTGGTAAGGGCTCTCTGGCTTGAAGATGGCGTCCTCTGATCAAAAGTGGGGAGAGGGGGAAGAGAGAAAGCCATCTTCCTCTTCTTGTAAGGCCACTAATCCTATCAGATTTAGGTCCCACCATTATGACCTTATTAATTATCTCTTAAAAGGCCTGTCTCCTAACATAATCAAAATGTAGGTTAGAGCTTCGGTAAGAATCTTTTAGGGACACAAATCAATTCATAGCAAGTGGATATCCAGTTGATAATAGCAGTAGGGTCATACAAATTGTTTATAGTCAGTAACTGTTTTGATTCATCAGGACATCTGTACCTTTTAAAAATATTTTGACTATTATCATTGATTGAAATTGAGATATTGGAATCACTGTGTGTACCTCTTGTCTAGAGGTAAAACCAAATAGAATCACATGATCTTAAAGTTATTGTTGGACATGTTCTACTGAGTTATATAAACTTACATTATTAAACTAACATAAGGACATTGACTTCAAATTTTAGGAGACAGAAAATTCTCTTTTCTCCAGCTCTTCTCAGTGTTGTGCTAATGATCAGAGTATTCTCAAAGCATGAATTGCACTTCTAACTGTGCCTTCTCAGACTTAGTTCAGAGGAGTTAATCCAACTTGAGACCAACACACTTGCAGTCATGGAGCCCATTATTTCATATGTCTTTGTTCAGAAAGGCAATGCATTCCTATGTGACTTCAGTCCAAGCCTTTTTGTTTTTTCTTGGAAATCTTCCTGATTTTCCTGACGGTGGTACACAAGGCACCCTCTCTCCAAGAATACATCCTAATTAGAGTGTTTTCAAATTAGAGGAACAGACCACATTCTGCTTCCTGACACCTTTTGAACATTTTACAATTTACATTAATTAGACAAACTGGGTGGTGTTCTAACAGGTACATTAATCTGACTTTTCCTTGGAGTAAATCACGTAATTAAGATTAAGGCCATTGTCAGAGTGGGGAAGGAACTCCCCCCTGAATGGAATTACATCTCTGTTTGTGATTAACCTTCTTCCCCACTGGTTTTTGCAAAACAAAGAAAATGGGCCTCTGAATAAGAGTGTGTATTCTCCCTCCTCTGTTGATTTGGAGCCTATTGGGACAAGTTTTATATAATGTTATCTGTTGTTCAGAGTCAGAGAGGAAAAAAAGTGACAATCCTATTAACAAGAAAGATAAGTCAGAGATTCTTTCACTGCGAAGTTCATATTAAGCAATTTCAGGCATGTAACTATTTTAAAATTAATTCACAAAGCAGCTCGAGTGTTTTATATCACTATTATAGTGTTTCTGTGTTTATTACCAAATGCTACTGTCCATTCTCTTCTGTATTTTTCTCCTACCATGAAGGACATTCAATATAACATTGAGGTCAACTAAAACTTTTAAATGTCCCCTAAATTTTAAACACCATTTGTTCAAAATTTTGACAAACCTCTGGACTTTGGCCAATTCCAAGAATGTTGATTTCAGACGCAAACGGACACACCGATGAAAAATTAAGGGTTTGTTGCATTACAATACCAGCTCTGCAACCAATCAATCATGTAACCTATATTAACTTCTCAGAGTTGCCATTTCCCCTTCTACAAAAGAAAGATAATAATAGTACCTGCTTCATAATACTGTTGTGAGAACTGAGATACTTAACATGAGATAATGTTGTGAGAATTGAGATAAGAAGAGAAGTTAATGAACTGTTTCTTTCGATATATGCACTGTGATTTGAAAACATGTTTCCTTTATGTGTGTGTATTGTGTGGTCTGCGTCCCTAAATAGACCAAATCCTATCATTAGAACCAGTTTATTTTTCTAATATATTTAAGGAAGTTTAATGTTACCCTTTCTGGAAATCAATTTCTACTCTCATGCTTCTTCCAGGCATCAGGAAGTCCTGATTTGATTGACTTGTAGAGAAAGAAAGTACTTAAGCGCCCCCTGGTGGTAGCTTTTGGCTTTTGCTCCTGCTATCTCCACAGCTAATAGTTCCACAAATACCATGAAGATCATGCAAAATGAAGTCTTGGCCCATTAAGTTAATTAAGCACCACTCGGCACCATGGTGTGTATGACCCAATCTAACGATTTTCATGATCCAAAAATGAGGCTAAATTTAGAGTAACGTCTCTCCTTTGACTGTGAATTCAGTCACAGCCAAACTCTTATTAGAGTGATTTTAGATTATGTGATTTCTGGGGTAGGCACTCCAAAATTAACTTATAAATTGAATGTTCACATAATCTAAAGCACTTAGCCACCGTTCATTAAAATTTAAATAAAATTTTTTCTCTAACCGCCAACACTCTCTCCACCAAACTATGAATTCTACTTTCTTGCCAACACCCTGAACCAAAGCACAGCAGGATATTGAGTGGTTAATACTATTTCTTTATTTCCCCCTCATTTTTACCCCTGAGCCTTCAAGATTCAGCATATGTACTAGGTCTTCCCTAGGACTGCAAGCCAGCTGTGATATAGTGACAAGAGGCAGCCAAGTGGATCAATAATAATAATCCAGCCACCACCTTGACATGAGCCGTAAGTTTCCCTGGCTTTGTGGGCAATTCATGCAGCTTGCGCAATGTTGCCACATGTGTCTGGGACTCACAGGAAGAAGACTGCAGTATATCTATTAATGTAGGTGCCGGCAGCCAAATAGTGGAATTAGTGGAATTGTTCAAAGATTCGTATTTCCAAATGTACTACAAACACTGCCATTGGGAGTGTTGTACTTTAAATGGGAAGTTCTGATCTTACAGGGAGAGCCCTCTGATGGCCTAATTAAGTCAACTCCTCAACTTTTACTTCTTTTATGAGTTGGTTGAGTTTAACTAAAGTCTTTCAGCACCTACAAAAGAATCTGGTTAGTTCTCTGAGAAGGTATTTGAGTCCTTAAGAACAATGTTTTGGGGTTTCCCTAAGGTAAATTCAGAAACTGTTCAAAGAAGTTGATTTTATGAACCACCACTCTGACCCACACCCTGACCCATCTACTTCCTCCTTTTCATTCCCAAAGCTACTACCCTGTTGAGACTCTTTCTTTCTGAGCTATTTTTAAGCATCCCTGAACAGATGTCTTCCTCTCAAAGCTTTATCCCTCATATTCATCTCACATAGTGTGGCCAGAACAATCTTCATAAGGAACTTCTAATATTGTCACCTTTTCACTCAAAACTAACATTCTCTAGAAACAGAGTCCAGTGATTATGTATGTGTTTGTTGTTGATGCTTAGTGGCTCAGGCACGTCTGACTCTTTTGCGACCCCACAGACTGCAGTCTGCCAGGCTCCTCTGTCCATGGAATTCTCCAGGCAAGAATACTGGAGTGAGTAGCCCTTCCCTTCTCCAGGGGATCTTCCCAACTCAGGGATGGAACTCGTTTCCTGCATTGGCAGATGGATTTTTTACCTGAGCCACAAGGGAAGCCCCTTATGTATATATGTGCTGTGCTTAGTCGCTCAGTTGTGTCCGACTCTTTGAGACCCTATGGACTGCAGCTCACCAGGCTCCTCTGTCGGTGGGGATTCCTCCCTCAAGAATACTGGAGTGGGTTGCCACACCCTCCTCCAGTTTATGTATATATGCTGCTGCTGCTGCTGCAGCTAAGTTGCTTCAGTCGTGTCCGACTCTGTGCAACCCCATAGACAGCAGCCCACCAGGCTCCCCCGTCCCTGGGATTCTCCAGGCAAGAACATTGGAGTGGGTTGCCATTTCCTTCTCCTTATGTATATATCAGATCAGATCAGATCAGTCACTCAGTCGGGTCCGACTCTTTGCGACCCCTTGAATCGCAGCATGCCAGGCCTCCCTGTCCGTCACCAACTCCCAGAGTTCACCCAGACTTACGTCCATCGAGTCAGTGATGCCATCCAGCCATCTCATCCTCTGTCGTCCCCTTCTCCTCCTGCCCCCAATCCCTCCCAGCATCAGAGTCTTTTCCAATGAGTCAACTCTTCGCATGAGGTGGCCAAAGTACTGGAGTTGCAGCTTTAAAATCATTCCTTCCAAAGAAATCCCAGGGCTGATCTCCTTCAGAATGGACTGGTTGGATCCCTTGCAGTCCAAGGGACTCTCAAGAGTCTTCTCCAACACCACAGTTCAAAAGCATCAATTCTTCGGCGCTCAGCTTTCTTCACAGTCCAACTCTCACATCCATACATGACCACAGGAAAAACCATAGCCTTGACTAGATGGACCTTTGTTGGCAAAGTAATGTCTCTGCTTTTGAATATGCTATTTAGGTTGGCCATAACTTTCCTTCCAAGGAGTAAGCGTCTTTTAATTTCATGGCTGCAGTCACCATCTGCAGTGATTTTGGAGCCCAGAAAAATAAAGTCTGACACTGTTTCCACTGTTTCTCCATCTATTTCCCATGAAGTGATGGCACCGGATGCCATGATCTTCATTTTCTGAATGCTGAGCTTTAAGCCAACTTTTTCACTCTCCACTTTCACTTTCATCAAGAGGCTTTTTAGTTCCTCTTCACTTTCTGCCGTAAGGGTGGTGTCATCTGCATATCTGAGGTGATTGATATTTCTCCCGGCAATCTTGATTCCAGCTTGTGCTTCTTCCAGTCCAGCGTTTCTCATGATGTACCCTGCAGATAAGTTAAATAAGCAGGGTGACAATATACAGCCTTGACGTACTCCTTTTCCTATTTGGAACCAGTCTGTTGTTCCATGTCCAGTTCTAACTGTTGCTTCCTGACCTGCATACAGATTTCTCAAGAGGCAGGTCAGGTGGTCTGGTATTCCCATCTCTTTCAGAATTTCCCACAGTTTATTGTAATCCACACAGTCAAAGGCTTTGGCATAGTCAATAAAGCAGAAATAGATGTTTTTCTGGAACTCTCTTGCCTTTTCCATGATCTAGCGGATGTTGGCAATTTGATCTCTGGTTCCTCTGCCTTTTCTAAAACCAGCTTGAACATCAGGAAGTTCATGGTTCACGTATTGCTGAAGCCTGGCTTGGAGAATTTTGAGCATTACTTTACTAGCGTGTGAGATGAGTGCAATTATGCGGTAGTTTGAGCATTCTTTGGCATTGCCTTTCTTTGGGATTGGAATGAAAACTGACCTTTTCCAGTCTTGTGGCCACTGCTGAGTTTTCCAAATTTGCTGGCATATTGAGTGCAGCACTTTCACAGCATCATCTTTCAGGATTTGGAATAGCTCAACTGGAATTCTATCACCTAATTTAAAAATTCCAGGTCACATATGGAAACAAAAACCAAAAAAGCAAGCAAATCTATTGCCAGATGCCATTATAATTGGCTCCCTTCCCCAGAGGTCAATGAGACCTCAGAACACTTAATAAAAAGCTGGAGATGAATGTGCCATAAAACTCTCCATTTAAAAAAAGTGGTGAAATGCAATCTGGACATTTATGGCTGGTTGGTGTCAGAGTTGGAAAACAAGGTACCCAGCTTCCTAGTCAAGGGAGCCTTTCACACTGTCACACGACCCTCATACACTGATGTGCACATGCTCCCAGAAGCCTCAAGGGCTGCAACGAAGGAAGTTAATGGCAGTCAAATATACAAATCAAGAAAGTTAAAATAGGGAGACGTATTGATAGAAGAAGCAAAAGGGCTGAGAAAAAAAAAAATCATCTTGGTTGATAAGTGATGTGCTTTCTGATCAGAAAGTGTCCCTCTCCACCTAAAGAAGTCCTTAGCTTCAAACCTTACATTGATTCCTTGAGACTGTGATTAATTCTGTGACCAGCTAAAGCAAGTACTACTATTAGCAAAAGAGGGTTTGAGTCTGGGTGATGCCAAAATTTTTTCAATATGGTCTCAGGAGAACATTCAGCTCAGAGGCCTAGTATCCAAACCATTGGTCTAAAAGTCTACACATTAATAATTTGCCACCTCCTGCCAACAGCTCTACTGCACGGATAGAGGGGACATGGCTGCTCTTCAAGAGGCAACAGAAAGGACATAGCTGTTGTGACTGGCCTGGACCTTGGCAAAGGAATTGGTTCTTTAGCATGAATTCACATAAAATCACCTTGTTTAAAAATGAAGATTTCCAGATTATAAGATCCTAGTTCTGTGTAGCCAAGGAGCCTTTGAGAAGTGTTATTCTAAAGCTATTCATTTCAGTCTTGCATACACACAGCATCACTGGAAATCATGTCATGCATACACATATGCCTGGAGAAGGACATGGCAACCCACTCCAGTATTCTTGCCTGGAAAATCCCATGGACAGGGGAGCCTGACAGGCTACAGTTCATGGGGTTGCAAAGAATTTGACACGACTGAGCATGCACGCGTGCACACACACACACACACACATACATATTTCATATATACATTTCAAATATATACACACACACGTGTGTGTGCTCACAAGGACAAAAAGTTTGTGATCTTGGCTTCATTAATAACTTTTAAAAGCCTTCCTTTGTAAAAGAGCTGAATAATTTAATTAATTATTAGAAATTGTAATTTGCCTAACTGATACTATGAAAATAAAATGATGGAGTAGACAACACTTTTCCAAATGAATTCACAATTTAGTCACACACATAAATATGTGTGTGTGTGTGATTTCCATTCCATAATGAGTTTGTCTGGACCTCCATTCTCTAAAAGGTGACCAAAAGTTTATAGATCAAATAATTTCTATCATAAACAGAAGTCAACATAGATTACAATTAAACACTAAATAAGAATTTTACAGCAATGAAATGTGTTAACTATATATGCTCAGTTCAGTTCAGTAGCTCAGTTGTGTTCGACTCTTTGTGACCCCATGGACTGCAGCACGCCAGGCCACCCTGTCCATCACCACCTCTCAGAGTTTACTCAAACTCATGTCCATAGAGTTGGTGATGCCATCCAATGATTTTGTCCTCTATTGTTCCCTTCTCCCGCCTTTAATCCTTCCCAGCATTAGGGTCTTTTATAATGAGACAGTTCTTCGCATCAGGTAGCCAAAGTATTGGAGTTTCAGCTTCAACATCAGTCCTTCCAATGAATATTCAGGACTGATTTCCTTTAGGATTGACTGGTTTGACCTCCTTGCCGTTCAAGGGACTCTCAAGAGTATTCTCCAACACCACAGTTCAAAAGCATCAGTTCTTTGGTGCTCAGCTTTCTTTATAGTCAAACTCTCACATCCGTACATGACTACTGGAAAAACCATAGCTTTGATTAGATGGATCTTTGTTGGCAAAGTTATGTCTCTGCTTTTTAATATGCTGTCTAGGTTGGTCATAGATTTTAGCTTTTCTTCCAAGGAGCAAGTGTCTTTTAATTTCATGGCTGCAGTGATTTTGGAGCCCCCCAAAATAAAGTCTGTCACTATTTCCATTGTTTCCCCATCTACTTGTCATGAAGTGATTAGACCAGATGCCATGATCTTAGTTTTCTGAATGTTGAGTTTTAAGCTTTTTCACTCTCCTCTTTCACTTTCATCAAGAGGCTCTTTAGTTTTTCTTTGCTTTCTGCCATAAGGGTGGTGTCATCTGCATATCTGAGGTTATTGATATTTCTCCCAGCAATCTTGATTCCAGATTGTGCTTCATCCAGCCCAGTGTTTCTCATGATGTACTCTGCATATAAGTTAAATAAGCAGGGTGACAATATACAGTCTTGATGTACTCCTTTCCCAATTTGGAACCAGTCTGTTGTTCCATGTCCAGTTCTAACTGTGGCTTCTTGACACAGGAGGCAGGGAAGGTGGTCTGGTAGTCCTATCTCTTTAAGAATTTTTCACAGTTTATTGTGATCCAAAAGGCTTTGGCATAGTCAATAAAGCAGAAGTAGATGTTTTTCTGGAACTCTCTTGATTTTCTGATGACCCAATGGATGCTGACAATTTGATATACACACACACACACTACACACACACACACACACAAACAAACATATATACACACACACACTATACATTTTGAAGAGCTGAAAAGAGAAACTCTTTAAAATCAAAAACCAGGCAACATGAGAGAATTAACTGAGCACAGATTATGCTGAATTTCTTGGTAACCTTTAGCTCAGAGCCTCTAAGGAATATCTGTGTTGTGCCAGATCAGATCAGACCAGATCAGTCACTCAGTCGTGTCCGACTCTTTGCGACCCCATGAATCGCAGCACGCCAGCCCTCCCTGTCCATCACCAACTCCCGGAGTTCACTCAGACTCATGTCCATCGAGTCAGTGATGCCATCCAGCCATCTCATCCTCTGTCGTCCCCTTCTCCTCCTGCCCCCAATCCCTCCCAGCATCAGAGTCTTTTCCAATGAGTCAACTCTTCGCATGAGGTGGCCAAAGTACTGGAGTTTCAGCTTTAGCATCATTCCTTCCAAAGAAATCCCACGGCTGATCTCCTTCAGAATGGACTGGTTGGATCCCTTGCAGTCCAAGGGACTCTCAAGAGTCTTCTCCAACACCACAGTTCAAAAGCATCAATTCTTCGGCGCTCAGATTTCTTCACAGTCCAACTCTCACATCCATACATGACCACAGGAAAAACCATAGCCTTGACTAGATGAACCTTTGTTGGCAAAGTAATGTCTCTGCTATTGAATATGCTATTTAGGTTGGTCATAACTTTCCTTCCAAGGAGTAAGCGTCTTTTAATTTCATGGCTGCAGTCACCATCTGCAGTGATTTTGGAGCCCAGAAAAATAAAGTCTGACACTGTTTCCACTGTTTCCCCATCTATTTCCCATGAAGTGGTGGGACCGGATGCCATGATCTTCGTTTTCTGAATGCTGAGCTTTAAGCCAACTTTTTCACTCTCCACTTTCACTTCCATCAAGAGGCTTTTGAGTACCTCTTCACTTTCTGCCATAAGGGTGGTGTCATCTGCATATCTGAGGTTATTGATATTTCTCCCGGCAATCTTGATTCCAGCTTGTGTTTCTTCCAGTCCAGCGTTTCTCATGATGTACTCTGCATATAAGTTAAATAAGCAGGGTGACAATATACAGCCTTGACGAACTCCTTTTCCTATTTGGAACCAGTCTGTTGTTCCATGTCCAGTTCTAACTATTGCTTCCTGATCTGCATACAAATTTCTCAAGAAGCAGATCAGGTGGTCTGGTATTCCCATCTCTTTCAGAATTTTCCACAGTTTATTGTGAGCCACACAGTCAAAGGCTTTGGCATAGTCAATAAAGCAGAAATAGATGTTTTTCTGGAACTCTCTTGCTTTTTCCATGATCTAGCGGATGTTGGCAATTTGATCTCTGGCTCCTCTGCCTTTTCTAAAACCAGCTTGAACATCAGGAAGTTCACAGTTCACATATTGCTGAAGCCTGGCTTGGAGAATTTTGAGCATTACTTTACTAGTGTGTGAGATGAGTGCAATTGTGCAGTAGTTTGAGCATTCTTTGGCATTGCCTTTCTTTGGGATTGGAATGAAAACTGACCTTTTCCAGTCCTGTGGCCACTGCTGAGTTTTCCAAATTTGCTGGCATATTGAGTGCAGCACTTTCACAGCATCATCTTTCAGGATTTGGAATAGCTCAACTGGAATTCTATCACCTCCACTAGCTTTGTTCGTAGTGATGCTTTCTAAGGCCCACTTGACTTCACATTCCAGGATGTCTGGCTCTAGGTCAGTGATGACACCATTGTGATTATCTGGGTCGTGAAGATCTTTTTTGTACAGTTCTTCTGTGTATTCTTGCCTTCTCTTCTTAATATCTTCTGCTTGTGTTAGGTTCATACCATTTCTGCCCTTTATCAAGCTCATCTTTGCATGAAATGTTCCTTTGGTATCTCTGATTTTCTTGAAGAGATCCCTAGTCTTTCCCATTCTGTTGTTTTCCTCTATTTCTTTGCATTGATTGCTGAAGAAGGCTTTCTTATCTCTTCTTGCTATTTTTTGGAACTCTGCATTCAGATATTTATATCTTTCCTTTTCTCCTTTGCTTTTGGCTTCTCTTCTTTTCACAGCTATTTGTAAGGCCTCCCCAGAGAGCCATTTTGCTTTTTTGCATTTCTTTTCTATGGGAATGGTCTTGATCCCTGTCTCCTGTACAATGTCACGAACCTCATTCCATAGTTCATCAGGCACTCTATCAGATCTAGGCCCTTAAATCTATTTCTCACTTCCACTGTATAATCATAAGGGATTATGTCTGTGTTGTACAGACATCATCTAAGCAACTGAATGTAAATTGGAAATTGAGGAAAGGTATGGTCTAGATGAGAGTTTATTACCCTTGATGCTACTGATATTTTTAGCTGGATATTCCCTTATTACAAGAGGGTTTCCCATTGATGTAGGATATTCACAGCATCCATGGTCTCTGCATACTAGATCCCAGTAACATGTTAACTCCTCTAGTTGCATCCACCAAAAATGTCTCCAGTGTGCGTCATGGGGAGAGTGTGTGTGTGTGTGTGAAATCACCCTGGCTGAGAACCACTGGTCTAGATACAGAAATGGGTGAATCACAGCTGTGTGGGTGGTGTTGAAGCCAGTGAGAAAGTTAAATATGTAAAGAACTATGAGATACAAAATATATATATATATTTATAGGGTAAGCATGGCAGGGGATGAGGAAGTGAAAGAGGTTCAACCTAAGAGGTGGGAGAGAGACCAAGCAAACAATTTCTAACAGTCAGTTTCAGGAAGGAGTCATTTGTTTTAGAGATGGAATACCTTAAGTGTCCATTGATCTGATAAATAAAAGATCATTATTAACTCAATGAGTCCAGTTTTAGTGGGTTGGTGAGGGCAGAAATGAACTGTAATGAGGAAGAGAATGCTGATTAATTCTTGAAAGACATAAAATATGAAGGGAATCAAAAGGGAGGTAGCTAGATTAGGTATGTGGGATAGAAAGGTTGAATATATTTATCTATTTTTAGTGATAAGAGAGACAAGATTGTTAAAAGTTGAAAAAGAGCAAATAATATGGGAGAAGCCAAAAAATTGCATTCTGAGACTCATAGGACCAACACTAATGCTATTGTTTTAAATATACAACATTACTGTAACCAGACAGTGAAACATGACGTTTGGGTTGTGGTGCTGATTTTACCTTGTAACTGACAGTATGACAGGTGTCCTTATTTAAAAGACTCCATTTTCAGATGCATGAAAAAAGAAGCATTTAGAAAGTGAAGGAACATTAAGAAGTTAAGGTCAAAAGAAAATGTCAAGTCTGTGAAAGGAAAGGACAATGCCTAGAAACAGCCAAGGGAGATGCTAGGGGCAAGGAGGAATATTAAACCTAAACTCAGGTCAGCCCAATTACAGTCCACTGGTATCACCTCTTTCTAGATTTTTTTTTTTTAAAGACATTCGGATCTTTTTAGCCTGGAGGACTATAGTATGTGCAATAACCACACCTTTTCCTGTTAAAAAACTGTAGAGATCTGGGAAATGGTGTTATTCTTTGCCCACAATGATTGATGTTAGCTTTCCTTGGCTGATGGTTCGTTATTCTTTCATCCCCAAACATAATTTGGGAATATTTTATTTTCTGTGAAAACATAGAAATAATTACTCCTCAAATTATGTGTGTTTTGGAGTTCAGATAGCTGTAGTCTTCTCAAGTACTGGAGTAGCAAGCAGACAGATAAATCCAGTGACACCATTATGTTCTCTTTACAATGAGGAAGTTTAATAACAAGGTCTCTAGAGTACCTCCAATATTGAAAACTGAATTATTATTTTTCTAACATCCTGGGAACACCAGCAATATAACTTAGTGGCTAAAGTTACAGTCAATCTGTGTGTGTGTGTGTGTGTGTGTGTGTGTGTGTGTGTGTATATGTGTGTGATGTAATGAGGCATTTTCGTTAAGTCAGGCAATTCAGGTATATTAACTCTTTAAACCATTAAAATCATTATCTAGTGCCCTGAGGTAGCAATTTACTAAATGGTATTCTAAGCAGCCTGGAAAATTTAATGGAGCCTCTGAGAAATGACCAAAGGCTTTCGACTGGAAACTGTCCTTACATTGTCCAGCATAAAACCATATTGGTGTGAAGATGAGCCATTAACAACGTTTCATACATAACATATATGTAGCTACATTTTGGTGATTTATTCCCAACAAAATGTGCATTTGCTGACATGGAAGAACAATCTTCAGAGGAAATGGATCTGTAATATATGACTTGATATGTCTTCCAAATCAAGCTGCCATTAAAGACAAGAATTTGTGTACATGAATTGATCAAATAAATGACCATTCACTCTGATGAATGCTATCACTAAAAAATGACAACCGAACAATAATATCAGAATATATAACAGCATTGAAATACTCTTGTCTCAGAAATAGCAAAGCTCTTGTCTTAAATCATATCTCATAGAAAATCTCAATAAATACTCAAGAAATAGATTATTACTTTCTTACAAATAGTAAGAAATGTGCTCTGTCTTATTATTCACATAATGGAGAAAGCAGGTAAATATTTATAAGACAACTCATAACAAAATGTATAGTAATCAAAAGAAGACATTATTTAAGAATGAAAAAGGAATGTGGCAGACAGTGCTTAATTTTACATATTCTTAGCTTTACACCTCTATCTTCACCCTCACTGGTTAAATCCCCAGATTACCTTAGTACGTTCTGTTTGTTCAATTTTTTAAAAAAATTATTTATTTTTTATTGAAGTATAATTGCTTTACAAAATTTTGCTGTTTTCTGTCAAATCTCAATATGAATCAGCCATAGGTATACATATATCCCCACCCTTTTGAAACTTCCTCCTGTCTCCTTCCCAATCCCACCCTTCTAGGTTGATACAGAGCCCCTGTTTGAGTTTCCTGAGCCAATCAGCAAATTCACATTGGCTATCTATTCTACATATGGTAATGTAAGTTTCCATGTCACCCGTCTCCTAGAGTAATGGAAATAAAAACAAAAGTAAACAAGTGGGACCTGATTAAACTTAAAAGCTTTTGCACAGCAAAGGAAACTATAAGCAAGATGAAAAGACAACCCTCAGAATGGGAGAAAATAATAGCAAATGAAACAACTGACAAAGGATAAATTTCCAAAATAAACAGCTCATACAACTCAAATACCAGAAAACAAACAACCCAATGAAAAAGTGGGAAATAGACCTATACAGACATTTCTCCAAAGAAGACATACAGGAGGCTAACAAACACATGAAAAGATGCTCAACATTATTCATTATTAGAGAAATCCAAATCAAAACTACAATGAGATACCACCTTACACTGGTCAGAATGGCCCTCATCAAAAAGTCTACAGACAATAAATGTTTGTTCAATTGTGAGTGTGTCTTCTTCCCCAGCCGTAGGGATAAACCTTGGCTACAGTGATCTCAGGGAGTTTTGGATAACTCACTGCTACAGGGATTGGTTTGTGTTACCCAGGCATTGACCAATCAGCACATGGTGTTCCAGGTCCTGTGAGACTGGCTGCCGGATAGTTCTATGAGCAGAAAGCTCGATACCCTTCGTTGTCCTTGTTCAGTTGCCCAGTTGGTCCGACTCTTTGCGACCCCATGGACTGCAGCACGCCAGACACACTTCATGGGTGTGAATACTGTTCAGTTCAGTTCAGTTCAGTCGCTCAGTCGTGTCCGACTCCTTGCAACCCCGTGAATCGCAGCACGCCAGGCCTCCCTGTCCATCACCAACTCCCGGAGTTCACCCAAACTCAACAATACTGTTAGTGGGTGCCAATCAGAAAACACTGTTTTGCGTTCTACTGGTGGCCATCTTGTGAATATGGTCAAAATATAAATATAAAATGAATATGTGGAGAAAGACACACAGCAATCACAGAAAGGTCAAGCTCTTATTAAACCAAGGATTATCCTAATCTACCTCTGAACTTCAGTTTACATGAACTTCAGTTAATCCTTTTTATAGTTTAAGCCAGTTTGAATTGGATTATCTTTTATTTGCTGTCAGATGCATCCTTCACTATTACATAGACTGCAATCATCTTAATTTCATTGACTTGAGCTTTAATTTCTTCATATGTCAAATGAGGATACATTTGTCTGTCTATATTAATGATATAAGAATATCCAACCAGACATATGAAAATACAGTTAACCTTTGAATGATGTGTATTTAAACTATGTGGGTCTACTTACAGGTAGATTTTTAAAAATAGTAAATACTACAGTACTACACAATCTGTACTTAGCTAAGTCTGTGGATGCAAACTTGTGGATACTGAGGAACCACATATGCAAACAGTCAACTGTAAATTATATATGGATTTTCAACTTTGCAGAGGGCCCATGCTCCTAACCGGAGAAGGCAATGGCACCCCACTCCAGTACTCTTGCCTGGAAAATCCCATGGACGGAGGAGCCTGGTGGGCTGCAGTCCATGGGGTCGCTAGGAGTCGGACACGACTGAGCGACTTCATTTTCACTTTTCCCTTTCATGCATTGGAGAAGGAAATGGCAACCCACTCCAGTGTTCTTGCCTGGAGAACCCCAGAGACGGGGGAGCCTGGTGGGCTGCCGTCTATGGGGTCGCATAGAGTCGGACACGACTGAAGCGACTTAGCAGCAGCAGCAGCAGCATGCTCCTAGCACCTGTGTTATTTAAGGGTCAATTCTACTTTGTAAAATACTGTAAAGAATGTATGGCACTATTATGTGCCAAAATAAAACAAATTTATTTTTCTTTTAAGAATCAAGTTACTCTCAGATGACATTCTATTTTATAAAATACTTTTTAGGTTTTTTTTTGTTTTTTTCCTTTCCTAAGTCATATTGTTTGCCAGATGTGCAGTTCACAAATTGAGGTATAAAATCAAGTTATTGGTCATAAAAGTGGATTTTCTGTAGTATATTTCACTAAGAGCTGTGGGGACAGTTTCTCTCTTGATCTGGATTCACTCTGAAGATATTCTACATCAAAGAAAACCTAATTCATCCTAGAAGGTGCATAAGAACAATTTTGTTACTCCACAAAGCTCTGAATTACTGCATTCCTGTAAAAGTTGTTCGATCTTTCATGATGTATGTCTACTGCTTTTCCCTTTCACTAAAATATGCTAAAGGTTCTTATCTTAAAGATAACTTTGAAACTCTGCATATGAGCATACTCGATTGTCACTTTTATAAGTTATTAAGAATCCATAAACATATATAGTTTGGAAAAACACATGTACACTTAGAGTTCCTTAAGAATATCTGTGGTAGACTATTTCAATGCTTTATTTCCCCTCTCCCAGCAATGGAATTACACACCAAAAACTTCTCCAGTAACTCTGCAGCATCTCTGATCCCACTAATCCCTGGATAGAGATTGGTAACTTGCTATCTGACCAATGTGAATTTGGTAGATATGGCAACGTAGAGGTTTGAAATGTTTCTCTGATTGGGCTTGACCTCCTGTATCTCTGCCTCTGTGATGAGAACATGTGAAACTATCTCTCTGAGAGTAAAAGAAAACACATAAATAAGAACCAAACCACCCAGCCAAGCCTAGCTTAGATCAGGAGAGCTATGTCTGGACCAGCCTACAAAAATGTCGATCCACAGGCAATTCAGAGATGTGTGAGATTTAATACATGCTTATTGCTTTAAGCTAATGAGTGTGAGGAGATTTGCTAAGCAGAATTTCGTGGCAATAGCAAATTGAAACAGCTATGTGTGTGGGTACGTTTGTATGTATGTTCAACACCGTGAAGCATCAGATCAGATCAGATCAGATCAGTCGCTCAGTCGTGTCCGACTCTTTGCGACCCCATGAATCGCAGCACACCAGGCCTCCCTGTCCATCACCAACTGTCACCGTGAAGCATATAAAGATATATAAATTAATTGTCCACTGACTGCAATGAGCTAATACACTGAAGAAGGGGATGGATGAAAATAGTTGCAATAAATAGAAGGCTATCATAAGTTTTTAAAGACTGATACCTTTACCATCACATCTTTCATATCCAGCCTATATTTTATGTTGCATGATTCCAACTGGGAATGAAATGGATAAATGATATAGTCTATAATAGCTGGATATTTTTATTATTTCATCGCTATCAACTGGAATCCAGGGAATAATCTTTACTTCACTTCTTTATTTCAGGTTCAATCCTAATACTCTATATTGTGTTTCCAGAAATGCAGAAATCAAGTATGGTTTCTTTAGCTTATTCAGTTTATACTCATCCTCCATTCAAATGGCTGTCCCCATTACCCTGCAAAAACATATTTGAGCAAACAGCTATCTTATGCTCTCATAATCTCTTTTCTGTCAAAGAGTTTTCTATTGTCTTTTTTATAACTCATTCAGTGCCCTCATGTAGGCAGTTTTAAAAGATAACTGGAATTTTAATAATGAGGTTAACTTAATGCTAGCATTTGTCCTTTTTAGATTAGAAGAGTACCTGTTTTCATCTGATGGGTAAAACCAAACTTTCCAAGACTCTGCTTTATGTTAGCTGATACCAACAATAGGAAGAATGTATGGATGTGGAAGATGAAAACATTAATACACACACAGGTGAAATATCAGTGTAGAATTGGATAGATAATATAGCTCTATTTTTAAAATCTGATGCTTTTTTCCATAGCCAGGCTCCTAAATATACTTGAACTCTGTCTCATACAGACCTGGCAAAAAGACTTCCCAATTAATTGTCCAAGGAGAATGCCTAGGTAGGAATGTCTGATTCAAGAAAGATTCACACGTGTGCCACAACCAGAAGACCCCACATGGCACACCAAAACGTTTTCCATGCCGCATCTAAAGATCTGGTGTGCCAGATAAATAAATAAAAACAAATATTAAAAAGGAATGATTCATGCATACAAGGTGTGTTAGTCAGTGTTCTCTAGAAAAAGAAAAACAGTAAGATATATGGATATATAGAAGAGAAAGATGTATTTTAAGGAATTGACTTGTGATTGTGAGAGCTGACAGTCTGAAATCTGCAGGGTGAGTTGATAGGATTGACACCCAGGGAAGAGTTAATGATACTGCTGCAGTCCAAAGGCAGTCTGATGGTAGAATTCCCTCTTTCTCTGGGGAGATTTTTTTTTTTTTTTTTTTTTGGTCTATTAAGTCCTTCAGCTGACTGGATGAGGCCCATTCACATTTATGGAAAGTAATCTGCTGCTGATTAAAATGTTAATGTCATCTAGGAAAAAATTCCTTTACAATAACCTTCAGACCAGTGATTTGACCAAATAGCTGGGTACCATGCTCTAGACAAATTGACATAGTGACTATCACAGAAGAATGCACTATGGGTGGCAAAGAACAAACAATAGTTTCTTCACAAAGAATTGGCTTTGTGGATTTTAAATAACCCATTGCTTGTCTACAAATGTTTTTAATTCAAATCAGAAGTGGATGAAATATAAAGAAAAATCATTTTGTTCACAGTGCCCAAATCACTTAAAACTGAAGAGATTCAAGGGAAAAGACAAAACACTGGGCAGTAATTATCAGTTTGCTTTCTCTCTTCTAGGCTTAAATTTTCTTACCTATTTCTGTAAATATTACCTAAATGCCATTTCCCCCCTTGCCTTAGCATTCCTAGACAGTTTCACTGTCACACAGAACAAAACACTTAAAGTTTTTGTGCAGAAAACATGAATCTCAAATATCAGCAGAATATCATCTTTATGGAGATGTGTTACAGCCAGGAAAAAATATAAACCTTCTATCCTCAGTGGGATTTTCTTCTTGAAAAACACTGAAAGTCTATTATAAAGCTTGTCATAAAAATCTCTGCCTGAGCCCTAGATTAACCCATAACTACCTAGTGATCCAACACAAGGTATGATGTTATTATAGAAAACTCACATATTCACATCCTCTTGCAAAAAGTAATCTCAGTAAGACCCAAAGAAATAATAGCAGTCTTATTTCACATTTGTTCTTTTCTAGAAGATGAGGACCGTCTTAGACTCATTCAAGTTCTCAGATATAAACTGATTTGTCAAAGCATTATCAACACTTCTAAGTGAAATGTAGCTTCTCTGGGTCACTCAGATCTCCCCAAATTACATTTTCCCATAACCCTTCAGTATAGGGATTCATGCTGATGCTCTTTTACCATCTTATTACTCAATATTGTCAACTCAGCAATATTTGCCATTCTAGGAAGTTCTTGTCTGGTTAATAAGGCAATTATCAACTTTTAGAAAATGCTTAGCATTCTTACTTGTATCGAGTATTTAAGGTTGGATAAAATGCTTGAAATTTGTTAACAATTGGGTGGATATGATAGTTTTTTTTTTTCTCCTAACTCAGGATCAAATACTGGGTAATGTTAATAATTGCAACTAAGACTTTTGAGCATGTATGTGTGCTAGGAACTATAAGCTCCATGAAGGCAGGTGCTTTTTCTGTATTATTCATCACAGCCCAGCCAGCACTTAATGCATTGTCTGGCCTATAATAAGCATATAATAAATACTTGCTGAGTAGATGGAGGCATGACCTCACCTAAGACTCAAACCCACTTCTGAGTTAGATTATATTCCTCATCTTTAACATGAGGTAACTGAATCTTTGCAAGAATGAAACATGTGTCTCCATCTCTATGCCATACTGCTTTTGAATTTCCACAACTCACAAGAGACAATATGAATTTAAAAACTTATAAACTATATTATGCGGATGCTTTTTTAGATTTTTTTTAACTCATAGATTGTTTACTGAAATATTAGTACATAAGGAAATAATAAAAATTACTATTACCAAGGATTTAAAATTTGTTCCTGTAACATTTATGCAAATAAATCGACTCCACAGCAAGATAGCTGTCCCTTTTTTCTTTTCAAAAATTTTTATTTATTTTCATTGAAGTATAGTTGATTCACAACATTATGTTAGTTTCAGGTGTACATATCCTGTTTCTTACATATTTTATATGTATTAATTCTTATCTCAATCTCATACTCCTAATTTGCCTCTTCCCCTTTCCCTGTTTCTCTTGGTAACCACTAGTTTGTTTTCTATATCTATATATATATATATTTGGAAACCATTACATATATCTGGATGCTAAAGTCAAATAGAAAATACTTAGTAAAAACAATTCTTGTCATCATGAACCCTACTGAGTGTAACAGAATTGACATTATCATGGTTTAGCTAGACACAAAAGGACCGATGCTGTATGATTCCACTGACATGAAGTAGCTAGAATCATCAAATTCTTAGAGGCAGAAAGTAGAATAGAGATTAACAGGACTGGAATGGGGAAGGGTGAAATGGGGAATCATTATTGAATGGGTACAGAGTTTTAGTTTGGGATAATGAAAACATTCTGGAAATGAATACTGGTGATGGCTTTCCAACAATGGAACTCTATTTAATTCCACTAAACACTTAAAATGGCTAACATGATAAATTTTATGTTACACATATTTATCATCATATTAAAAAGCAGTCATGGTTTAGAAGATACTGAACAAATGCTACTGTTAAGAGAGATGTGCTTGCTAGATACTGGTTTAAAACTGAAATATTAGTACATAAGGAAATAATAAAAATTACTATTACCAAGGATTTAAAATTTGTTCCTGTAACATTTATGCAAATAAATCGACTCCACAGCAAGATAGCTGTCCCTTTTTTCTTTTCAAAAATTTTTATTTATTTTCATTGAAGAATTCATTGGTAATTCATTCAGAATTACCAATAAAAAATTATGATTAACCTAAAATCTATTTGATTTTTAAGATTATATATTTTGCAGATAACAATGTAATTATTCCCACTCTCTCTAA
Source organism: Bubalus bubalis (assembly GCF_019923935.1). Taxonomy (NCBI): domain Eukaryota; kingdom Metazoa; phylum Chordata; class Mammalia; order Artiodactyla; family Bovidae; genus Bubalus; species Bubalus bubalis. The sequence continues at coordinate 25,807,311 of NC_059177.1, read as the reverse complement.
ATCTTCTATTTCATGTTTTCTATGTTTCTAGTAGTTTTTGACCTTTTGGGAAATAGGAAAATTCTTAGAATCTACTATCAGCCATAGAATCTCTTTCTACAAAGCTCACAAATATTAACAATTCGGTGCAGAAATCTACTGGATTCAAAGAGACAAGAGCCCCTAGCATGTGTACCTTATTCAAATAATTAAAGATAATATCCTAAACCCCTGAAATCTGATGATGAATTTTTCCCCCCAATGGATCATGTCTAAAATGAGATGATGAGAAAATACACACTTGCATCGTGGGGAAGGTGTAGTACACTACAATTAAATAATAGAGGAAGTCTTCATGACAGAAGCTGGTTACCAAGACTTTGCCAACCATCTAACACTTGGCCATCACTTAGAAATTACTATAATCTTTTGCCAGATGTCACCATGCTGGATGGCACTGTCACAGGGCAACCCCCCAAAAAACTCAGTAAAATTCATTTACTCAAGATAAAAAAATAGATTCTAGTTATTTAGATGATAGATGGCTACAGACCGAAGAACTTGGGGGATTAGAAGTGTTTCCTAACATTTTACCCACCAACTTACACATTTGATATATTTGCCATATCCAATTAGTATCTATAATTAATGTTTTTAAAATCAAATTTCAATATAACTTCCAAGTTTTTCTAAGCAATCATAAACACAGACACATATATTTTTACTAACTGATATTAACATAAACACAAAACTACAGTAATTAAACAATTTGTCACTCAAAACCATTTAACTCCCCCAGCACTACAGTACTACATTTTGAAACACTGAGATAAATAATACTCAAAAAAAAATCTGAGCATTTAAATCATTTTGCTTTAAAATGTTTAAACTCTGTTTTGTCTTTCTTGTGGAGTTCACAACATTCTGTTTGAATACTAAATCTCTAAGTTTTAAGTTCACTTCCCTTAGAAGTAGAGCTGAAATTGAGAATTCTGTTACAAGAACTTTTGGGGGGACTGGGGTGGGGAGAAGAGCTGCTCTTTGGAAACTGAGTATGAAGGAAAGAAGCAGAATAGGGCATAAACTAGCTTAGATCTAATCACATGGATGGGAAATGAAAGCCAAGCACCATGGTTAGCGCCACCTGGAGGCAAAGCAGTGCCAGTGAGTCACTGCCCCAGAATAGATGGGCAGGGGAGGCAGTGGGAGCAAAGCTTACCAGCCAAGCAGCTGTGAATTATTATCCAACACTTGAAGAGGTACCACTCCAGTATTCTTGGGCTTTCCTTGTGGCTCAGCTGGTAGAGAATCTGCCTGCAATTCGGGAGACCTGGGTTTGATCCCTGGGTTGGGCAGATCCCCTGGAGAAGGGAAAGGCTACCCACTCAAGTATTCTGGACTGGAGAATTCCATGGACTGTATAGTCTATGGGGTAGCAAAGGGTTGGACAATACGGAGCAACTTTCACTAAAGAGGTACAGGCGATTTGTGTGTGACACCATCTGTGCCCATGACACAGGAATAGCTAACTAAATGCTACCAAAGTTTTTGCTGCCTTCAAAGTCTTTCTTACATCTATTTATGAGCAAATTATTACAATTCTGTGGCATCTGGCTTTATGCTACAACCCAAGTTTTCAAAATGGATGTAGATTCACTGGCACACAATCTTGAGTGTTAGCCAAGGACATAGGTAGCACACTTAAAACATTAAGTCCTGGAAATAAGTAGTAGCAAACATGTTTTTAACATGAGATATATATGCACACACACACACATATGTATTGTTTTTGTTGTTAAGTCACCCAGTCATGTCTGACTCTTTGTAACCCCAGGGACTGCGGCATGCCAAGCCTCCCTGTCCCTCACTGTCTCTGGGAGTTTGCCCAAGTTCATGCTCATTGCATCGGTGATGCTACCCAACATATATACACACAACATACATGCATGCATACATATATGTATGTATGTTGGATACACACATGTATGCATATATACACATGTGTATACATATACATACACATGTACATAAACATATACACATGTATATAATACAGCAGAATGCAAAGTCTACATGAATGTGTAAAATAAAACAAGAAAATTTTGTTGGGGGGTTACATTCTCTACAACTCTGACATATGTTTTTATTCTCCTCCTCCAGTAAGTGTTACTGTAAAGGATGCTTTAGGTTAAGAATCATTTATTGAGAGCTGAGTATATCCCAGGTACTGTGCTGAGTTATTTATACACACATCATCTCTTATTCACCTTCCCTCCAAATCCTGTGTATCCTCTCTTCTTATGCCCTTTTAGAAATGAGCAAATGGATGTATGACCATCTATGATAACTTGCCATACAGGGAAAACCCAGAATTCAAACCCAGAAGGAAACCAAAACAATGGCCATTTGCAAAGCCATTATAGTCCTCTACCCTCCACTCATGCACAGTAAGTTCAGACACAGAAGGGATATTTTAAAAGTAAAAGCTGGAGTCAGAGAAACAACATGAATTGCCCACATTTTATTTGGTAAGCAGCAGGATTATGTTGAAGTTAATAACGTGGGCTCCAGAGTTTAGTTTGCCTGAGTTCAAACTGCAAGCCCTTCCACTTATTAATAACAAACTAGGGGTACTTATTTAACTTTTGCAAACCTCAATTTTCTCCTCTGTAAAATGTACATAGTAGGAATCCTGTGTTATTGTGAGGACTTCTTATGGATTTAAAAAGGTCTAAGAATAGTATGTTGTATGTATACTCATCTGTAAATTTTAGCTATTTTCTGGCTTCATACTTTGGTTCTCATTTCATAACTGTAAATTTGGTATCTTCCCAAGATGGCTATTTTAATCACTTATATAAAAACAATAGATTCTTTTTCATTAATTTTAGTAGTCATTACCACTATCAATTCACTCCGTGTACAGACACAATTCAAGGCCTTCCCTTTATTCCAGGACTCCATCCTTTGCTGCTAACTCTGGATAAGATATTTGACCTCCCCACCCAAGCATGGTTCTCATTTTCTGACAGAGGGATCATTCAAATACTGTTTAAGTTAAAGCTCGCTTTGTAAGTTTATTTTCAATTATTGCCTTCCTTTGTTGTGGTTGTTGTTCAGTCGCCCAGTCATGTCTGACTCTTTGTGACCCCATGGACTGCAGCACACCAGGCCTCCCTGTCCCTCACCATCTTCCCAAGTTTCCCAAGTTCATGTCTACTGCATCAGTGATGCCATCCAGGCATCTCATTCTCTGACGCCCTATCCTTCTACCCTCAATCTTTCCCAGCATCAAGGACTTTTCGACTGAATCACTTGTTCACATCAGATGACCAAAACACTGGCATTTCAACTGCATCATCAATCCTTTCAAGGAGTATTCAGGGTTGATTTCCCTTATGATGACTAGTTTGATCTCCATGCTGTCCAAGGGACTCTTAGGAGTCTTCTCCAGCACCACAGGTCGAAGGCATCAATTTTTCAGTACTCCGCTTTCTTTACAGTCTACTTCTCACAACCATACATACCAGTGGGAAGACCACAGCCTTGACTATACTATCTATATTGACGATACTGTCTATATTGACTATATTGTCTTCCTTTATCCAAAGGGAAATCAGGTTTCTTTTCTTTTCATAAAGGATGAGAAAGTAGTTTAGAAATTGATATGAAGGTAGAAATCCTATCGACTGAATATTTGTCCCCCTGAAATTCATGTGTTGAAACCACATCTCCAACATGATGGTTTTAGAAGGTGGGTTCTTTGGGAGATGATTAGGTTATGAAAGTAGAGCCCTCCTGAATGAGATCTGTGTCTCTAAAAATGAGACCCCAGAGAGTTCCCTTTCTCCTTCTGTAAAGTGAGGATGAAGTGAGATTTAATTTACCAACCAGGACATGGTTTCTCACCAGACACTGAATGTACTAGTGCCTTGATCTTGGACTTCCTAGGCCCCAGAACCAGGAGAAACTAATTTCTGTCGCTTATAAGCTACCCAGTTTATGGTATTTTTGTAGAGGAAAACAGAGAAGGGTGTGATGCATATTTAGATTGAGAAGAAACATGAGGATGGGACCAAAACACAACTTTAAGAAGAAGTATTCTCTTCCCATTTGCCAGTCAAAATGCAAATTAATTTTCAGCTCCATTTGATTTCTAAGACAGTTCTTTCTGAACAAAAAGGAAAAACTTGTGCTCTTCCCTCTCATTCTTGTGAATGCATAGTAAATTAACAGCAAAGTAATGATGAATATGGAAATTAATCAAAAGGAAAAATATAGTTTTCACACACATATTTCGAAGTGAATTAATGATTTCCTTTATTACAGTAAATGTGTCAAGACAGCAAAATGTGAGGAATAATTAAAAATGTAAGATTAAATGCTGTTGAAACTCTGCCCAACCTTATTAATGCACCACTGAGCTTAAGCAAAAAGCTGGGATAGCAATAGAAGCTATAAGAAAGTGTTACAGCCAGAAATTTTCAAATAAGGAGCTAAGAAAAAATGAACTAAATCATAATAGGTTTAAAAGAGAAGTCAAGGGAGGAGACATAAGCAATTCAATTTTAAACATGGCCAAGGGCAGGGAACACATATAAAGAATCAGTGTAACTGGGAAAAAATAATCTTGGAAATAAGTCAAGGGTGGCTTTAAAACAGAGGATTCAATAACCTAGTACTTAGCTCTTGGCATAGTTCCATGAAGGAAAACTTGCATGATGTTTCTTCTTGCATGAAGCCAGTCCAAATGCTTTGAACCAATGAACTGGTTATATAGATCAAATCATTTTGGAAAACTCTACTTTCTCTCCAAAAAGAGAAAAGAGACTAGGGGCTATTCAGGGAGTGAATGATTCAAAAATTCCTGTGTGAAGTAAAGGTGCTTACCTTCGATTTAAACAATGTATGCTTAATCTCAGCATGAGCGAAGCACAATACTAGATTCTAGAGAACAAAGACAGAAAACACACAGGATCTTTCCTTGAGTTCATTTCTTTTTTTTTTTTTTTTTTTGCTATCACCTTTTAAAAAATTTATTTTAATTGGAGGATAATTGCTTTACAATAGTGTGCTGGCCTCTGCCATACATCAACATGAATTGGCCATAAGCATACATATGAGCCCTCCCTCCTGAACCCCTGTCCTACCTCCCTTCTCTCCACATCCCTCTCACGGACTGTGGGTTCCCTCATTGCCTGTCTATTTCACATGTGGTTATCTGTATGTTTCAATGCTATTCTCTCAAATCATCCCACCCTCTCTTTTCCCCACTGTGTTCAAAAATCTGTTATTTATATCTGTGTCTCCTATGTATGCAGGTCAGGAAGCAACAGTTAGAACTGAATATGGAACAACAGACTGGTTCCAAAAAGGAAAAGGAGTACATAAAGGCGGTATATTGTCATCCTGCTTGTTTAACTTATATGCAGAGTACATCATGAGAAACTCTGGGCTGGATGATGCACAAGCTGGAATCAAGATTGCTGGGAGAAATATCAATAACCTCGGATATGCAGATAATACCACCCTTATGGCAGAAAGCCAAGAAGAACTAAAGAGCCTCTTGATGAAAGTGAAAGAGGAGAGTGAAGAAGTTGGCTTAAGGCTCAATATTCAGAAAACTAAGATCATGGCATCTGGTCCCATCACTTCATGGCAAATAGATGGGGAAACAGTGGCAACACTGGCTGACTTTATTTTTCTGGGCTCCAAAATCACTGCAGATGGTGACTGCAGCCATGAAATTAAAAGACGCTTACTCCTTGGAAGGAAAGTTATGACCAGCCTAGATAGCATATTGAAAAGCAGAGACATTATTTTGCCAACAAAGGTCCGTGTAGTCAAGGCTATGGTCTTTTCAGTAGTCATGTATGGATGTGAGAGTTGAACTTAAAGAAAGGTGAGCACCGAAGAATTGACGCTTTTTAACTTTGGTGTTAGAGAAGACTCTTGAGAGTCCCTTGGACTGCAAGGAGATCCAACCAGTCCATCCTAAAGGAGATCAGTCCTGAGAGTTCATTGGAAGGACTGATGTTGAAGCTGAAACTCCAATACTTTGGCCGCCTGATGCAAAGAGCTGATTTATTGGGAAAAAAAACCTGATGCTGGGAAAGATTGAAGGCAGGATGAGAAGGGGATGACAGAAGATAAGGTGGTTTGATGGCATCACCAACTCAATGGACATGAGTTTGGGTAAACTCCGGGAGTTGGTGATGGACAGGGAGGCCTGGCATTCTGCGGTCCATAGGGTTGCAAATAGACAGATATGACTGAGTGACTGAACTGAACTCCTTTGCTGCCCTGTATATAAGATTGTCAGTACCATCTTTCTAAATTCCATATATATGCATTAACATACAATATTTGTCCTTCTCTTTCAGACTTACTTCATCTGTATAATAGGCTCTAGGTTCATCCACCTCATTAGAATGGATTTATACCAACTTATACCAACTTACACCAACTACTTATACCAATTCATTAGAACTGACTCAATTGTGTTCCTTTTTATAGCTGAGTACTTTTTCATTATGTATATGTACAGTAACTTCCTTATCACCTGCCAATGGATGTCTAAGTTTCTTCCATGTCCTGATGGTGGTTTAGTTGCTAAGTCGTGTTTGACTCTTTCCCACCCCATGGACTGTAGTCTGGCAGGCTCCTCTGTCCATGGGATTTCCCAGGCAAAAATAGTTGAGTGGATTGCCATTTCCTTCTCCAGAGGATCTTCCCACCTGAGGGATCGAATCTAGGTCTCTTGTGTTGCAGGCGGAGTGTTTACTGACTAAGCCACCAGGGAAGCCCATGTTCTAGATTTTGTAAATAGTGTTGTAATGAACACTCGTGTACATGTGTCTCATTCATGTATGGTTTCCTTAGAGTATATGCCCAGTAGTGGGATGGCTGGGTGGCCATATGGCAGTTTTATTCCTCGTTTTATAGCCTGAAGGTGTGAATGGTCTCAGAGGAGGGAGGAACCAATTCTCCCCAGAAGTGAGACAGGTTTTCAGAACTGAGGGTATAGGATAGGAAGATAAAGATTAAGTTAATCGTTTCTAGGCAGAGAGGCCGGCACAGGCAAAAGCAGAGAGTCATGCTCTAGGTGGGATCTACAAACTGAGTTCATGTTCCTGATTAACCAGAAATATACGGAACAACTGGGAAAATGGTTGAAGACAGACTAAGCTAGAAATGCAGGAATCAGATAATTAAGGATATTGATATCATATTAAGGAATTCGTACTTATACCAACTCTTTTCGGGATCCACTAAAGAGTTTTTCATAAGATAATGAAATATATAAAATTCATAGTTTATAAAAATGGAGAGGGAGAGGGATATAGTGGCATTTAAGAGCTTGATTCAGACAGAACTGAATCTGCACCAGAGTTTTAACTTAAAACTAAACCCTAAGCTACTTTTGGACATGAGTTTGGGTAAACTCTGGGAGTTGGTGATGGACAGGGAGGCCTGGAGTGCTGCGATTCATGGGGTCTTGAAGAGTCGGACACGCCTGAGCAACTGAACTGAACTGAAGCTACTTTCAGTTTGGTCACATGAAAAGCTGGATACTATTATCTGTGCCCATGCTTGCTAGCTACATATTTTAAATGCATTGTGTAAAGTCTTAGCACTGGACCTGGTTCATAACATTCTCAGGTGCTCAGCCATGTCCCTCTCTTTTGTGGTCCTATGTAGCACACCAGGCTCCTCTGTCCATGGGATTTCCTAGGCAAGAATACTGGAGTGGGTTGCCATATCCTCCTCCAGGGGATCTTCCCAACTCAGGGATCAAACTTGTGTCTTTTATGTTTCCTGCATTAGCAGGCGGGTTCTTTACCAGTAGTACCACCTGGAAAAACCCAATGTGAAATAAAACAGCTATTGTTATGATGGTAAAGAAAGAGATGAAGCATAGAGCATGAAGTTAAAAAGGCTACTGAAATAATCTAAGGAGGCATGGGTGAGGGTGGTGATAAGAACATAAATGAAGCGGATATCACGGGGGGCTGAGAGGTTGAGGCCCTATTCAGGAAACCAACTAGGGTCTGGTGTCAGGAGATGCAAGAAGATGGTGTATATTTCTCTTAACCATTGAGATTAGAAGAAACTAGAGTCAGAGAGGCTAAGGGAGAACAATTAGAATTTTCAAATCATTATTAACCATAAATGTGGACTTTAAGGGAGAGGAGACATGTATTTCTGAGAGCTTGCTTCTACATTTTACATTCTTTCCCAAACAGAAATGCAGACAAGAAAAATGAGAGATGGGGAAAACCACATAGAGAGATAATAAATGTGCATTTAAAAATACAGTGAATTGATGCTTGAAGGATTATGTTGACTAAAAATGATTTATAAAGACATTTGAGATCTTATTTACTTTTAAATACACTGTTAATAATGCAATATTTTCCCCATGCTTGATTTCACTGATATTTTTTGACTACTTTAAAATTCCAGGAAACACAAAACACATTTATGGGTAATTACAGTGCTTCAATTTGCTTATCTCTACACACAAATGACAGTTCTTTCAAGCATCAATAAACAATCCAGTCCAAAGTACAAATGGGTTTAAATGTAATAGATTTAATTTGCTGAAATTTAACAACATTCCCCAAGAAAATCACAGTTTTAGCATTTTTACTAGGTGATTTATTTTTTCTTCTACTTCACTTTAGAAGTCAGTCCTATGCAATTTAATCTTTCAAAGAATCCTTCTGCTGATAAACTACAGAGAGTACATGCGGCTGATTTGACCCAAACCTTTCAGTCAATAAGTGAGGGGGAATCTTATGAAAGGAAATGCAATCAGGATTTTCACAGAAGTTTTTTCCTGAAGGGCAAAAATAATAGTGGTGTTTGAGTCATTTTTATACCTGGGAGCAAAAGATGTCCTTGCAAAATATCTTCTTGGCAGAGCTCAAGTAGGACAGACAGTTCCAAAAGATAAGTAAAGCATGAAAGATAGGAGCAACATCAGAAAAAAAGAAATAAACTAAGAGCATTTCCCAAAGCATTTAAATTGACAGGATAAAAAAATTCGTTTACATTTATCAAAAATAAGTTTGGTGACTTTCTAAAAATGAAAGTGGACTTCAGCACACTCGTAACCGGGATGGTATGGATGGTTTTTTAAAAAATTTTCCTTCTGCCCTTCCTTTCTTCCATTTTTCCTTCTTCCCTTCCCTTCTTTTCTGGAAAGTCCAGATTTACCTCTTTCATTAGGATGAATCTATAAATAAGATGAATGTTCATGACACATTTAAGCAAATGTGCTCTAATTTACTGTGTGCATTATTTTCCCGTGTAGCCAAGAGTCAAATATTAAGTTGCTTTATGTTAGATGTGACTGTCTGTCTTGGTAAGAAGTATCACATGGGATTCACTTTATAACTAATTTTATCAATTGCATGTGTGTGTGCTTAGTCACTCTGTCATGTCCAACTCTTTGCGACCCCATGGACTGTAGCTCACCAGGCTCCTCTGTCCATGGGGATTCTCCAGGCAAGAATACTGAAGTGGGTTGCCATGCCCTCCTCCAGAGGGTGTTCCCAACCCAGGGATTGAACCCAGGTCTCCTGCAGTGCAGGCAGATTCTTTACAGATCAATTGCTACTTCTTCTCTATTCCCCATGTACCTCTGCTACTGAATGTCCAGGATGTTTAGTGTTAAAGAAAGAAAAAACATATAGGGGAACAAAGGCTCCCCAACTCTCATGATCATTGCCCTGGAGATTCAGGTACTGAAGTAAAATAGAAAGTATGTTTAAATGACATCCTGTCTGCTTTTTATTATATTCAGTTTGAGAGGGAATTTCTGTTATGGACAAAACAAACCAAGTTTGAGCCTGCAATGAAAGCCATTTTCTGGATAATTGAAGCTAAAGATATTTTTGATCTTCAAATGTCTAGATACACTTCAGAGAAAAGTATTTGGAGAGTTTTACATGATTATCTCCATTCTCGCTGTCCTGAGCTTTATGTTAAGAGAAACTTGTTTGAGAGTTCATGCATAGGGACTTCGCATTTTTTAATTTTTTGAAATTTATTTTTCTGTATTTGGCTGTACCAGATCTTAGTTGAGGCATGTGGGATCTAGTTCCCTGACCAGGATTTGAACCTGGGTTCCCTGCATTGGGAGTATGGAGTCTTAGCCACTGGACCACCTGGGAACTTCCAGAGGGACTTTACTTTTAACTTTTGCAACTCTGAAGAAACAGATGGACAAAGGGGAATGTTTAGTAAACTGCAACTTTCAAGAAGCCAGAGTACAGGACATGGAAAAATGGACTGGTTCAAAATTGGGAAAGGAGTATGACAAGGTTGTATATTGTCACCCTGTTTAACTTCTATGCAGAGCACATCATGCAAACTGGATGAATCACAAGCTAGAATCAAGATTGTCAGGAGAAATATCAACAACCTCAATATGCAGATGATAACCATTCTAATGGCAGAAAGCAAAGAAGAACTAAAGAGCCTCTTATTGAAGGTGAAAGAGGAGAGTGAAAACTGGCTTAAAAATCAACATTCAAAAAAGCTAATATGGCCTCTGGCCCCATCACTTCAGGGCAAATAGGAGGAAGAAAGGTGGAAGCAGTGACAGATTTTATTTTCTTGGGCTCCAAATCACTGCAGATGGTGACTGCAGCCACAAAATTAAAAGACTCTTGCTCCTTGGAAGGAAACCTTTGCCAGCAAAGGTCTGTGTAGTTGAAGCTGTGGTTTTTCCAGTAGTCATGTACAGATGTGAGAGTTGGACCTTTAAGAAGGCTCAGCGTAGAAGAAATGATGCTTTCAAATTGTGGTACTGGAGAAAATTCTTGAGAATCCCTCAGACTGCAAGGATATAAAATCAGTCAATCGTAAAGGATATCAACCCCGAATATTCATTGGAAGGACTGATGCTGAAGCTCCAATATTTGGCTACCTGATGGGTAGAGTTGACTGACTGGAAAAGACCCCGATGCTGGGAAAGATTGAGGGCAGGAGGAAAAGGGTGTGAAAGAGGATAAGATGGTTGGATGGCATCTCCAACTCAATAGACATATGTTTAAGCAAACTCTGGGAGATAGTGAAGGACAAGGAATCCTGGTGTGCTGCGTTTCATGGGGTTGCAAAGAGTTGGACACAACTTAGCAACTGAACAACAAGAACAAACTTTTAATTCAGAATCTGTGTGTTTCTCACTGACAATCTTTCTCATTACCAATTGCCAACTTTGTGTGTTTTCAAGGCTTCTATATTAGATGTAGAAGTTTCTTATAGAAGCTGATCAATGAAAATATTTGATATAGAGAGGACATAAAAATGGCAATCTTCTTATAACTGCAAGCACTCATTATGACAGATGACAGATAATGCATGCATATGCTAGTGAACTAGAAAAAATGATAGGAATCAATAAACATTAGAATAAAAAATTAATTAGAATCAGTAGCTTGGTATTTTTAAGCGTATTTTCATATGAGTATAGAAAGGTACATCTTCTGGATGTGAAAGTTTGCCATCTCTAGTATATATAATTAAGACTGCTGACTATTCGTTACCCTGGAATTAGATCTACCTGACTGAAAAGCAAAAAGTAGTCAATATCAGTAGAAATCTAGCCTGTTGGAGACAGAAGAGAAAATGGAATGAAACATTAACCACTACTCCTTGGATGTGGAATGAAGGATACATATTAAAGCAATCCAGGGTCTTTAGCCTGGTGACTTGGGTTCAGCTCAGGATACTTAAATTTGTGGAGGCTGGGTTAGTAGAGTTTTCTAGATAAAAATCCTCTAACCCCCGTCTTATCAGCTCTATTATTATGTGCTGTGGAAGAAAAACAGATCATAAGAGTGTGATCTAAAATAGACTCTGTCCCTGGTGTTAAGGCACCACCCCATCAAGGTTTCAACTACCAAAGGTATCCCAGTAGCAGTGTCCAAGTGTGATGTTTTCCATGATCAGCCTCTGACAGTAACATTGTGTGACTTTTAGAAGAATGTCACTGGTGTGCTGTTCAGATTCAAGGTTTCTCTGCTTTGGGCAGAAAGACAGAGAAGCACTAATAAATGCTTCATTTCAAGGATGATAAGGTGTTCTAATGATTAAGAAATGAAAAAAAAAGTGTGACTATATATTCATTCTGCATTAGTGGAACAGATTAAAATGGTTTGGTGTACTTAACTTTCACCAAGATGGAAGCACGCTGGCTATATTGTTTTCTGTATTTTTTTTTCACTTAATATATCATATCATCAACATTCCCATGTCTCTCTTTTCACACACATTCATTTTTAATGTCAGGTAACTTCTTTTTAGTCTAGACTTCTTTTTTTCTCTAAAACTTTATACTGTGCTGCCATCTATAAAAAAGAATGAAATCTTGCCATTTGCAGCAACATGGATGAATCTAGAGCTTATATTACATGAACTAAGTCAGAAAAAACACAAACATAATACTATATCACTAGTATACTGAATCTAAAAAAATGATACACATAAATATATGCATAAGATAGTAACAGAGTCACAAAGAGAATGTATATATGGTTACCAAAGGGGAAAGAGCAGGGGATAAATTAGGAATGTGCAATTAACAGATACAAACTACTATACATAAAAACGACAAGAAAAAGGAAATACTGTATAGCACAGGAAACTATATTCAATATCTTGTAATAACCTATAATAGAAAATCATCGAAAAATATGTAACTGATTCATTTTGCTATATGCCTGAAATGAACACAATGTTGTAAATCAACTATGCTTCAATAAAAAATAAAGAAAACAGAGCACATAAAAAATAAATATTACACTGCCATATTCAGGTTTTATGGAAAATAATTTCCGTGAATTTGACAGGCCATTGTCTTGTCAGTTTCAGGTAATTAAGGACTAGCCATTGGTCACGGTACCTACTGTATAATCTCTACTGTCTCATCAGGTTCTTGAATTTTGCAGTGTTCACCAGTCTACAGTTAGCTTAATTAAAATCAGTGGAGTTGAAAGTCTGTACTTTCTCTCTCTCTAAAGGATCCATTTTCCGAAACACCATAAGCAAATAAACTGGAATGTGGATTTTTCTGTGGCTGCATAATAGTCACACACACTTAACTGCACATATTTACTTCTCCAGAAAACTGACTAATTTTATACTTGTTAACTAGCCAGCAAACTCCAGGTTTCTTCCTCAGAGTGGGGGTGCTCACCCACAGATTTTGCACAAAGAAGTAGTCCAATTACTAGCAACTACCCTCAAGAAGAGGCTCAAAAGATGAATTTGTACCACACCTATCACATTCCCCAAAACCTGAGTTACACTGTTCAAGTTAGCTGACAAAGATGCCTCTGCTGTTGTTTTCTGGATTTAAACTGCAAAAGTGGTAACTCGAACCAGAGGAGAGACTTTCCAACTAAGGAACTGTCAAATTAATATCAGACTTTAAAATGGATCATTTGTGATTTGTACCTTCTGTGATGTGCACTGGCATCAATGGACATCCCTTCAATTTCTTTCCACAAAGAGGACAAAGACTGAACTGGAAAAATTAGCAGTGTGGATATATCCTGCCCTTCCAGGCTGCAAGTTTAGCCTGATATAATGTCATTACCATTTTTCCATTTCCTACAGACAACAGTATGCTTGCAATGTGCCAAACTGTATGCCTATAATACAGAACCTTTAAAACACTAAAGGTTGACTTGGATTTTGCCACACTGCTAAAAAGGCAACCCTAATTTTCTTGAAGGATATATAACTCACATATACAACAAACTCACACACACACACACACATATAGGTCTTCTTGGGTGGGTGAGTGGTAAAGAATCCACTTGCAATGCAGGAGATGTGGGTTTGATCTCTGGGTTAGGAAGATCCCCTGGAGAAGGAGATAGCAACCCACTCCAGTATTCTTATCTGGAGAATTCCATGGACAGAGGAGCCTGGTGTGCTACAGTCCATGCAGTTGCCAAGAGTCAGATATGACTTAATGACTAAACCATATTATTATGTTCAATTATGTTAAATTATTATTGTGTTCAATAGTCTTGAAACAGTTAACTATGTTCTTTAATATATATATATATTTAAAAACATATATTTCAATAAAACAAAGACATATTAAAATAGAGTATTTCTAGTAAAGGGAAAATCCCAGTATGTAAATGATATGGTGAGATATAAATTTAATCAGTTAGCTTTTGTGCATGCTGAACAACACATGTACCTGTTTCTTATCTTCATCCTTCTAGAAATAAAACAATGTATCTATTGCTACATATTACAGTGTATATGGATCAAGTTTACCCAGAGGTGTATCAGACTTTCTACCAATACCAACTGATTATTGCTCAGTATAAGATATAATAAGTGGAGTGAAAGCGCAAACCAAGCACAACCCATGACACTTCAACTGAAAAGGTCAAGAATGAGTAGAAGCATACACCGTGTACCAAAAGGAAAGATGAGGGGATTGCCCTGATGGTCCAGTGATCAACATTTCACCTTGCAAGGGAAGGGCTGCAGGTTTGCTAAGATCCTACATGCCACAGAGGAACTAAGCCCATGCACTTCATCTACTGAGCCCTCATGTCACAACTAGAGAGTCTGTGCTACAACTAAGACCCAACACAGTCAAATAAATACATTAAATACTTTAAAAAAGGAAAGCTGGGCATTGGACGTACCTGAGAGAGGACCAGCAAAGGCAAGGAGGTATCTGTAAGCATCATGTACTTGAGGAGCTCCTCATATAAGGATTTGTTTATGACCAATAAGACATTTCAGATGAGTGGTGGAAAAGCTGCATTGTTCAATAAGCCTTCAATAGTGTTGGAACAATTAACTATGCTCTTGAAAATAGAACTCTCCAATTCATACCAATGCTTACACAAAGCAGTTACAAATATGGAACACAGATACAAACACATATATATGCCTGTTGTTCAGCCTTGAACAACTCAGGTTTGAACTGTGTCAGTCCACTTAATGCAGATTTTATTTTCAGTAAATACTACAGTATGACATGATCTGTGGCTGAAGCTCCAGATGTGAAAGTGCAGATAAGAGGGGCTGACTACGGGCTTTGAGCTAATTTTGGTGTTCAAGGCCAGTCCTGGAGCCAATCCCCCTCAGATATCAAGGAAAAAAGATAAAGGTAATACAAAGATTTTCAGTTGTAGGGGAGGTATTAGCACCTTTAACCCCCACATTTTTAAGGGTCAACTGTATATACAAAATGTATATACAAAGGTGTATGTATATACACCTATGTGTGTATAGGTGTGTATATTCAGTTTCAAGCAACTGCAAAATTGGTGAAGATCTTTTTAATGTTTCAAACTAATGGAAAAATGTGAGATTTTATATCATATTTACTATGTACTACTATAAGAAATATTAGGGCTTCCCAGGTGGTACAGTGGCAAAGAATCTGTCTGCCAATGCAGGAGAAACAGGAGACTCTGGTTCGATCTTGGGTTGGGTAAGATCCCCTGGAGAAGGAAATAGCAACCTACCCCAGTGTTCTTGCCTGGAAAATCCCATGGACAGAGGAGCCTGGTGGGCTACACTAGTGTTTAAGCCTGAAGGATAGTAGTCTGAAAAAAATATCTGCAGTATATGTAAAAAATATATAAAAAATAGTATGTTGTGTATGAGTTTTTACAAATCAATAATATGATGAAATGTTATAGAAATGTGGGCAATACATATATACATATATGCATTTAATATAAGATACAAAATGACCTATAAACTGAAGGGAATTTTGTTTGAATTTTGTGATAATAATGTGAATGCTTATTCAAAAAATAATTAGAAGGCTCTGTTCTCTGGTCTAAAAAGAACTATTATTTGCTGGCATGCAAGTAGCTTAGACATTTTCATTCCATTATAAAAACTAGTAAAAAGCTGAACAGAGTGAATGAGCAACAACTCTTCTTAAATCCATGAGACAGGAGGGCACAGGGCAAATGACTGACTCTCAGATTAGAAAGAAACAGGTCAAATGCAGAGAATCACAAAAACCCATAAGCAGAACCCTCCACAGGAACTAGTGCCGGGGTAGGAAAACCTAAACTATAACTATTAAACTGCAGGAGAGTCTGTGTGGCCATGTCTGAGTCAAAAGCTCCAGGCAGTTTGGTCACTGGGGGCACCTGCAGATTTGTGAGTTTAATCTGTAGAACCTAAACTAGCTTCTCACATTAAATATCAGAGAAAAATCGCTTATGCTTCTGGCAGACAGAGGGGAAAAGGAACAATTTTGAAACACCTCAGATCTTTCTTTTTTCCTCAAGCTAGTCTGCTCTCAGTTCAGTTCAGTCGCTCAGTCATGTCTGACTCTTTGCAACCCCATGAATCGCAGCATGCCAGGCCTCCCTGTCCATCACCAACTCCCGGAGTTCATTCCGACTCACATCCATCGAGTAGGTGATGCCATCCAGCCATCTCATCCTCTGTCGTCCCCTTCTCCTCCTGCCCCCAATCCCTCCCAGCATCAGAGTCTTTTCCAACGAGTCAACTCTTCGCATGAGATAGCCAAAGTACTGGAGTTTCAGCTTTAGCATCATTCCTTCCAAAGAAATCCCAGGGCTGATCTCCTTTACAATGGACTAGTTGGATCTCCTTACAGTCCAAGGGACTCTCAAGAGTTTTCTCCAATACCACAGTTCAAAAGCATCAATTCTTCGGTGCTCAGCTTTCTTCACAGTCCAACTCTCACATCCATACATGACCACTGGATAAACCATAGCCTTGACTAGACGGACCTTTGTTGGCAATGTCTCTGCTTTTGAATATGCTATCTAGGTTGGTCATAACTTTCCTTCCAGGTGTTGAATGTCAAGGGTCTCATGGACTGTAGCATGCCACGATTCCCTGTCCATCACCAACTCCTGGAGCTTTCTCAAACTCATGTTCATCCAACCATCTCATCCTCTGTCATCCCCTTCTCCTCCTGCCTCCAATCCCTCCCAGCATCAGGGTCTTTTCCAATGAGTCAACTCTTCGCATGAGGTGGCCGAAGTATTGGAGTTTCAGCTTCAGCATCAGTCCTTCCAATGAACACCCAGCACTGATCTCCTTTAGAATGGACTAGTTGGATCTCAAGAGAGATCCGGAGATTAAAGTCTTGGGGTGTTTTCAAGGCCTAACCAATCTGGGGAAAGGGTAATACTCACCTTTAGCCACAGTCATAGAAATGTAGACCCCTTCCCCTTCTCCTACATGCCCCCACCACATTAGTATTTAAAGCAGTTGCTTTTTCCTGGTACATCAGGGCCGATCATCAAGAAAATGTTGCAAGGCATACTAAAAGATAGAAAAGACAATATGAAGAGACAGAGAGAGCAAGCATCAGAACTAGACTCAGATTTGTCAGGGCTGTTTGAATTATCAGACTGTAAATTAAAAAGAAAAATTATGAATATGCTAGGGGGTCTAAGGGATAATGTAGATATTATGCAACAACAAATAGGCAATGGAAACAGAGAGATGGAAATCCTAATAAAGAACCAAAAAAGAAATGCTAGATAACAAAAACCATTGTAACAGAAATGAAAATGCCTTTGATGGACACAGCTGAACAATCTCTGAGTTTAAGGATATATCAATAGAAACTACTCAAACTGAATCACAAAGAGGAAAGAAATTAAAAAGCAGATTATGCAAGAACTGTGGGGTTACTACAGAAGGTTTAACATACATGTAATAAGAATACTGGAAGGAGAAGAAAGAGAGAAAGGAACGAAGAGATGCAATGGCACCCCACTCCAGTACTCTTGCCTGGAAAATCCCATGGACGGAGGAGCCTGGTAGGCTGCAGTCCATGGGGTCACTGGGAGTCGGACACGACTGAGCGACTTCACTTTCACTTTTCACTTTCATGCATTGGAGAAGGAAATGGCAACCCACTCCAGTGTTCTTGCCTGGAGAATCCCAGGGACGGGAGAGCCTGGTAGGCTGCCGTCTCTGGGGTTGCACAGAGTCAGACACGACTGAAGCGACTTAGCAGCAGCAGGAATTTCCCGAAGTCAATGTCAGACAAGCAAGCCACAGATCCAGGAAGCTTGGAGAACACAAAGAAAGGTAAATGCTCAAAAAAATTGCGCCTAGGTCTTTTATACTCAAACTGCAGAAAACCAAACTTAAAAAAATCCTGAAAGAAGCCAGAGGGTAGATAGCTTCCTTGGGGGTTCACATGGGAACAATCTGCCTACAACGCACGGGACTTGCGTTTAATCCCTGGGTTAGAAAGATCCCCTGGAGAAGGAAGTGGCTACCCACTCTAGAATTCTTGTCTGGAGAATTTCACGGATAGAGGAGCCTGGTGGGCTACAGTCTATGGGGTCTCAAAGAGTTGGATGTGACTGAGCGACTAGTACTTTCACTTTTCACATAGCAGCAAAGATAAGAATTACATCCAACTTCTCATAAACTATGCAATCAGTAAGAGTGAAGTGATATATTTAAAGTGGTAAGATAAACAATATCCACCTAGAATTCTTAGCCTTGCAAAATTATCCCTCAAAACTGAAGATCATGAACAGGTAGAGCACAGTGGATTTTTAGGGTGGTGAAAATACTCTACTTCATACTATAATAATGAATACATGTCATTATTTGCTCTTGCTGTTAAGTTGTTCAGTCTTGCCTGACTTTTTGTGACTCTATGGATTGCAGCCCCTCAGGCTCCTCTTTAATGCGATATTCCCAAGAATACTGAAGTGGGTTGCCATTTTCTTCTCCAGGGGATCTTCCCCATCCAGGGATTGAATCTGCATCTCCTGCATTGGCAGGCAGATTCTTTACCACCGAGCCACTAGGGAGGTCCACATGTCATTATAGACTTGCCCAAACCCAAAGAAGCTACAACACCTAGAGTGAATCCTCTAGGTAACCTATGGTTCTTAGTGATTATAAGGTGTCAGTGTAGGCTCATTAACTGTAACAAATGCATCACTTTGGTGAAGAAGTTGATAATGGAGACTATACATGCATGGGGCAGGAGACATGTAAGAACTGCCTATGTTTTCATCTTAATTTTTCTGTGAACCTAAAATTGCTCTTAGATAATTGGCTTTCACATACATTGTGCATATTATCAGTCCTTAATAATGAGTAAAACATGGAATTTAAAAGTTAAATTTATCTTTCATAAATTAGAAAAGGATGGTTTTAATTCCCTAGGTTTTTGTGTAATGAAGCAGATTTTACATTCTAACCATGAGGCATATTAATTATCTGTTCATTTCAACAGGGAACATTTAATAACAAATACAATCCTTGGAGAGTTCATTTCAACCCTTCACTTCTGAAACTAGTTATGTGTGTATATTACTGTGAATTTCTTTGAGATTTTACATTATATTTAATACCAGCATCCTTAAGGGATAAAATAACAGGACTGTGACATCTGTATTGTGATGAAAATAAACACATGGGAAATACAGAAGAGAAAAATCAGCAGAATGAAGCTTAATTGTGCCTCCTGGAAAGAAAAGCCCATTTTATAGGATGGTTGGACTCATTTATTTCTTCAGCTTATATATTTAAATTTTTGACAACATGTATCATGTGAGAAAACATGGTATCATTAATGATCATTTGAACTCTTAATATGAATAGTAAGACTGATATAGCCTCAGTGTCCTGTAGGAAAATCTCCACTTAAAATCAAAGAGTTTTTGTGGTGGATGTCCCGGACACTCAATAATCAGAGAAGAGGCTAAAACATCCTGCCCTAACCATCCCTCTCATTTATTATGATTTGGTATCATGCCTAGAAAAAAGTTTCAATTTCCTCCCAATTCTCCACCGGTTCTGAAGTTACAGTTGCAATTGAGAATATGTGCTAAAGTTTTACTGACGTTTACACACAGAATGGACTCAAGATGCCAATATTGGTTGTCACGGTTTGATGAATAGAGGCAAGATGGCTTTTAAACCTTTACACTCTTTTTCAGGTATTCAGTTGCATAAAGAATACTGGTCTTAGTTCAGAATTATTCCCACTTGGCTGCCTTGAACATCACTCCTAATTTTTCTTCTACTTCTTTGGCACTTTTCTCTTGAACACCCTTGCTAGCACCAAGTCATCTCTCTGGCTTCTTAAAATTGAAGTGCTCTGAGTTCTTGGTCTTTCTTTTCTCCCTTTACACTTTCATTAATTTTCCTGGCTAAATATTTTCTATATGTTAACATCTCCCACATTCATCTCCTCAGATAGGTTGTCTCCTAGGAACATGAGGCTCTTACATGTAGCTAACTAATTCCTTACTTTCTCTACTGTGATGTCAAATTGACATATACATCTTAACAAACCCAAACTTGAGTCCTGAATTTTACCTTCAAACCAGCTCCTCCAGTGTTCTGCCCACAACCAATAAATGAGAGCTAAGATTCAGCCAGATGCTTAAGAACTCTGTAAACATTTTTATTTAACACTTTATCTTATATCCTACATCTAATCTCTCAGGTAAAGTTATTGCCTACATCTTCAAAGTACATTTAAATACTCTTTCTCAATACACCCACTGCAACCATTCTGGTCCAAGGCACTAATATTAAAATTTTTTAATTGGAGGATAACTGCTTTACAATGTTGTGTTTTCTGCCATACAACAACATGAATGATCCATAAATATACATATATCCCCTCTCTGCTGAGCCTCCCCAAGCAACTAATATTTTTGTTTGTACTAGTAAAATAATCTCTTATTCTCTCTTCCCCCACTCCACAAAGCCAGAGAAATCCTGTTAAAACAGAAATAATATCATCCCTTTGTTCAAAATACTCAAAAGGCTACTAATCGCAGTTATCCACTTATGTGTAACAAATAATTCCAAAGCACAGAGGCTCTAAAAAACTAACAATCATTTACTGTTGCCTCTCAAGAGCTCTGGGACCAGTGGGGCTCAGCTGGGTTATTCTGACTTGGCATTTCTCCTATGACTGCCATCTGATGGGGGCTGGGGCAGACATATCTTGAAGTCTTCCTCATTTACAGGTTTGGTGCCTGAACTGGGATGACATAAACATCTGAAGACTCATCAGGCACATCTCTGACTCACTTATGAGATCTTTCCACGTGGTCTCTCCAATACAGCAGCCTGAGGGTAGTTAGATTTCCTACAGATTTCCTACATGGCAGTGGACTTTCTCTGGCATGGTGATCCCAAGTGGAAGTTGCATGCCCTTTAAGACCTATGCTCAGATGTCACATAGCATCATTTCCACCCCATCCTACTGGTGAAAAGCCCAGCAAAATTAAAGGTGAGAGGTAGAGCCACCAGGCACATACTCTGTATACGATAGTTTTTTTTGTTTTGTTTTGTTTTTTTTACCATGTAAAGTTTCTTTTATTTTTGGAGAATATTGATCAAAGGGGATTATATCCTATTTAATAAGGAAATTGTATGTGAGTTGCAGTAGAAATATAATATGTTAAGTAGATGAATGAAGAGGTAATGTAGAGACTGTAGAGAAGATGACAAGATAAGAGGAGGAGGAGACAGAAGAATGTTGAGAAGCTGACAAGATAAAAGGAGAAGGAGACAGAAGAATGTTGGATTTTTGTGATCATAAGGTGAAGTCTCTTGGAAGCTCACTTGGATTGTTAACTGATGCTACTGACATCCCATTCTTCCATCTACTCCTGAGTTCTGTGTCATCACTGACAGCTTCCCATATCATGCATCTGTGTGTCCGAATTTTTTCCTCAGGCGTTACTTCCATGACATAGACATTTGCTCAAATTACACAAGGCAACTTAAGATGTTTGCTTAACTTAAAAGAAATAGCAGGGAGTTCAGGTGAAGGAGAAGATACGAAGATTTGAGATAATAGCATTGAAAAATGTATATTATCATATGTGAAATAGATCACCAGTCCAGGTTCAATGCATGAGACAGGGTGCTCAGGGCCAATGCACTGGGATGACCCAGAGGGATGGGATGGTGAGGGAGGTGGCCTCGGGTTCAGGATGGGGAACACATGTACACCCATGGCTGATTCATGTCTATGATAGCTTTTACTCTTCAACTGTGACGGCTTTTCCATCTCCTTTGTACTCCTTTCCTCACTGATATCCTTCTAATTTGCCACCTTGCTGGACCCTCCACCTGGAATGCTCTTCCTTTAGATAGCCATCCAGCTGACTCATTGCTAACCTCTTTCATATACTTGCTTAAATGTCACCTTTCCAGTAACTCTTTATTTGAATAATCAATTTAAAATCCACTCTGCTCTCCAAAACTCATCTGCCTTCCCTGAGTTATTTCCCCATAGTCCTTATGATATTCCTTATGGTATTCTCATGTTACATAAATAATAACATGCTCATTTTATTTATGGTTGTCTCTACCCCATCAAAATCTGAGTTCTACCATGTCATGGATTTTTGTCTTTTTTCTTTAGTAATGTATAGACGAGCCTAAACAGTGCCAGCATATGACAAGTCTTCAGTAAATATTTGTTAAATGAATAGAGGCAGGAATGCAGTGATGAAAGATGGAACAATAAAGAATGAATGTGTAAAATTTATGGGCAATATTATAAAATAGAAGATATTACCTCTTTGGGGTTATGTTGCTGCTAAGTCACTTCAGTCATGTCCGACTCTGTGCGACCCCATAGACGGCAGCCCACCAGGCTCCCCTATCCCTGGGATTCTCCAGGCAAGAACACTGGAGTGGGTTGCCATTTCCTTCTTCAAAGCATGAAAGTGAAAAGTGAAAGTGAAGTTGTTCAGTCATGTCTGACCCTCAGCGACCCCATGGACTGCAGCCTACCAGGCTCCTCTGTCCATAGGATTTTCCAGGCAGGAGTACTGGAGTCGGGTGCCACTGCCTTCTCCGTTGGGGTTATGTTGCTGTTACTGCTGCTGCTATGTCGCTTCAGTCGTGTCCGACTCTGTGCGACCCCATAGATGGCAGCTCACCAGGCTCCCCCGTCCCTGGGATTCTCCAGGCAAGAACACTGGAGTGGGTTGCCATTTCCTTCTCCAATGCATGAAAGTGAAAAGTGAAAGCGAAGTTGCTCAGTCGTGTGCAACTCTTCACGACTCCATGGACTGCAGCCTACCAGGCTCCTCCATCCATGGGATTTTCCAGGCAAGAGTACTTACTGGAGTGGGGTTTCATTGCGTGAATAAAAGCATTAAGTAAGAGGGAAGATCCTGATGTTAATATTGATTCCCTTTTCCCCCACAATGAATGATGTTTTGAAGATCTTGGTGCTAACATTGAACTACAAAGGGTAAAGAATCTGCCTGCAGTGTAGGAGACCTGGGTTTGATTCCTGGGTTGGAAAGATTCCCTGGAGAAGGAAATGGCAACCTACTCCAGTATTCATGCCTGGAGAATCCCGTGGACAGAGGAGCCTGGCAGGCTACTGTCCATGGGGTTGCAAGAGTCGGATGTGACTAAAGCACCACCATGCTAACATTAGGTTTAAGTTCATTCAATGCCATCATAGGAGGGAGAAAATCACTTGAGACCTCCAATATTAAGGTTTCAATCCTCACCTTCTGCCTATTTGAACTCATCCTTCAGTTTGGGAATAAACCTGGGATAGTGTAAAAATTCATGATGAGGTGAGGAAAATGCAAGGCATTTTCTTCTTTCCATTGATGTCTCAGAGGAGTGAACTTCCAGTGAAGCCACAAGGGGAGCGGAACTTAATTTTTTTATTTTAAATTTCTGTTATTGACTATTTAAAAGTATGTGAATGTGAATCAGATAAAACAGCCTATACTTCAACTCTGTAATTTTCTAGCCATATATATGAAAAAAGTCCTTAAAGTTTCTTTTCCTCAAAATTTCTTACTCATCCAGAAAACAGACAGTAATACTTAAATCAGGCAATATTGGGAGAATTAAATAAAATTGGATTTTATGATAAATGTATTATATTTAGAATAGCATCCAATACATAAGCATTTAATAATTATAAGAATCTTTTTTTTAATATTTATTTTCAATTGCAATGCACATATAGAAAGAAATTTGTAACTTACTTCAAATAAGCGTAAAAACTAAATTTAACAGAATAACCTTACAAGAATGAAGTTCATTATATTGGGCAAGAGTACATTAAGTATAAATCACATGGAAAGCAATAATAATAAAACAGATGCAGTAAAACACTGACACAGATAAATGTGTTTGTCTTCCTGTATTGGACACAACTTTCCAATTTGAGCATACAACTCCTCTCTAGATTTCAGAATATTAAAAAATCTAGATGGAGCTTTTTAGCAGTTCAATGGGTACAGTTTCCGAGCTTTAGTTTGTTTTTGTGCTTTTTTCTATGTGTTTTAAACTCTCTAATACAATAGAAATAGTGCCAGAGAGAAAAGATTATGTATTTCCAGTAAAAAAGCTACTTAATAGTGACCTGGGAACTAAAGCTCAGAGATAATTTCAATTCAATCAACTGTTATGGACTGCGTGTCAACTATGTGTCAGATATCATAACAGGCACTGGGGATAAAATGATGAAGAAAGCACATTTCTGTCTTTCCTAAATTTCAGTGGTTTGTTGCCTAACTTTGAAGAATAATACCATTTCCTGGAGACTTCACAATGCACATGAGCAGCTTTGACTTCTGAGAAACCTACAATAAATAAATCTATCTGCTACCTATCACTGTCTTTCAAACTTACTTGACAATGAGACTCTTTTTCTGTGTAACATCTACAACAAATTTGCTACCTAACACATTTCTATCTAGTCATTCTTTTATCCTACCCTGTTTATTTCATCGCCCCATGGGATGATTTTTAACTTAAAAAATTTTAATTAGACATCTAACAGAATTTTGAAACCCCTGCCATCTGTAGGAACTGATGTTAGCCAGTAACGTGGGAAGAAAAGATGAAAAAGGAATATAACCAAAGTTTCTTTATTTTCACAAAGAAAATAGTGATTATGATGATTTTATATTGCTGCAAATCTCTTTATTACACATTAAAACCGTAAAACTGGACTGACTGGAGTTCCTTCAAGTAACCCTATTATATGCTTTTCATATTTGACTTCTTAGTAGGCCCTGATATAAAGAGTGGGTGTCTCTGTCAAAGGCACTTTGAAGACCACAAGCATGTGCTCTACCCATCCACCCTCATAAGGTGATGTGAGGTAGATGAATGACTGGCACGAGACCATGCAGCTAGAAAGTGGTGGATCTGGAACTCAACTCTACTAATGAAGCAATCTAAGTAAGATAGATACACTGAATTCTGACTATTAATTTCACTTTTGAAATAATCTCCC
This sequence comes from Bubalus bubalis, assembly GCF_019923935.1. Lineage (NCBI taxonomy): Eukaryota > Metazoa > Chordata > Mammalia > Artiodactyla > Bovidae > Bubalus > Bubalus bubalis. Next base: position 25,782,050 of record NC_059177.1, on the reverse strand, counting down.
AAAGTGCTAGGCTAAAGATTTATATTTGTATTATCTCTGAGAAAACAAAGCAAATTTGAAGTGAAATTTCAAAACCTAAAGGATTCAAATTATTTTCAAGTGTTTTAAGAGTCCCATTTCTAGTACTGTCGTCTTCATGCAAACAATTGAGATTATAAATTATTCCCTTCAGTAAGGTTGATCTGAAGAGAGATCCTACTCAGAGACATTTGTCAGCAGTTGTTATACATTATTATAAGAAGTGCCTTAATGAAACAAGCTCTTTCCATATGTATTTCTATCAGTTACATGAATACAATAAATTTTTGTTGGAATGCAATGTTGTCCTTTCTGACATTGGCATCAAGAGGTCAAGGATGAATCTTAAATATTTTTATCTTCATATATAACACTTCAGGGAAGTAACACTGATGGGCCTGCATGTTGAAAAGGTATCCCATTTATGGGGGCTTCCCTGATGGCTCAGTGGGTAAATAATCGGCCTGAAATGCAGGAGACACAGGAGGTACAGGTTCAACTTGTGGGTCAGGAAGATCCCCTAGAGGAGGGCATGGCAATGCACTCCAGTATTCTTGACTGGGAAATTCCATAGAGAGAGGAGCCTGCTGGGCTACAGTCCATGGGATCACAAAGAGTCAGACATGACTTAGCTGCTAAACAACAACAAATCCCATTTTAGAGTCTAGTTGTTTCCTTTTCCTGATAAACTGAATTTACCAAAGTATTTTTGAGATCAATTTGCAATGAAAACTTTTAGAACTATATCATGCATAATTTCTTGTCTCTTTCTCAGAGCAATGTATCACGTACATAATGCCTATCATTTGATTTGTGCTTAATAATTGGAGAGTAGCTCAGCCATAAAGAAAGGATGAAATAATGCCATTTTCAGCAAGTAGGGGCTTACCAGGTGGCTCAGTGGTAAAGAATCCACCTGCAAATGCAGGAGACGCAGGTTCAATCCCTGAGTCAGGAAGAGCCCCTGGAGGAGGAAACACAACCCCTTCCAGTATCCTCGCCTGGGAAGATCCATGGACAGAGGTGTCTGTCAGGCTATTGTCCATGAAGTCGCAAAGAGTCGGACATGACTTAAGGACTCAGCACGGACACACACAGATGCAACTAGAGATTATCATACTAAGTGAGGTAAATCAGAAAGAGAAAGACAAACACCATACGATATCACTTATATGAAGAATTTAAGAAACAGCACAAATGAACCAATGTACAAAATAGATACAGACTCATAAACATAGAGAAGAAACTTGTGGGTACCAAGGGGGAGCAGAGTGGGGAAGAGAATAGAATAGGAGGTCAGATATATCAGATATAAACTATTACATAAGGAATGGATAAACAATGTCCACTGTTTAGGGCAGTGAACTATATTCAGTACGTTATGATAAACCATAATGGAAAAGAATATTAAAGAAGAATGCCAATATATGTATAACTGAATCACAGCAGAAATTAACACAATTCTGTAAATCAACTGTACTTCAATAAAAATAAGTCAAAAAATTAAAGTTACTATGATGTAAATAAAATATAATAGTAAAAAAAAGTGCGAAAAGTAGACTTCTGGATATAATTAGCATTCTTAGTCTAGCATCCCAATTTGCACACTGTTCATTTTTCTGTCATATCACCTGTGAATTTTATCACTTTAGTGTGTTCACTTCTCTTGTCTCTCAGAATGTATGTAATCACTATGATTCCTTCTGAGTAAACATACTATCTTTTACCCCTGTATCTCTCTAATTGCACTCCATACATGTGTACCGTAAAAATTAATGAAAATAAATAAGGCATATTTGTTCCTTTTTTTTTTTAAGGTAGCATCCAAAAAAGGAGACTAGTCAATTAAAATACATGCTGTTTAAATGATAATAAGAACACGGTTAGCTTGGGCTTCCTCACAGTACAGCAACCTTGCAGTATCTACTTGTCATATGACAGCTGGTTTACCCCAGAGCAAGCATTCCAAACAAGAGGAAATGGGAGCTGATACGCTCCTGGAATTGGCACAGTGTCACTTCTACTCTAGTTTCTGACTCAACAGTCACAGGGCAAACCCAGGTTCAAGGAGAGAGGAAATAAACCCCACCTTTCAATGCAGAGAGTGAGAAAGAAGCTGCTCCCATCATTAGTTTCCCACAGACAATTTAACCTGTACCCTCACTAATGAAATTCTCCCAGTTTGACTTGACAATTAATGAAAAATGTTTAAAAGGAAAAGCAAACAAAACACTGCACAGTAGTCATAATTACATATTCATTTGCATTCTTGTTCTTGATCACTACACATATAAGAAACAATCTATCAAGGAAATAAACCATCTCTGTAATTGTTTTCTGAGATGAGAATCAATGAGTTTACACTTAGTCACAAAACAAATTCGCTCCTTTTTCTTGCAGATAATTAAACACCAATTTGTGCAGAGAAAATTGCAGACAAAGGATTCTGAGCCGCATCCATGACTCATTATTAATAAAAAAGTTGAGACAGGACCTGTGACTGGTTTGTGATGACAGGAAGTAGATAGCTACTCCTCCTCATAAAACTATAAGATTATCTTGCTAAACATTTATTTCAGGGTCTGGGAAAGAATGTTCTTATAACATAGGTCTGTATGTAGAGCAGAATAAATGCCTTGAATACTCATTGAAAGGAGGGAAGAATACAGAATAATCTATGTCAAATGAATCTATTCTTAACTGTAAAATATGTTATCTTTTTCACTCTTTACAAAATAGAACTCATAATTCAGTGTTGCTTTCTGAGTGTCAAAAGTGGCAGGGAATAAATCATGTAACAGAAAAATCTTAAGAGACCATCTAAGTTGTTTTGGCTTTTGGGTGGATAAAGTTGAGAAGAGAGGCATAATAGGGGAGGTGCTTACCTTTACTGGAACCACGGGATAAATGCTAACTGGTAATAGGTGAGTTAAATAAGAGGCCCTTCACCATGAAATGTTATTCTAACTTTAAAAAAGAAATTTATTAAAAAAAATAGACTTACAGGTATAGAAAACAGATGTGGTTGCTAAAGGGGTGGGAGTGTGGGGGAGGGAAGGATTAGCAGTTTGATTAGCAGATGCAAACTAATATATATATAGGATGGATGGACAGCAGAGTCCTGCTGTGTAGCATAGGAAGCTATAGTCTATGCCCTGTGATATGAAAAGAATATATATATGCATAACTGAGTCACTTTTCTATAGAGCAGAAATTAAACACAACACTGTAAATCAATTATACTTCAATAAAATTAAAAAAAAAGTTTATAGAACTCACAGTCCTACTGCACTTGTGAAAAGTAAGTATTTTGAAATATACACTAGAATAATATGTTGGAAATAGATGGAAATAAACCACCAATTTTTGAATACTACATTGCTTTATATAGTTATGAAGGCATAGAAGATTGTGCAGTAAAATTACGTTGATGCAGAAATTTGCTTTACAGATCAAACTTCTATCAATAAGAAAAAGGACAGGACAGTCTGCAATTTGCCTATGAACTCCACTAAAACAAACTGATGAGCTGTACATGAACTACTGGGGATCAAACTTCTGTGTGGATTTTCATGAAACACAAAATAGCATTAGTGAATTTTACAGAACCAAGCATGAAGACAGAAGAGACATCGGAGGGAACCAGTATATTTACTTATTCTTTTGTTTAGCCTATGAGGGGACTCTTAACACCAGAAAACATTCTATGTCTACATGAAAATTGCTAATAGTTTTGGCTGCATATGTATGCATATTTACATACTCATATACTAACTATGCACTTGTACCTATTGACATTCTGTAAATTGTATATACTTTATTCTGCTGCTGCTGCTAAGTGGCTTCAGTCATGTCTGACTCTGTGTGACCCCATAGATGGCAGCCCACTAGGCTCCCCCATCCCTGGGATTCTCCAGGCAAGAACACTGAAGTGGGTTGCCATTTCCTTCTCCAATGCATGAAAGTGAAAAGTGAAAGTGAAATCGCTCAGTCGTGTCCGACTCTTAGCAACCCCATGGACTGCAGCCCACCAGGCTCCTCCGTCCATGGGATTTTCCAGGCAAGAGTACTGGAGTGGGGTGCCATTGCCTTCTCCCATACTTTATTTTAGGGATTGTCAAGTTCAATTGGTCTGCAGGTCAACTTCAATCCACCTCCTGTTTTCACAAAGTTTTATTAGAATACAAACACACATTGACGTATGTATGCTCTGTGGTCCCTTTGTGCTACAATGGCTGAATTAAGGAGTTATGAGAGAGAACACCACATACTCAAAACCTGAAACACAGACACCATCTGATCTTTTATGGAAAAAAGTTATCAGCTCCTGGTTTATTCCACAGGTTAAATATGGGACCCTCAACAAATCCTAATAAATGATTATAATCAAAATACCAGGAATCATTACTATTATTTATCGAATGCATACTTTGTGCCAAAAATTAAACTTATCTGGAAGGTCAGGGTTCTATTATTAACAACCTTATCAGAAAACACATAGAATGCCATAAAAATAATTAGAGGATAGAATGATGGTTGTTCTGAAGAAGAAAATCATGTCAAGTAACCACTAGTATCCTAGTTTTGTAACTGATTAGGCTTGTAGCACAATCCTTGGTAACTGACTTTACTAGAAAAATAAGTTGTATTCAAATACAAATGGTTACAGCTGAGGCCAATGTATGAAAAATAACATGGAAAAAATATTGCACTGCAGTGTACCTTCATCAACTTCAACTCAACATGTCTGAAGAACTTCTCATTTTAGTTTTTATTTTGACTTATTTAGTTATTTCAATGACAGAGCCCTAACCTCCAAGTAATGAACCCTCAAAGCCATGTTGGCCTCTTGTTCTGCCCTGACTACTCCATCATGCTGCTGCTGCTGCTGCTGCCAAGTCACTTCAGTTGTGTCTGACTCTGTGCGACCCCATAGACGGCAGCCCACCAGGCTCCCCAGTCCCTGGAATTCTTAAGGCAATAACACTGGAGTGGGTTGCCATTTCCTTCTCCAATGCATGAAAGTAAAAGTGAAAGGGAAGTCACTCAGTCGTGTCTGACTCTTAGCGACCCCATGGACTGTAGCCCACTAGGGTCCTCCAACCATGGGATTTTCCAGGCAAGAGTACTGGAGTGGCGTGCCATTTCCTTCTCCAGACTGCTCCATCATATTATCCACTAAATTTGATGACTCTTGCTTCATTCATTTATTAATGTCTCTCATACCCATCACTCTCCTGTCTCTTCTGTTTTTCTGGTCCATATCCTATAGCTCCTTGAATGGACTTGTTAGGAGGTTGTCTCCTTTTTGGATCCCCCATACATAGAGACTGGTGGTCTCTTAAGGAATATACTCCACGAATACATTAGTCATTCCTTTCCTCCTAGTTTTATACAAGCTAGGGCTTAGCTTGGCTTTACAACAAAACAGTGATCCCCGATCAAGAAATTCTTCCCTCATTTTCTCTTTCATTTTAGGAAGCCCTGTTTGCCGTGTATGGATATAATGGTTTTCTAAAGAATCTCTACTATTTAGTTCTCAAGTTTCATTCATCTCCTTCTTCCTTTTGTTATTACCCATAGGAAATTAAGGCTGTCTAAACTACCCTGATTTTTCCCTGTGATGAAGGACCCTCCTACCAACATCTGAATTCTGCACAGTATCTATTAGAGTGTATTACTAAATAAGGGCTCAATGATTATTTGCAGCTTTATGCTGTGGTTGACTTGCCATAAAGAACAATTATTTCCTAGTGACATGTATTGCTCCCAGAGCAAGAGCTAAGAATTATGTTTTAGCAACCGTGGACCTAAACACAAATGGTAAACAAGTTTATCAGATGCTGAACAACAAAAGTGAATGTCATTTAGTCACAATTTTACTTTTTCAGCTAACTCAGGCTTTAGGATCCAAAGGCAGCTGTAACACTATATTGCAGATTTGACTCTGTGCACGATGACCAACAGAAAGCAATGCCATAGCTGTTCAATTTAACAGTATCATCTTTGATGGTATTTAACATAAAAAGTGAATTAGCTTTTAAGAGACAACATCCAGGGCATCTGATTTTCAATATATTTTTTTTTTCTCTTTAAACCCTAAGATCATTAAGTAATTGGGTTGCTCAATTTTTAAAAAATAAAAAAAATGACATATTAACTTTGTTTATAATGAGAGCAGAAGATACTAAGAAGTCTCATCAATACACTTAAAGGAAATTTTCACCTTTGCTACATTTTTTACCACACTGGCTCATCTTTTAGTAAAGTTTAAAATAGCTTAACAAAGAATAATATTTAACATTTTCTTTAGTTATTTGAACATACATTTTCAGGACTGAATTATAATGATAGCATTCCAAATGAATGTTCCAAATAAGTTGTAGATGCTAATGTAAAGGTAAAGATTATTTGGGTAAAAATAAGTGAATAAATAAAAACTACATTGTAAATTCAGTGGGAAAAAAAAGAATAATAGAAACCAGCACTTAAATTTCATCTGATAGTGGATTATGTAACACCTATGGGTACACAGCTATACAGAAGCAAAAAAAAAAACAAAAAACCCAACAATTCATATTAGGTATGGGTGTGAGTTGTGTTCAATCACTAAGTCTTATCAGACTCTTTGTGACCCCCATGGACTGCAGCATTCCAGGCTTCCCTGTCCTTCACTATCCCCTGGAGTTTCCTCAAATTTTTGTCCATTGAGGCAGACTCAGGATCTAATTAACAATCTTTCAGGGAACTGAAGATAATATTCCCTTATTTAATAGCATTCAATTAACTTCTTTACATAATATGTTAAAAATTCTCTTTCTAGTACTCAGATTTTAATGAAATGCAGATCACTGCTAATCTTCATGTTAAATAACATCTGGGATTGTTCTTTAGCTGAGTAAATTGGGTTAAAATATTGCATTTTTTATTCCTAGCTTAATAGCTTAAAGAAGTTTTAAACATTTAATTATTAACAATGACATGAAAGAATTGGAGTGATTACTTAGCTGGTTTAAGGATTTAAAAGTTCTCTCTTCTGAGTCAAGTTCATATTGAGCATAAACCAGGTCTAACTAGCCCTCCCCAGATTTAGCCAGTGTTCGACTTTGCTTGAAAGAAACTATAGTAACACAGCATGCCTTAAATGTAGCATTACTTGAGGAAATCATTCACATAGTAATATAAGTTTTGTAGGAAAAATATCAACTGATCGGTGTTAGGGTTAATAAATTCACCTTTTAAAAGTAACACATCTAGCCTAATGATTCACTCATTTAACAAATACTTGCTATATACCTGTCCTGTGGAGTTCACTGTTCTAGACACTGGGAAGAGAGCACTGAACTGGTTCTCAAAATGCTTATGTTCTACCAGAAGCAAAGACACACGCACAAATAGAGATTTTTAAAAAAGACAAATGATTATTTAAGAATAAATGAATTAAGAGTTATATACTGATTGGTGGTGGAGGTGAGGTATGTTGGTAAATGTTTAGTAACCAGCTCTCAAAACACAAAAATCAGACAAAGCCCTCAGTTGTAGTATTTGCTGTTTTTGGTGGGGTAAATTATCCCAAACATGATTTCAAGCTACAAGGTAACACTCTTGAGTATCAAGTTGGAAAGAGATGTGTATCATCAGTCCTAGTGAACTGTCTTGGGAAAGCCGAGCATAATGTGATGAAGCTACTTCAGACTCAGTAGCCCTCTCTCAGAAAGTGACATTTAAAACTTTTTTTTCCTTTTTTAATGCTCTGAAAACATTCTTTTTTCCCTCTTTATTTTTATTTCAAATTTTCTAATTGGAGGGTAATTACTTTACAATGTTACGTTGCTTTGACTAACCAGAAGAAAAGACATGTGTTGTGAGCTACAGGAGGTTCATTCCAAGCAGAGAAAACAGCTAGTGTAACTCCCAAAGCCAGTCCAAGCTCCAAGTGATGGCAGAACAAAAAGAAGGCCAATGAGTCTGGACTGTAAGGAGCAAAGGAAAGATACAGCCAAAGCCTTTATGTTGAGCCTCATAATGTAGGGTAAGAAATGCAGTTGTAAAGTATTTGGATAATCTCCATCCTACTGTCTTGATTAAAACTCTTGTGCTCTCATGCTATACTGTCTACAGTTACAGTCAGAAAGAGGGAGGGAGAGACCTTGGCTGTTAGATGACAGAAGGAATATGAGAAAATGTTTGGGAATCAGGTTGAATAAAATTTTGGCATTTATAACTATCACCATAATATTCCTAATTGTGCTGTCCCACTTAACACAAAATTTGTTTCAGGCAAAATTTATTGTTTCTGCTTTCATTTTTTATAGCAGAGTCCTACTGTCTTTCATGTTATCACTACTGTCATTTCTGAAAAGTGATTTGATCATATCAAATGACATAATCGAAAATGACTTCCTGAGAGCTTGACCTAAGAGATTACATATAAAACAAATGTTTTTTAAATTGTGGCTATGGTAGCTCATAACAGCAGGCATTAGATGCTATGGACATAATGTCTGGCAAATAAAATGTTATGGATTCCAAGGGAACTGTAGTTATTTCTAACTCTATTCAAAACTGTTCTGTAACTCTAGATAGAATTTCCCTGGGCTATAGAAAAGCACAGATGGTATTAATGTTTATTAGACCCACAAAGGTTGCTTTTAAAAATGTATCTGAAACACACTGAAGTTTTGCCAATTGAGCCAGAAGAGGAAGGTCAGAAACAACAATGCAAAGTAGACTTGCATTGTGGGTGGGAGAAAATAAAAACATTTCTATTAACAAAGTCTAAGGGTGAAGGTTTGTTAACAAAACAGGAAACATTAATTTATTTGAGGCTAAATGATCAACTCAGTTACATATTGTGTTTATGAATTCAATGGACTGATGCAGAGCTTGTTGGATTGAAAGAATAGCAAGGTGCTACACCTTTCCTTGAGTTTATAGTCTAGTGGAGAAAACCCATGAATAAACAAAGAAGGAAACAAAAATCCCAGCAAATGTGCTCAGTTCTCAGTAGAAGTGTGACAGTATGTGACAGAAGCACAGAGGAGGAGCAGCAACTGAGGTTTGAGAATGACCACAAGCTAGAGGAGTTTTCAGTGAAAGGAAATATGATAAGGAATTTGCCACTAAAAGGGTGGAAGAAGGAGTCCCACATAAACCTGTGAGAGTTTCAGGATGGTCAAGATAGAAACGACTTGAGAGAATAAAGAGGAGTGATGTTTACAGAGTTTAAAAATAATTTGGATTTGCACGGTATGCCTCGTTAAGAGTCTGAGTTTTATCTCTCTTGGCTTTGAGGATTAAGCAGAAGCCTTTTCTTTTTAACAATAGTTTCCTTCAAAAGAGCCTAAGTTGAACAAGTTTTAAAATAGTGCAGCTTTTAAAAAATAAATGAGCAGAACACAATCTTAGTATGAAGAGTCTCATATACCTCTGTAACCAAATAACACTGTCCCAACCAGAAAATTAACACTGGCACAATACTGGTAGCTAGACTACAGACCTGACACAGATGTCATCAGCTTTTATCAGCTCTGTTTCATCTCTCAGTGTACAGTGCTATCAGATATACAGACAACGGTCACAGCAATCAGGATACAAAACTGTTCCATCACCGTAAAGAAACTCCTTCCTGTTATAGTCACACTCTCCATCATAACCCTTAGCAATCATTGATTTGTCCTCCATCTTCACAACTTGTCACTTTCAGACTTGTCTATAAATGGAATCATATAGTAAGCAATCTTCTGTGATTGGCCTTTTATCCACTTATCATACGGCCTTGAGGTATATCCAAGCTGTGTGTCTCCATAGTTCCTTTTTTATTGCTAATAAGTATTCTGTTGTACTGATGTACCATGGTGTATTTATCCATTTAATTATTAAAGGAAAATTGGACTGTGCTAGTTTCAAGCAGCTATGAATATCTGTGTACATGCTTTTATATTTACACGTGAACATAATTTTTAATTTCTTTGAGATAAATATCCAAGAATGTGATTGCTGCCTCATATGGTAAGTGTATAGTTAACTTTATAAAAGACTACTATTTTTTCAGAATGGAGACACTGATTTATATTCTCATCAGCAAGGTAGAGAAGATCCCACTGTCCTTCATCCTTGCCAGCACTTGCTATTGTCAATATGTTCTATTCTAATAAATGTGGAGTAGTATGTTATTGTATGTTATCCACAAGATGGCGGAGTGGAAGGCTGTGCACTCATCTTCTCCTGTGAGAACTCCAAAACTGCAAGCAACCACTGAACCATCGACAGGACAACGCTGGATCCCACCAAAAAAAGATACGCCACATCCAAGGGCAAAGGAGAAGCCCCAACAAGACAGTAGGAGGGGCGAAATCACGTTTAGAATCAAACCCCATAGTCGCCAGAGATGCTCAGAGGGCTCATACAAACCTTGTGAGCATCAGGACCCAGGAGAAAGGAGCAGTGACCCCATAAGAGACTGAGCCAGACTTGCCTGTGAGTGTCCAGATGCCTCTGGCAGATGCGTGGGTCGACAGTGACATCCCGTGGGGTCAGGGGCATTGAATACAACAGTCCTGGCATAAGTCCTTTTGAACGAGGTCACCATTACCCCTACCATAGTTTGGCCTCAGGCCAAAATACAGAGAGGGAACACACCCCTACCCATCAAAAGAAAGTTAAAGATTTACCGAGCATGGCCCCACCTATCAGAGCAAGACCCAGATTCCCCCACAGCTGGTCCCTCTCATCAGGAAGCTTCCAGAAGCCTCTTATCCTTAACCATCAGAGGGCAGACAGAATGCAAACCACAATTACAGAAAACTGTGATCACCTAGATCACAGCCTTGTCTAACTCAATGAAACTATGAGGAATGCCATGTAGGGCCACCCAAGGAGGATAGGTCATTCTGGAGAGTTCTGACAAAACGTGGTCCACTGGAGAAGGGAATGGAAAACCACTTCAGTGTTCTTGCCTTGAGAACCCCATGAACAGTATGAAAAGGCAAAAAGATAGGACACTGAAAGATGAACTCCCCAGGTTGGTAGGTGCCCATTATGCTACTGGAGAAGAGTGGAAATATAGCTCCAGAAAGAATGAAGACGCTGAGCCAAAATGAAAACAATGCTCAGTTGTGGTTGTGACAGGTGATGGAAGTTAAGTCCAATGTTGTAAAGAATAATATTGCATAGGAACCTGGAATGTTAGGCCCATGAATCAAGGTAAATTGGAAGTGGTCAAACAGGAGATGGCAAGACAGAACATCAACATTTTTAGCAATCAGTGAACTAAAATTCACTGAAATGGGCAAATTTAATTCAGATGACCATTTTATCTACTAGTGAGCAAAAGAATCCCTTAGAGAAATGGACTAGCCCTCATAGTCAACAAAAGAGTCCAAAATGCAGTGCTTGGGTGCAATCTCAAAAATGACGCAATGATCTCTGTTCATTTCCAAGGCAAACAGTTCAGTATCACAGTAATCCAAGTCTATGCCCCAACCACTAATGCCAAAGAAGCTGAATGATTCTATGAAGACCTACAAGATCTTCTAGAACTAACACCAGAAAAGAGATCTCATTTTCATCATAGGGGACTGGATGACAAAAGTAGGAAGTCAAGAGATACCTGGAGTAACCCAGTTTGGCCTTGGAGTACAAAATGAAGCAGGGCAAAGGCTAACAGAGTTTTGCCAAGAGAACGCACTGGTTATAGCAAACACCCTCTTCCAACAACACAAGAGAAGACTCTACATATGGACATCACCAGATGGTCAATACCAAAATCAGACTGATTATATTCTCTGCAGCCAAAGATGGAGAAGCTCTATACAGTCCGCAAAAACAAGACTGGGAGCTGACTGTGGCTCAGATCATGAACTCCTTATTGCAAAATTCAGACTTAAATTGGAGAAAGTAGGGAAAACCACTAGATCATTCAGGTATGACCTAAATCAAACCCCTTAAGACTGTACAGTGGAAGTGACAAAGAGATTAAAGGGATCATGTCTGATAGACAGAATACCTGAAACAGTATGGCCAGGGGTTTGTAACATTGTATAGGAGGCAGTGATCAAAACCATCCCCAAGAAAAAGAAATGCAAAGAGGTAAAATGGTTGAATGATGAAGTCTTACAAATAGCTGAGAAAAGAGTAGCAGTGAAAGGCAAAGGAAAAAAGGAAAGATATACCCATCTGAATGCAGAGTTCCAAAGAATAGCAAGGAGAGATAAGAAAGTCTTCCTCAGTGATCAATGCAAAGAAATAGAAGAAAACAATAGAATGGAAGAAGAGCTCTTCCAGAAAATTAGAGACACCAAGGGAACATTTCATGCAAAGATGGGCACAATAAAGGACAGAAACATTATGGACCTAACAGAAGCAGAATAGATTAAGATGAGGTGGCAAGAATATGCAGAAGAATGATACAAAAAAGATCTTCACAACCCAGATAACCACGATGGAGTGATCATTCACCTAGAGCCAGACATCCTGGAGTGTGAAGTCAAGTGGGCTTGGGAAGCATCCCTACGAACAAAACTAGTGGAGGTGATGGAATTCAAGCTGAACTATCTCAAATCCTAAAAGATGATGATGGAAAATGCTGCACTCAATAAGCCAGCAAATTTGGAAAACTCAGCAGTGGCCACAGGACTGAAAAGGTCAGTTTTCATTCCAATCCCAAAGAAAGGCAATGCCAAAGAATGCTCAAACTACTGCACAACTGCACTCATCTCACATGCTAGCAAAGTCATGCTCAAGATTCTCCAAGCTAGGCTTCAACAATATGTGAACCAAGAACTTTCTGATATTCAAGATGGATTTGGAAAAGGCAGGGGAACCAGAGATCAAGTTGCCAACATCCATTGCATCATAGAAAAAGCAACAGAATTCCAGAAAATCATCTACTTCTGCTTCATTGACTATGCTAAACCTTTGTCTATGTGGATCACAACAAACTGGAAAATTCTTCAAGAGATGGGAATACCAGACCATTTGACCTGCCTCCTGAGAAATCTGTATGCAGGTCAAGAAGCAACAGTTAGAATGGGACATGGAACAACAGACTGTTTCCAAACTGGGAAAGGAGTACATCTAACCTGTATATTGTCACCTTCATTATTTAACTTATATGCAGCGTACATCATGTGAAATGCTGGGCTGGATGAAGTAAAAGCTGGAATCAAGATTGCTGGGAGAAATATCAATAACCTCAGATATGCAGATGTCACCACTCTTATGGCAGAAAGCGAATTAGAACTAAAGAGCCTCTTGATGAAGGTGAAAGAGGAAAGTGAAAATCTGGCTTAAAACTCAACATTCAAAAAACTAAGATTATGGCATCTGGTCCCATCACTTCACTACAAATATCTGGAGAAAAAATGTAAACCGTGACAGACCTTTTTTTAATGGGCTCAAAAATCATTGCAGATGGTGACTGCAGCCATGAAATTAAAAGACACTTGCTCTTTGGAAGAAAAGCTATGACCAACATAGACAGCATATTAAAAAGCAGAGACATTACTGACAAAGGTCTGTCTAGTCAAAGCTATGGATTTACCAGTAGTCATGTATGGATGTAAGAGTTGGACTATAAAGAAAGCTGAGCACCAAAAAATTGATGCTTTTGAACTGTGGTGTTGGAGAAGACTCTTGAGAGTCCCTTGGACTGCAAGGAGATCCAACCAGTCAATCATAAAGGGAAACAACACTGGATATTCACTGGAAGGACTGATGCTGAATCTGTAATACTTTGGCTACCTGATGCAAAGAACTGACTCATTGGAAAAGACCCCGATGCTGGGAAAGATTGAAGGCAGGAAGAGAAAGGGATGACCAAGGGTGAGATGGGTGGATGCATCACTGACTTGATGGACATGTTTAAGCAAGCTGTGGGGGTTGGCAATGGACAGGGAAGCCTGGCACATTACAGTCCATGGGGTCACAAAGAGTAGGACACGACTGAATGACTGAACTGAACTGATGTTACTGTAGTTTAATTTGCATTTCCCTAATGGCTAATGATTTTGTGTTGGAAACCTTTAAACATATGAAAATGATGTCAACATATAATGGATGAGTAATTTGGGGAAGTATCTACAGCATAGAATGAAATTTCTAGGGATGGATGGCTAAGGGAAAACTGAGAATAGGGGATGGGGAGACAAGCTGGATGTTCAGATGATGTCCAGTATGAGACAGTTCAGTTCAGTTGAGTTGCTCAGTTGTGTCTGACTCTTTGCAACCCCATCAATCACAGCACGCCAGGCCTCCCTGTCCATCACCAACTCCCGGAGTTCACTCAGACTCACATCCATTGAGTCAGTGATGCCATCCAGCCATCTCATCCTCTGTCGTCCCCTTCTCCTCTTGCCCCCAATCCCTCCCAGCATCAGAGTCTTTTCCAATGAGTCAACTCTTCGCATGAGGTGGCCAAAGTACTAGAGTTTCAGCTTGAGCATCATTCCTTCCAAAGAAATCCCAGGGCTGATCTCCTTCAGAATGGACTTGTTGGATCTCCTTGCAGTCCAAGGGACTCTCAAGAGTCTTCTCCAACACCACAGTTCAAAAGCATCAATTCTTTGGCGCTCATCCTTCTTCAACAGTCCAACTCTCACATCCATACATGACCACAGGAAAAACCATAGCCTTGACTAGACGAACCTTTGTTGGCAAAGTAATGTCTCTGCTTTTGAATATGCTATCTAGGTTGGTCATAACTCTCCTTCCAAGGAGTAAGCATCTTTTAATTTAATGGCTGCAATCATCATCTGCAGTGATTTTGGAGCCCCCCAAAAATAAAATCTGACACTATTTCCACTGTTTCTCCATCTATTTCCCATGAAGTGATGGGACCGGATGCCATGATCTTAGTTTTCTGAATGTTGAGCTTTAAGCCAACTTTTTTACTCTCCTCTTTCACTTTCATCAAGAGGCTTTTTAGCTCCCCTTCACTTTCTGCCATAAGGGTGGTGTCATCTGCATATCTGAGGTTATTGATATTTTCCCGGCAATCTTGATTCCAGCTTGTGCTTCTTCCAGCCCAGTGTTTCTCATGATGTATTCTGTATATAAGTTAAATAAGCAGGGTGACAATATACAGCCTTGACATACTCCTTTTCCTAATTGGAACCAGTCTGTTCCATGTCCAGTTCTAACTGTTGCTTCCTGACCTGCAGATAGGTTTCTCAAGACGAAGGTCAGGTGGTCTGGTATTCCCATCTCTTGAAGAATTTTCCACAGTTTATTGTGATCCACACAGTCAAAGGCTTTGGCATAGTCAAAAAAGCAGAAATAGATGTTTTTCTGGAACCCTTTTGCTTTTTCGATGATCCAGTGAATGTAGTTTATCTAAAATAAAGCAGTGACTAAGGGCAGGACAGGGAGAGATCTGATTTGAGAAGCATTAGAAAGTAGAATCAAAAGGATTTAGGAGAATGAATAAAGAAATTAGTCAATGATAATTCTAAGATTTTAAACTATAAATAGTGAATAGATATTAAACAAGCATACTTAAAAATAATGGAAAGAACAGTTTGGAGGGAGAAAAAAATTTAGAGATTTTTTTTGGGGGCCATATTAAAATTGAGTTATTTATAGAGCACATCAAAATATCTGGCTAATTGAGTGGTGAGAAATATGATTCAAAGTGATCACTTTGTATGACAAACAACAACAACAACAACAACAAATATCTGTTGTATTAAGTGGAGTCTTTTCCTCAAATTTATTTTCAGTGTGTTTTTAGGAAAACTGCTGGTAATTAACCTCTGATCCATAGAGTAGTTCACACTGAAAGCAAGACAAAATCCAAAGCCGTTTTAACTTATAGAAACTAATGTGAACAATTCTTTGGAAGAAACTGTTATATGACAATAGCTGAAGGGGAATTAGAAAGCCAGTAATGATTGAAGAGTTTCCCCAGATTTACAGAAGCCTGGGTACTCTGTCAAAAGAATGGATGACATTTGTTTTTCCACTCACTGTGTACTTCATCATGGGCTGGAGAAACCATTAAAGACCACCAATGTAACAAATCAAATCTCAAAACCTATAGGCACCACTGTTGCATTTTTGTGTTTTCATTGTAAGATAATGATTATATATACATATATGCATATATATGATGTAGTTCTATGAAATTCTATCACATAATATGTATTACATACAAAAAATAATCTTATTACTGCTTCCCCTATGGCTCAGTGGTAAAGAATCTGCCTATAATGCAGGAGATGCAGGTTTCATCCCTTGGTTGGGAAGATCCCCTGGAGAAGGGAATGGCAACCCACTCCAGTATTCTTGCCTGGGAAATCCCATGGACAGAGGACTCTAGTGGGCTATAGTGTATGGGGGGGGTCTCAAAGAGTCGGACACATCTTAATGACTAATAGCAAAAAATCATGTAGCATACCTCGGTATGGCATAAGCCCTCTTGGAGGAGATTGCCATTAACCCTACCATAGAGCCACCAGAACTTACACAGGACTGGGGAAACAGACTCTTAAAGGGCACAAACAAAACCTTTTGCACGCCAGAACCCAGGAAAATGGAGCATTGACCACAAGAGACTGACCCAGAGTTGGCCGTGTGTGTCCAGGAGTCTCCAGCAGAGGCATGGATTGGCAGTGGCCTGGTGAAGGGTTGGGGACAAACATCCAGTCCCATCACTTCATGGCAAATAAATGGGGAAAGAGTGGAAACAGTGAAAGACTTTATTTTGGGGGGCCCCAAACTCACTGAAGATGGTGACTGCAGCCATGAAATTAAAAGACACTTGCTCCTTGGAAGAAAAGCTATGACCATCTTAGACAGTATATTAAAAAGCAGAGACAGTACTTTGCCAACAAAGGTCCATCTAAGTCAAAGCTATGGTTTTTCCAGTAGTCATGTATAGATGTGAGAGTTGGACTATAAAGAAAGCTGAGTACCAAAGAATTGATGCTTTTGAACTGTGGTACTGGAGAAGACTCTTGAGAGTCCCTTGGACTGTAGGGAGATCCAACCAGTCAATCCTAAAGGAAATCAGTCCTGAATATTCATTGGAAAGAGTGATGCTGAAGCTACAATACTTTGGCCACCTGATGTGAAGAACTGATTCATTGGAAAAGACCCTGATGGTGGGTAAGATTGAAATTGGGAGGAGAAGGGAACAACAGAGGATGAGATGGTTGGATGACGTCACTGACTTGATGGACATGAGCTTGAGCAAGTTCCAGGAGTTGGTGATGAACAGGGAAGCCTGATGTGCTGCAATCTATGGGGTCACAAAGAGTCGGACATGACTAAGTGACTGAACTGAACTTAAATGAGTAGATAAGCCATGAAGTAAAATGTTTAACATATTATTTCATCTGATTCTCCTAACGACCCTCTCTTGCAGCTTGGTAGAAAAAGTAATATTCCCATTTTAAAGGTTAAGAAAATCCTGGAAACCATGAAGAATGTACAAGACATTGGGTATGGAAGACATTTTTTCTTCCTCCCAATAGTTTAACTTCCTTTTTTCTATAATAGCCTGAGAAATGCAATCTTTCCTCAGAACTGTGTGATCTTGGTAAGACTTCCTAAATCACAAACACTTGATTAAAGGGCAAATGTAATCCATATTTATGTTGTTATAAAAAAAGATGAAAATCTATAAAGTACTGTGATCATATTTAGAAAAATTTCAATCAAACTGTTCTGTCAATGCCTAAATATGCTGATAGTGCAAAGAAACAGATGTCTGGTTTTATGCGACTGCCAGTGATATAGGAAAAGAAAATTATTAAGAAGCATAAATGTTAGTGAAATCAAAAGACATGGAATATTCATATTAATGAGTATACTTTGCCACTTCCTAAGAAAACTCAAGAAAAATAATTATATAATGAAGAAAAATATTAAGCATCAGTGATAAATTTAAAAACTTATTGGCAAAGTAAGGGTGGGAAATGTTATATCTAAATAAAACAATGAACACATACAAAAAAAGGAGACATTAAAGAAATCTACCAAAGATATTCACTCTGGAGAAATTCTTTTTTTTAAAAAAATCATAATTAAAATATAAAAGAAGAAAAAATGACCACCAAAAATAGAATATGAAATAATAAATAAAGCCTGTGGTAAAGTAAGGAATTCCCAAGAAAAACATCAATGATACTTGCAAAAGGGATACTTCATGTGACAGGGAAAAACTACTCTGTTATACAGCATGTATGTTAGGACAGCAAATTTAAAATTGACTTTATTGTAGTTTATTCACGCAAAAGAAACCGATAGATTTCAGAAACAAAACGATTCAACTCGTGGTTAATAAATGTATCAAAAGAAGCAGGACATTCTACTGGTGTGGGAACCACAATTAAGGAAATGGAGGCCAACTATTCTGACTGAATAGAAGTCCCAGCTCTCTAAAACTGCCCCTAGCACCATTCAGAAGTGGTATTTCAACAAAATGTATAGTGTTTTTAAATATATTGACCGAGTGTTTGTTTTTTTGAGAGCATTTTTTAAAGACCACAAAAGAGGAAATGAAACAAGTACTAAGGATAGAAAATGTATTCTTCCCTAAAAGCTTGTATGATAGTACCACTGCTGTTAATTTATAAATACTTCAGTCACACCCAAGTTTGTAGAGGTTAAACAGATAAGAACTGTTCATATGAGGAGCTACAAACAAGCAAAGAAAGAAGAAACTGCACATAGCACCCTTTTATGAAAATGCAAAACTTTGAGGAGCCCCTGCTGTTAAAAAAAAAAACTATGAAGTTCAATAATGGTAAAATTTTGAATCGAACTATAGTTCATCAGTAGAATGCAAAAGTATGTAATGTAGCTATTAGACTTTATACTGGCATGAAGTATATCAGTATATTCAGTCGCTCAGTCATGTCTGACTCTTTGCAACCCCATGAACTGTAGCCCATCAGGCTCCTCTGTCCATGTGAATATTGGGGTGGATTTTTCAGGCACATTTGAATGAATGAATATTAAATGAATATTAAAGCACATTCATTTTTTCCTCCAGTGCACAAAGTTTTAAATCGAAGTGTTTATTCAGGAAATATGTATCTATATTCAAATGAATATTTAACAAATATGATAACACATAGACAGGTCAGTTAGAAATCAACAAAATGATTCAAACACTATAGAAGTCCTATATTCATTCATTTAACAAAGACGTTGAATGTGTAAACACAGTATCCACTGAAAATAAGTCAACTTGATGAATATACAACTATTTGGGCAAAAAAGCCACATATGCTTCCTTTCATGATTTACTGAAGAAAACTACAAAGAAGTTTGAAAAAGTTGTAAAACTGATTCATCTTATACACATCAATAAGTAGGGAACAGTTGCCGCTTCGGTTGTTTACTGACACTCTGGGACTAAGGCATTTAAAACTATGAAATGGTTCATAGTCTGTTAGAGAGGAGAAAAACAGCAGAATGCTAGGGGAGGTAGCTATGGGACAATGGTAGTCCAAGAGCATCTGAAGAGTACTACTTTTGTCTTTTTTAAAAATTAAAATATTAACATTCCACCATATTGTCATTCCTATCACTTGAGCTAATATATAGAAGTATTTTAAAATTGGAAACCAGTATGTATATATAAAATATTGGTATTATTTTTTATATAGATTTAGACTTAAGATATGAGCTGTTTCTTCTTCCTCTGATATAAAACATAGCTATCATTTAACAGTTTCACCTTCATACATTTACTAAGTTTTACTAGCAAAACAATGCATTGTGAAAGTTTTTGGCATTGTGGTTGATCCAAAGCAGACACTCCCTAAAATATCCATCACATCTGAGATTTGTTTTAGAATCCAATTGGAATCTTCTGAAATAAAGGAGCAATAAGAATGAGAATCAGGCATGTTTACTGCAAAGAATTATGATTTCATTTTCAAATAAATCAACCAAATCTATCTTTTCAAGAGTTGTGTTACTTAGGGACAAAGCATATCTAAATGAAACCAAAGATAAATCTGCTCTTTTTTAGAACCCAGAGAAATTAATAACAGAGGACTGGCACCATAAAGACCATGGATAATATGGAGATTAATAGAAAAAAAATATGGGACAGTAGCTAGGAAGAAGCCAGAAGGATGGACAGGTAAAAGGAAAGCTGTGCCTCCAAAGGTCAAGTAAAGTAAAACTGAAATAAAATCTGGTGATTTTAATCACTATGTCCAATTAATGTAGCAAGTTCCCAGGGGAATATATATTCAAGTTGGGGGGGGGGTGCGGGCACAGAACAGTATCAATCTATTGAGTATCAATCTTTTTGCCTCAGTTGGGCAAATTACATGCATGAATACACAGATTAGTTCTTAGGGGAAAAAATGTAACTTTTAAAAATGTGTCCCATATGATTCAAATTCCTTGTAGATGAGTAAGCATTTCAATAGAAGACACGAGTACAACCACAGCTGCTCATTAGGTAGGACTCTGTCAACTGCAAGTCTTTTTCCATGTGACCACTTTCTATTTCTGAATATCATTTTTTCACATTACACAAAAACCGAGAGAAACTGAAATGAAAAAGGCCAATCTAGCCATGGAAAGAAGTTAAGAGTTATAGTTTTGGTATTTATCCAGAAATTCTGCTTTCATTTTCCACATGTGATCATAAATTCTTCTGTTCATGTTTGCTCAAGGAAGTGTGCTTGGTAATAAATTTTCTTAAATAGATTTATGTCAGATATTCCATAAAGACTGTAATTCTTTCATTTTATGAAATATGCAAACTTTCTGAAAATGAGTTTGATTTTTATGTCTGATTCTAAGATTTGTTTAAAGGAAAAACATCCCATGAATGGAAATGATTGAATTTAGGATTTAATAAAATTCATATAAGAATTTAATAAAATTCATATATGTGAATTTGGAGGCATATACATATATATAACTTAATAGAAAATGACAGAATAAAATATGTACTGTAATGGTAATGGTGGTTACCATAAAAGATTAGAATACAGATTTTAAATAGGAAGGAGCTGACTCATTGGAAAAGACCCTGATATTGGGAAAGATTAAAGGCAGGAAGAGAATGGGACGACAGAGGATGAGATGGTTGGATGGCATCACCAACTCAATGGACAAGAGTTTCAGAAAGCTCTGGGAGATGTGAAGGACAGGGAAGCCTGGCCTGCTGCAGCCTATGGGGTCACAAAGCATCGGACATGACTGAGCGACTGAGTAACAACAATGATGTAGGGGGACACTTTTCAATCTATATAATTCTGCATTGTTTAAGCTGTTGCATTTAAGCACTGCTTGTATAATTTTTTAAAAAAAGAAATATGTTTGTCTGTTTGAAGAATTATCTAACACAGAAAGTGCTGCCTAAGATAGGAGAGAGATCACTGACCCTTTGTTCTAACATATATATATATATACACACACACACACACACACACACACACACACACACACACACAGTGTATGTGTATATCTATAGTCCCTTCTAAGTAGAAATAACTAGCAACATATGTATGGGAAATAAGCTGGTGTACTTTGAATGTTCTTAAGATTTGACTTGCAAAATAAACAAGGATAAGCCAATAGTGAAAAGAAGTAAATCTAATAAGTCAGCACTAAATAGGGGTGAACAAGTTGAGGTATTTGTATTTCATCTGCACTATCATCCTCACATTTAAAATTATCTTCCTCAACAGTTTAGTTTAAGTTACTTATTGATGGAATGATGAAATGCAAATGGAGGTTTCCAGGAAGATGAAATGGCATGGGCTGCATTTTTAATAGGTTGTCTGTGTGTTCATGTAGTCTGTAATGCTTTCCTCTGATGATACAAATTTCAGTGTTTTAGGAAATGTCAGAGCTCTGTCCATTCTACTCCACAAACTCTAGGCTCCATCACCAACCTACCCATACGTGTAAACCATCTGTTTGCCATATTTTGGCTGTATCTGAACATATTCACAAAGAGGCCATCTGTTCCCTTCTTTTAAATATCTATTTACAGTACTTTTTCTCTTATCTACTTTACAACTTCTTTCTTTTTGCATAAGTCAAAATTCAATTATATAGTCACATATGAGCGTGTCATTTACCCAGGAGAAGTCTTAGATGAACTCCTGGTTGATCCAAAGGGCATGGATAATACTGGTGGACTAAAAATATCCTCCTAAAAATGAGAGATAGGGAACACTAAGTTTCACAAAGCATGAAATTAATAATAGATATGAGATTCTCTGGGGAATTTTGGGCACATGATTTGTGAAAGGCTGTCACTTCACCACATATAAGAACAATATATGAATTGTATCAAAATTTATTTCTGCCATCTGTAATATATGCCAATTACAACTGTGCAGTTTACAGGAAGCATATACTTTCAGCTGAAAATTAAGAATGAAAAAAAGGAAAGGAAAGAAAAACAGGAATAAATGGTTCAGTTCAGTTCAGTCGCTCAGTTGTGTCCGACTCTTTGCGACCCCATGAATCGCAGCATGCCAGGCCTCCCTGTCCATCACCAACTCCCAGAGTTCACCCAGACTCACGTCCATCGAGCCAGTGATGCCATCCAGCCATCTCATCCTCTGTTGTCCCCTTCTCCTCCTGCCCCCAATCCCTCCCAGCATCAGAGTCTTTTCCAATGAGTCAACTTTTCGCATGAGGTGGCCAAAGGACTGGAGTTTCAGCTTGAGCATCATTCCTTCCAAAGAAATCCCAGGGCTGATCTCCTTCAGAATGGACTGGTTGGATCTCCTTGCAGTCCAAGGGACTCTCAAGAGTCTTCTCCAACACCACAGTTCAAAAGCATCAATTCTTCGGCGCTCAGCCTTCTTCACAGTCTAACTCTCACATCCATACATGACCACAGGATAAACCATAGCCTTGACTAGATGGACCTTTGTTGGCAAAGTAGTGTCTCTGCTTTTGAATATGCTATCTAGGTTGGTCATAACTTTCCTTCCAAGGAGTAAGTGTCTTTTAATTTCATGGCTGCAGTCACCATCTGCAGTGATTTTGGAGCCCCAAAAAATAAAGTCTGACACTGTTTCCACTGTTTCCCCATCTATTTCCCATGAAGTGATGGGACCGGATGCCATGATCTTTGTTTTCTGAATGTTGAGCTTTAAGCCAACTTTTTCACTCTCCTCTTTCACTTTCATCAAGAGGCTTTTTATTTCCTCTTCACTTTCTGCCATAAGGGTGGTGTCATCTGCATATCTGAGGTTATTGATATTTCTCCCGGCAATCTTGATTCCATCTTGTGTTTCTTCCAGTCCAGTGTTTCTACTCTGCATAGAAATTTAATAAGCAGGGTGACAATATACAGCCTTGACGTACTCCGTTTCCTATTTGGAACCAGTCTGTTGTTCCATGTCCAGTTCTAACTGTTGCTTCCTGACCTGCATACAAAATCTCAAGAGGCAGATCAGGTGGTCTGGTATTCCCATCTTTTTCAGAATAATAGGCATTTGTGTAATTCTGAGGCAAGTTTTTAGGAAAGGCCTACCAAAGGAAATTCCTAAGGTTAAATATAAAGAAACTTTTAATGTGAGGGGGTGTTTGCTAAATGTAGACACTATGATGAACATAAAAAGCAGAAACATTAAAGGCACTGAACTCGCTATTTTCTCTGCTTCCCTGGGAGCACACCAGCAGAGGAATTCTGTAGATAAATGGTATTTCCAACTGTGTGGGAAGCTTAGAGTTGTGAGATTATAATAGAGACAACAGATTCAAATGCCATCATCACCAGCTCTTTTGTTTGCATATAAAAATAAAAAGCCAAAAGAAATTTACCAAAAGTCCCATATGTGGATGTATATGTATACATAAGATCAGTTTCATATATATTTATATATATACTTTTATAAAATGCATGGTAAATCTGTTTATAACTTTTATCTATAAATTTCTATTTCCAAGTTGTATTTATGATAAAAGACATGAACAAGTCAAGAAAAAATGAAGTGTATTTAACAAACATTATTAAATTTAGATAGCAACACTTCTAAAGAAGATTTTGGTGTAATAGATACATGCATAGATATGCAGATAGATTGCAGACAAGTTGAACATGGTAAATAGGTAGAAAAAAATTAACCCAAAATGTAAAGAAGTTGTTGCATTAAAAAGACAAATATAGCAAGCATTACAGTTGCTGTGACAGAGTATAAAGAAGCCTGAATGAAAACTTTCTAGGTACCCAAAGAGATCATTTTATTAAATATGAAAAGAAACACATGTTTCGTAGGAAGGAAAGTTTGTTGCTCTCTTTTTTTTTTAGTACTTGTTTTTGAGATTAATTTCTTACATTGAGTTATTTATAGATAAAGAACATTTTTTTCCCCTTCTAGAAAACTCTAGACCAGTGGCTCATAATCAGTCTGCAACAGTACATCACACTAAACCATGTTATTAATACAAACAGGCTCCAAACTTCAATCTTCGATAAGGTAGACCATTCCCACCAGAAATCTCAATGCAGCTATGTACACGCATGACTCTTGCTACATGGTAAATCTGCATCTAACATTCTGGGTCTAGAGTAGCCTCTCCCTCCATCTGCCTAAAGCAGACACCTTTTTTCATTCAGTTTTAGAGAAAAATCAATCTCAGTGATGAGTATTTTTGTGGTGCAATCAAATTATGAAAACTATGCACTCCTGTCTCCAAGTCCCCAGCAGCACTCTGTAACATACTCTTGGCCCCCAAAGAATCTACCCTCCAGGCTCTTGTTTCCGGGGCTCCTTTTCTCAGTGGGTATGGTCCTTATGGAATACTGATAAGATAATTTAAGCCATAACATGAATATGAATTTTAGAAATTCTGGGAGATGGTGAAGGACAGGGAAGCCTGGTGTGGTGCAGTCCATGGTGTCTCAAAGAGTCAGACACGACTTAGTGAGTAAACAACAACAAAACTTCTGTAGAATAAACCTGGTTCTTGAGAAACCATGATGTTCCTATCATGGCAATCCAAGGGAATGCAGGTGTCTTTGGGACTTTTCTCTGGCACCTTGTCCCTTATCCTTATTCCTTTCTTCACACACCAGGCCAACTGTAAAAGGCAAGGGTGGGGGACAGTTCAATGCCTTTCTCCTGCCCTTAGCATGCAAAGGGGTAAGATCATAGGTAACTACTACTTCAGAAATGAGTTGCCTTTCCCTCTATAGTCCTTTCCATGTCCAGACACTTGAGGTTTTCAGGACTGACTTGTTTGTTACGTTCATTCGGGAGTACTACAAATGGGTATGTTTCAGAACCTGGAAAAATGAAACATTTAGTTTACTCTTCTTGTGAACATTATCAGGGAAGCAAGAAACAGTCCTTAAAAGCACTTGATCCCTGATATAGTATAAAAAGCAATTTTTGCCACATTTGAGACAACATACTCTTAGAGGGATGTCTTTCTGGGAAACCATTGCGCATTCAGCAGGGTTGTGAACCAGTTGCTGCCAGGAAGTGATAAGACTTAATATAAAGGCACACTTGTGTTAAAGAAATATCCTGCATGCCAGAAAGAAAAAGAAATTTTCACCATGACTTCTACAAGAGAACATAGACAGTAAAGAGCTCTTAGTTCTTCTCTAACAACAACAAACAGAACTTTCAATGACTGTGCTCTTCCCTGCTGCACAACTTCAGGACAGTGGAAAGGAAATCCAGTGTTACAACCCACAGAGCCGTGTGGAGAAGGTGGAAGAGTAAATCTGAGGGGCAAAGGAAAGATGTCAAAAAAGGAAAGATGACCCCACACTTACGGTCAACTAAGTTTGAGAAAGATAGGGTCAAACAGAGTTAAATTTTTTTCTTTTCTGTGGGATTTCTGAACGTCTTTAAATGCTAATGCGATTTATGACTCCTCCAGGATGCGGGAAAGTGTGGAGCATGCCAAATGTAGTTACCACGGAAACGTCTGCTTTTGTAGAACACCTTGAGAGATGAGCGTCCCAATGGACACACTTTGGAAATTGCAGTCCCTTATAAATAACAAGAAGCAACCATTGTCACCTTAAATATGAAATTAATTTTGCCTGGAGAGATATAATCTTTTAAAAAAATTTTTAAACAGTCATGGGTAAACCTATGTCCCCTCCCTCTTGAACCTCACTCCCATCCCCGTCCCCTTCCCACCCCTATAGGTTGTTACAGAGCCCCTCTTTGAGTTTCCTGAGTCATATGGCAAATTCCCATTGGTTATCTATTTTACATGTGGTAATGTAAGTTTCCATGTTACTCTCTCCATACATCTCACCATCTCCTCCTTCCACCCCTGCTGTGTCCAGAAGTCTGTTCTCTATGTCTATTTCTCCATTGCTGCCCTGCAAATAAATTCACTGGTACCATCTTTCTAGATTCCATGTATATGTGTTAGTATATGATATTTATCTTTCTCTTTCTGACTTACTCCACTCTGCCTAATAGGCTCTACATTCATCCACCTCATTAGAACTGACTCAAATGTGTTCCTTTTTATGGCTGAGTAATATTCCATTGAATATGTGTACCACAGCTGCTTTATCCATCATCTGTCGATGAATATCTAGGTTGCTTCCATTTTCTAGCTGTTTTAAATAGTGCTGCAATGAACATTGGGGTACATGTGTCTTTTTCAATTTTGGTTTCTTCAGGGTATATGCCTAGGAGTGGGATTGCTGGGCCTTATGGTGGTTTTATTCCTAGGTTTTTAAGGAATCTCTGTACTGTCTTCCATAGTGGCTGTATCTGTATCAATTTACATTTCCACCAATAATGCAAGAGGGTTCCCTTTTCTCCACACCCTCTCCAGCATTTATTGTTTGTAGACTTTTTGACGATGGCCATTCTGACTAGTGTGAGGTGATATCTCATTGTAGTTGAGCGATAAATTATTTCAATTGGGAAAGATCACATACTCTACTTCCACATTCCACAAATTGTAGAACTTTTTTAGAGTCCTAGATGACTGTGGACTTAATCTACTATGCCACTGCAATTGGCACCAAAATAATAGAGACTTTGAGAAATGGAGTCACCTGATCAAATACCAGAATTAGAACTTTCACACCAGTCTCTAAACTTGGTCTTTCCACTTTCTATTCATGTTTATCAGACTTAGAATACCATGGAGTTTTCAAAAATTTAATTCAGGAACTTTCCTGGTGGTCCAGTGGTTAAGACTCCACACTCACAAGGGAAGAAACCTGGGTTTGATGCCTGATCAAGGAACTCTATTCCATATGCTATAACTAAGACTCTGCATAGCCAAATAAAAAAATAAACATAAAAAATTAAAAACTAGCTTCATAAACATATACACACAAAGCTAACAAATGTAGACAGAGATCCCACTTGCTTCATGGCTAAGATTTTGGTGAGGCCTATATTACTCCTACTGGAAACAAATGAATTTGCCCTTTTCACAACTCAATGTGGAACTCAAGAATTCATCATCCACAAAATTGGTTCTCACAATTTGAAATTTTTTCCCCCATGAAACTGGGTTCTAAATAATGTTCTCAGTATATTAAATGAACACAGAATGGTGTGCAGGTGGGCTTGCCCTTGGTAACAGACACAGCTGTGCCTATCACATGCAAAAAATATGGTATTTAATTTTGGAAAATTGCTAACAGCAGTCAGGAAAGTCACCTTCAACCATCACTCAGAGGAAGAAACAAAGATATATTATGAATAGTATTATTTTTTCCAAATGTTTCCAGGCTAGAGTTGCATTCTGTGCCCTTCCAGAACCACTGAACAATGAAATGAGTAGCAAGTTGCCAAGCACATATAGCCATGTGTCTGTTTGCCTAGGGTGTGTTAGAGGCTGGGGGAAAAAGAGGTTAGAGAAGTAAGGATTGAAAGTAGTCGCAATCCCTCTATTAAAGGCCAATTCTGCTGGCCCACCTGAATTCCTAGGTGAAATTGCTAATATATCGCAGCCTTCACTTACCTTTCACTACTGTTCCTCATTTTTTACCCCTCACCTTGGCAGTGTTCAAATAGCAGTGTCTCATCATGGTGCAGTTATTCATTTGGCAACTCCTATGGCTCAGACAGTAAAGAATCTGCCTGCAATGCAGGAGAGCCGGGTTTGATCCCTGGGTTGGGACAATCCCTGGAGAAGGGAATGGCAACCCACTCCAGTATTCTTGCCCGGGGAATTCCATGAACGGAGGAGCCTGGTGGGCTACAGTCCATTGGCTACAGACTCACAAAGAGTCGGACTCAAGTGAGAGACCAACACTTTCATTTTTTTTCCCCCCTAACTCCAGGCAATCATTTCTTGTGGAGAATGTGTGGTGGCACAGAATGCCTACATGTTGATGATACAGGTGGGTGAAGTTTACCAATTCATCAGAAGCAGTTAGATGACTCATGTATTTCAGCACTTGTGTGATGTTTTTCCCAGTGAAATTTGACTAGGGAGAGAAGATGTCCTAGTTCCAGCATCATATGTGGACTGGAGTAGATTCAAAAGTTCTCTCTCAGTATTATAGGTGTGTCTATCAGTGTTAACACTGGCTAACTACAATAAAGTTATTGTAGTTTAGATCAATAAAGATCAATAAAGACTAGGGCATCACAGAAACAGTCAGCCTTGCACAGAGAGTCATGATTTTTTTTGCTGTCATTCACTGTCACTTTAACTGGAAGTACAGATCATTCCTGTTTCACACATTTTCTACCTTATGATGGCAATAGCTTATCTATTTAAAGATGTTTTACTTCACAAATTGTTTCTCTATGCATATATGTCTTTATTCTTCAACTGTATCATAATTTCAATGAAGGTTCAATTGCTCTGCTGGTTAAATTTACTTCCCAATCTTTGTCCCTCAGAAGATGAATAACAGAGCCAAATTTGAATTAGCCTTTATGTGTGCTAAGTTATTTTAGTCATGTCCATCTCTTTGTGACCCTGTGGACTGTATCCCATCAGACTCCTCTGTAAGGTAGCCTTTATGTTGGTCCAATTAATGTTATGTATATAAGTATGAATTCCAAATAAAAAGTAGATTTTTCTAGGCTTGATATCCTTAAAATGTCCCCATGTATCTTATTCCCATGAACATAAACATCAAATTTCAATTTGCCTTTGCAATTATGAATAATAGGGAACTGTTATTCCCAAGGGAAACAATAAGAGAGGAAATGTTTTATAGATTTTTTTTTTTTTTTTTAGTAAAAACAGTCATTTGCATGTTTCTACCAAAAGGGAATAACACCTTTAATATGGAATATCCCTCAGGTCTCCTTTTTGGAAACAAAAATTCATAACCACCTGTCTTCTGATGAAATCTAATAAATTTCTAATATGGCATACACTTCTGCAAAGTGTTCCAAAAATGGAAAAGGAGGTCTCATCTATACCAAGAGGTAAGGATAAATGAAGCATGCTTTCAAGGTGTGTTGTTACTCCAGTAGAAAGAAAACATACCAAAATATTAAAGTTAGGGTGATTTCATAGCAATAGTTTTAACTATATTTTATACCAGCCAGATTCAAGCAATTTTTTAGGCAGGTGTCAACTTTATTCATAAGTTTTCAGTTCTGTTTTTCACAAGGAATATGCATAATTACTATGCTTCGACTCATGCTGCTTTATTCCTATTATTTATCTTACCCATAATTAAAATAGAGACTGATACTAAAAATGGAAACTGTATTGAACTATCTTTTACTTGGTGAATTTTCAATGAACACAAATTTAAGATCTACAATCTAGATTAATGCCAGGATCTCAATGGTTAGGATAGAAAACTTTTATGTGACAACATTCACGTGACCCCACTTATGACTATACCCTCAAGTGTCACATACACGAATTTCTTATGTGCATAAGAAGGATAAATATCTTTTTTTTTTTTTTTTTACTGATAATACAGATTAAATTTTGCAATAGACAAGAGGTTACTGACACATTTAGTGGTTAAAGATGACCTAAAAAAATGTTTCAAAGAGAAAAACATGCCATATATTTCCATAAATATTTGCATTTCCATAAATATTGGTTATTAGACTGAAATTACAACAGTCTTTCATGTTCCGTTTCACTACACTTGCATAATGACAACTGCAGAGATTGGTCCTATGGTCTCTGTTACCATCTGGAAGTAACTATATTTGTTATGTTTTGTGTTAGACATTGTGTAAGACTTTTATATATGTTATTTCATTTCCTTTTTGATAACCTGTGAGGTTCGTATTTTATTACCACCTCACAGACTGAGAAACTCATGCTGAGAGAAGCTAAACAAACAGGTTTCATATTTGAAATCTTTTTACCTCTTATTCTTGAGCTTATACTTCAATGGACATATAGAACAAACCTGTGAAGTCAGAAATTTATAATTTTACCATGAGCATAATTTGTTTGCTGATTCCAAGATAAGCATCTATACTTTCCCAACACTATGTTAAAGGTCATCTGGACAAGCTTCTAACCAACCTCAAATTGTGGTTTTTGGATTTTTTCCATTTTATTTCTCCTACTTGAGCTTAATGTAGGTATTTCTGTGTTACTGTTGCTGCTAAGTCACTTCAGTCGTGTCCGACTCTGTGCGACCTCATAGACGGCAGCCTACCAGGCTCCGCCGTCCCTGGGATTCTCCAGGCAAGAATACTGGAGTGGGTTGCCATTTCCTTGAAATAAATAAAAGGTGTTTTATCTCTAAATGAAAGGATAAGTGATGAGCTTGCCAATTCTACAAAATGTTAATTGGTTATGGAACTAACTAGAAGTCAGCTATATTCAGGGTAATTGTGAAAGTGAGCTATGGCCACAGAATGTTATCTACAAGAAGTCTTTAGGGTACTATGAAAAAATTTACAATATTAGCATTAAGAAATAGGTTTATAATGTCTAAAATTTTTAAACTACTTTTGTCTATTTTTAAAAAGTTTCTTTATACCATAATTTAAGACTTCCCTGGTGGCTCAGACAGTAAAGCATCTGCCTACAATGTGGGAGACCTGGGTTCGATCACTGGGTCGGGAAGGTCTGGAGAAGGAAATGGCAACCTACTCCAGTATTCTAGCCTGGAAAATCCCATGGACAGAGGAGCCTGGTAGGCTACAGTCCATGGGGTCACAAAGAGTTGGATACAACTGAGTGACTTCACTTCACTTGGCTACATTTGTTATATGATGATTAAACTTCTATCTGTAATAATTTTTTAAATAAAAGAACCATGCAAAGTATGTTCCTCAAAAACGGGCACATTTTGCTTTATGAATGTTCTCAATTAATATAATGTGGTAGTATATTAGAACACTATAATCCCAAAGTTGATCTAATAGTGAAAGGCAAATTATGTGTTATCTTAATCAGGAATATTTTAATTACTAGCAAAAGAAATCTATCACATACAGGGTAAATTAAGAAAAAGCAGCTTGAATGCATCTGTTATGCTATCAGATCAGATCAGATCAGATCAGTCGCTCAGTCGTGTCCGACTCTTTGCGACCCCATGAATCCCAGCATGCCAGGCCTCCCTGTCCATCACCAACTCCCGGAGTTCACTCAGACTCACGTCCATCGAGTCAGTGATGCCATCCAGCCATCTCATCCTCTGTCATCCCCTTCTCCTCCTGCCCCCAATCCCTCCCAGCATCAGAGTCTTTTCCAATGAGTCAACTCTTCGCATGAGGTGGGCAAAGGACTGGAGTTTCAGCTTTAGCATCATTCCTTCCAAAGAAATCCCACTGCTGATCGCCTTCAGAATGGACTGGTTGGATCTCCTTGCAGTCCAAGGGACTCTCAAGAGTCTTCTCCAACACCACAGTTCAAAAGCATCAATTCTTTGGTTCTCAGCCTTCTTCACAGTCCAACTCTCACATCCATACATGACCACAGGAAAAACCATAGCCTTGACTAGATGGACCTTTGTTGGCAAAGTAATGTCTCTGCTTTTGAATATGCTGTCTAGGTTGGTCATAACTTTCCTTCCAAGGAGTAAGCGTCTGTTAATTTCATGGCTGCAATCACCATCTGTAGTGATTTTGGAGCCCAGAAAAATAAAGTCTGACACTGTTTCCCCATCCATTTCCCACGAAGTGATGGGACCGGATGCCATGATCTTCGTTTTCTGAATGTTGAGCTTTAAGCCAACTTTTTCACTCTCCACTTTCACTTTCATCAAGAGGCTTTTGAGTTCCTCTTCACTTTCTGCCATAAGGGTGGTGTCATCTGCATATCTGAGGTTATTGATATTTCTCCCTGCAATCTTGATTCCAGTTTGTGTTTCTTCCAGTCCAGCGTTTCTCATGATGTACTCTGCATATAAGTTAAACAAACAGGGTGACAATATACAGCCTTGACGTACTCCTTTTCCTATTTGGAACCAGTGTGTTGTTCCATGTCCAGTTCTAACTGTTGCTTCCTGACCTGCATACAAATTTCTCAAGAGGCAGATCAGGTGGTCTGGTATTCCCAGATATTCTATGGAACCCAGGAAATCACAATCTCTATTTTATCTCATCTCTGTTTCACTCTGACGGTCTTCTCTCTCTCCTAGATGAACTTTCATCCCTCTATTCAGCTCAGTTGCTCAGTTGTGTGCCGGGAGCCGGCATATTGCATATTGAGTGAGGATCTGGAATAGCTCAACTAGAATTCTATCACTGCCGGGGGCCAGCGTGAGGCACTCCGCCCGTGGCAAAGGTCCTGAGGAAGGAGGCTCAGCATACGCAAAGGCGGGATCCAGCCTCAGGAGTCCCCCTGGAAATTATCGAGCATCTACCCCCAAAACCAGAGTCTGCCTACTTTCTGCTTTGTGCTTTCACCTACACCTCTGACTTTACGGGGGCTGTCCCCCACTACCTCTCTATGAAAAAAGAGTTAGCTTACAGCTCCAGTTAATAATTCCTGGGTGTGACAGTGTTTCAACCTACAAACTCCTTTGGAAGTCCTCTAGCCTGCCTGAATAGGTTTTTTCTGGCAACATGTGAGAGGCAGGAGATGTTCTAAACTATCTAAACACAGATTCCTTTGAGTAGTTAAAAGATTGATTAGAAATTGTATTGGTGAAGGGTTTTTCACTTGTTGGGCCAATGTTTGCTGCTAAGTCTCCATATCCCTTACCTACTGTGTCCTTGGCGGTGTATTGATTGATATAATGGGTGTATAGAAATGTAAGTAGTAGCCTCAATGTTTGTAACCTTGGACCCTTGAGTTAATTCTTTTCTTGATTGAGCCCACCTCACCGTTTTGCCCTATAGGAATGCAACTTTATCCAATGCTTTTTGGAGGCTGGCGCCTGACTTTAGAATAATCACCTTTAGAGAAAAATAAGTTTCTTAAAATGTTAACAGGCCTCCTGGCCAGAAGATGATGTAAATCACCTAAACTTTTGCATATGATAAGTTTGAAAGCCTGGCTTCGATAAGGATCAGGAACTGCTGTCTTTGCATGACTCTACCCCTTCCCCCATTATCCTCTATGCACAACTTAAGGTATAAAACTACTTTGGAAAATAAAGTATGCCCTTTTTTTGTTCACCGAAATTTGGTCTCCCCATGTCGTTCTTTCACCTTCTAGCTGAACTTTTCCTCTGAGGCAGGGAAGCTCGTCAAGCCTACTAATTTTGCCTGGGCTTCTAAGATCTGACCGGGGAGGCCTTAGTGTCTCCTCTCCTTCGGGAGAACGGGAGGACGCCTGCGGCCTTCATAGGTGACATAAATTCCCTGCTTTGGAATTTTATTCAGCCTCTTTTCTTCACTGAATTTCTTCGCTGAGCTATCCTTATTTCACCACTCTTTATATCCTTAATAAACGTTTAATTAAGCAGTTGTTTCCTGATTTTCGCCTACGCCGTCCCCGCTTCGAATTCCCTGGATCCACTGGGGCTGGACCCCGGCAGCTGTGTCCGACTCTTTGTGACCCCATGAATCACAGCATGCCAGGCCTCCCTGTTCATCACCAACTCCCGGAGTTCACTCAAACTCACATCCATCGAGTTGGTGATGCCATCCAGCCATCTCATCCTCTGTCGTCCCCTTCTCCTCCTGCCCCCAGTCCCTCCCAGCATCGGGTCTTTTCCAATGAGGTAACTCTTCGCATGAGGTGACCAAAATATCGGAGTTTCAGCTTCAGCATCAGTCCCTCCAATGACTACCCAGGACTGATCTCCTCACCCTTCTATTACCATTTCTCATTGTCTCTACTGAAAACTGTTACTACTTTAGGCATAATCAAGGGCAAACCTGACAAATACATAGCTCCTCAAATGAAATGCCATTATTTTATTTATTTATCTTTAATTGAAGGATAATTGCTTATGAATCTGATATGCTATGGAACCTAGGAAATCACAATCTCTATATTATCTCATCTCTGTTTCACTCTGAGGGTCTTCTCTCTCTTCTAGATGAACTTTCACTCCTCTATTACCATTTCTCATTTTCTCTACTGAAAAACTGTTACTTCTTTAGCCATAAACAAGGACAAACCTGACAAATACACAGCTCCTCAAATGAAATGCCATTATTACATTTATTTATCTTTAATTGAAGGATAACTGCTTTACAGTATTGCATTGGTTTCTACCAAACCTCAACATGAATCAGCCATAGGTGAAATGCCATTATTTTAAAAGTTAAGCATCAACTCACAAATGTCACTCAATCCCAAATCCAAATTGGCCTAAATTAAGCAATGTCTACCAGAGAGAGACAATAAGGAGAAACATGATTGCTGAGGGTCCTTTCCTTTGGATAACAGTAGGCATGCAAACCTCAGTGACAAGTCATGTGACCTGTATAGCTGTTCCCAAAAGCTTTTAATTCAAATGCATCCTTACACAGGAAAAACAACTATGAATTGTCCCCCACCTACCATATAAAGAAATTAACCCTGACACACCAGTCAGTAAGAAAAAGACTCAGGTTTAAGACACAGTTTGGCTGATTTCAGAGCCCAATCCCTGTCACATCTCCAGGGAGACCCTGAAACCTATTATTACCTCATGAGAGAACAAGTTCAGTGGTTTTGTTAGGTAGGTAGACTAGGAAACAGGAGTCCAAAATGGCGGTGGCTAAAAGACAAGAAAGGGGAAAGCCTGCAAAAACAGAACAAAGGAAGGTCTGAGGACCAGAGTGAGGACCTCTGGTAGAACAAACAGCACTCCTGGCTAGCCCAATTTACATAGGGCAGGCCTGGTGGGTGGGGGGAGGAAAAAACATAAAAAGAGGAGCCAAAGGGCCAGGTCTCTCCTGCGCGCTCGCGTGCTCTCTCTCTCCTCTTTGTGTCTTTGGGTCATCATTCCCTCATGCCTGGAGGATGTACTTTCCAAAAAAACTGAGCTGTAACATGGAGCCGTAACACTGATCTAAGAACTATAACATGGTCTGTCCAAGAGCTGTGATGTGCCGAGAGCTTTAATGTCCATCGCTTTAAATCTTTGTTGTGATGAGACAGAACTAAGGAGATTACACTCACCTGAGAGTTTCATATTACAGATGGCAAGATTCAAAAGTGCCTGTGTGTGTGCTCTGTCCTGTCCAGCTCTTTGTGAACCCATGGACTGTAGCCTTCCAGGATCCTCTGTCCATCAGATACTCCAGGCAAGAATATTGGAGTGGGTTGCCATTTCTTCCTCCAGGGATATTCCCAACCAGGGATTGAACCCATGTCTCCTGAGTCTCCTGCATTAGCAGGCTGATTCTTTACCACTAAGCCACCTGGGAAGCTTCAGAATATAACAAAAAATAAAACAATGATGATAACTGCTAACATTTGTTGAATGATTGTGAGATTTGGGCATGTGATAAGTATTGGATCCATTTAATCTTCTTATCCACCCTTTAAAACAGGGACCATCATTATCCCACATGACAAAACAGATGCAACAAGAGACTAAGTCACTTGCTCAAAACAACAATACTAGTTAATTGTAGATCTAAACTCAGAGTTTAAACTTAGGCAAAAAGATTCCAGACTACCAGCTTTTAATAGCCCAAGATTTGATTGTACATATCACTAGGGAGAGAGGAAGAAAGAGATAAACTAACTGTTAAATCCTATATCTCTCTTTATATATATATTTTAAATGTATATATGCATATACATGTTATATATACATATGTATATGTGTATGGGTATATGCACACATATATTCTGCATAAGTATAAAAATATATTTAATCTTCCAAATATTCAAAGCTGAAAATGCATGTCAGTAGTGTGGGTTTTTTCTCCTTTCGTTTGCCTAGGAAAACTGCTTGCTGGTCCCTCTCCTTTTGTCAGAGACTGATAAGGGCTGTGCAATCTCGTAGTCAAAACATCT
Source organism: Bubalus bubalis (assembly GCF_019923935.1). NCBI lineage: Eukaryota > Metazoa > Chordata > Mammalia > Artiodactyla > Bovidae > Bubalus > Bubalus bubalis. Next base: position 25,745,798 of record NC_059177.1, on the reverse strand, counting down.
CACTAAAAAGCTTCTTTGGCGGCAAAGCCTATCTTGGAGTGTGTTTGGCTTCCTGGCTGCCTTATTTGTTTACAACAATGCTCTTAAAATTGTCTCTACCATCTGTGTGAGGTCTAGTTCCTTGAATGAGAATGAGGTATTAAAATGCCATCCAGATGTCTAGATGCATATCTGCATTAACATATTATGCAAATTGTCACGAGGCACTTTTTCTCCTTCTTAAACAAAAAATATTTTTAGATAGCCTGTAAGAAAGTAAATCTGTGGAGGCAAAAGCAATTTTTTTTAAAGGTAAAGGAAAACAAGATGCATCAGATTTGTGTTGATAATTTTGATCATTATATCTTATGAAATGGTGACTTACACATGATTTTGTGGCTATCCCTTTGCCAAGATGGATGCCAAGAGATAGAGCAAAATTTACCTTGAAAGAGGGATACTATGAACCCAGCATACATTGTTTTCTTATGAAAAAATCATATATTAAAAACATTAATGAAAACACTACCTTGATTCAATATGCCATTTCACGTTTGGCATATGTCATCTTCTAAACTTGTGTCTCAGTTTACTATTGCAATAAACAAGTAAAACTTTATTTCTGATGAATTTATTATTTAAAAATTCTAAATAATGACACATAAAAAATGTTTCCATGTTTATGGGTTTATGGATTGTATGTGATATGTATATTGGAAGTTTCTTTAACGTGTTATAAGAATTTCCATACAAATGTGATATGTTGAAATATAATAATTCCCTTAGATTTCAGAAATAAATATGATTCATTTCATAATTTACATGTACTGATCCTCATATTTCTTCTTATCACTGTGTTCCCTTTATAATTTCTGAATATATATTTCTGGAGAGGGGATAAACTTCTTGGCTCTTTTATATATTAATTCAAATTCAAAGATTTTTTTTTCCTTTCCATAAATAAACAAGAATAACAGCATCATTTATAAAACACATGTTGCAAACTCAATTATTCCCGAATCAATATTTAAACTGCAATCGTGTTTACTTACAATGAACTCCATTACATGCTTCAGAGATAACTAATTCATTATTGCTGCTGAAGATCTTGACATAAGGTGCATAATTTAAAATAAAATCAGCAAGACAAAACTAAGCTAAAATGTTTTTAGGGTCATATTATCTCTGAGTTTACCAATAATGATAGATTTTTTTTTCTTTTTCTCAATGAGTATTGATTCAACAAACAGACCATTAATACCTACAAAAAGCCAATTAAAGGAGTTAGTACCTTCTATGTTGTCACATCAGACTTTTTCAATAGACATGTGGCATGATCAAATAAAAACAAATTTATTGACAGCGTTACTGAGAATGTGGAAGATGTATTGGAAGTAGGAAAGCAGTAAAAGAAAGGATGAGAAGTTTAGAAATACAAGTTGGAATTGAAGCTGTTCATTAATATACAGTGAATCAGCCACGTTTTCTATCTTCTTAATTCCTCTACAATTAAACTGTGTTGAGAAGAGCAAAGGGAAAGTGAAGATTAATTATCTAGTAGATTCAGTAAGAATTAGATGATCCAGGCCTTCTCACCCACATACTTTGCTGATAAAGTGTCTCCCTGATCCTGCCAAACATCCTTGCTTGGATCTGGGGCTAGACCACTCTTCTTTCCTTCTCATATATAAATGCTTAGAGGCAATTGTCACCAACTATCCCAAAGTTCTTGCCAGGATTCTCAAGCAAAACTAAATGAAAAAAAAAAAATGTAATTCAACACAAATATATAGCTTTTCCTTAAAAACTGACCTCAAACCTAGTAAGTGTATCTGTGGTCAGAATTCTAAGAGAAAACGAAGATGTTGCACTTACTACCATTGATCTGCCTCTCAGAATGCTGGAATTAATGACCTTCAAGATAAGAACTACTAAAGAATTTGTAGTATAAAACAATTCCTAACCAAATCACCCAAAATACACTGTGACTGCTGGTCTTTCATTTAGGAAAATTACTGAGAAGGAGGTGCAATATACTACTTGAGGGAAACTTGTATTTTACTTTAAAATGCATTTTGACAGAATTAACGGATAATACAACCCAGCCCACCACTGCATTCTATATACAATTTTCACTTGAAGCAGTTAAGATTCAGTGATCTGACCGTCACCTAAAAGTGTGGGAGAGTTTACCATGTGCTCCAATCCCAATTTCAAATGACATTACCTTGTCAAAAAATAGATCCTGCTTTGGAATGATGAACCACTGAGAAAACAAACTCATTCTTTAAGTAAGCCTACTTACAGAATCTAATGCAAAAGCCCATTCCTTCACTTACTGCTGTAGTGCTCACCCAGTTAACAATTCTTGAGTGCCAGTCATCATCCCACCACTGTCATCCAGCACAGACCCTATGAAGTTCCCATGATAATACTGCAGGCATGGTTCAATCCTCTCTCCTTCAGTCACTCTGCCTTTCAATCTATCATCCCAAACCAATTGCTACATTTCAAAAGCACAACTATGCCATCTTATTGCTCAAAAATTTCATTGACTGCCATTATGTAAAGAAAAATAGAAAACGTTTTCATAATATTTATTTATTTTTTTCATTGTCTGGCCTAACCAAACTTAATATTTTTTTCTTTGTACTTGTCCTACTTCTCAAGGACTTAAAATTTCATTTAATAAGTGACCTGATGCTTTCCCACTTCTTTGTCTTGGCTTGTGTTTCTTCTTCCTTCATAAATCACTATCTCCAAATCTCTAAACCCTGTCAATTCATCAAGAAAACTAAGGCAGTGGCACCTAGTAGATATAGCTCACTCTTAAAACATTTCTTCTGCAAAGGTCTTCTTTCTTCTATTAAAACTGCTCATTTTTTAAATCTCAATTGAAGTATATATACACATATAGAAAAATGCATGCATCATATATGTATGGTTTATGAATTTTCATGAACTGTTCATAACACACAGTTCAAAGCAGCATAATAATTCAATGAGAACCCCAGAGGGCTACTTCACGTCCCCTACTATCACTATAGTTGCTGCTGCTGCTGCTAAGTTGCTTCAGTTGTGTCCGACTCTGTGAGACCCCATAGACGGCAGCCCACCAGGCTCCCCCGTCCCTGAGATTCTCCAGGCAAGAACACTGGAGTGGGTTGCCATTGCCTTCTCCACTATAGTTACTAGTCACTGGTAACTTGCCTGACTTCTAACAGCACAGAGGCATTTGTCTGTACTTTACATACATAGAATCATACAGTATATGTTTTTTTGTGTCTGGCTTCTTCTACTTGTTAGGTAGTCAGAACACGAAAAAGGAGTCTAGAATGGCAATAGCCATGGAATGTATTGTGTTTAGTTTTCACAGGCTTTTCCCTTCTTTGTCTTGTAGCCATCATCATTCTAGACTCCTTTTTCCTATTCTAACTACCTAACATACTCAACATTATATTCATCCATGTTTCTACACACGGTTATAATTTATCAATTCTTGGGGCTATATTATATTCTACCATGCAACTATGAGACAGATTAGTAATTCATCCTACTGCTTAGGGAACTTTGGGTATTTTCCAAATTTTGACTAACATGATAGTACTGCACTTGATATTTTAATTATTATATAGACATATATTAATTCATGAGTGTGTGTGTGTGTGTGTGTGTGTATTCTTTCAGGTATGTAGCTATTTTTTAAACTGTCTCATTGCCCATATTAGGCTGTGAGCATCTTTAGGGCAATTTCTCTCCTTTCTTTCATTCCTAGCATCTTGCCTACACTGTTCATAGCAAAAATATAAATTATTATTAGCAGAACATGTTAGTGCATATAATCCATTGGAAAACATACACCTTATATAAAATGAGAAATTAAACAATAAACCATTTTCCTCTCTATTAATCTTTATTACTACTACTTCAAATAATCTAAATCATCACTGTCTAAAATAATCCAAATACCTCAGTGGTTGGCAGGGGCTCTCTGTGATGACCCTGGGGAAGGTCAACTGTCTTCTGCTAATTGCTCTAATCTTCGAATCCCACCAGCAGAGTTAAGGTGATAAAAGTTGCAAAGAAAAGTCATACATTAAGAAGTAAGTGTGTTAAAAGAGTCACAATTAAGGTAATATAGGGCATCCTAAATACAGAAGTCCATGTAATTTTCTAAAAGGAGCAAATCTCCAAATCAATGGAGCTGATTCGGGTTCCCCTAAGACTAATAAAGGCACTGCATGGCTCTCACTAAAGCTGAGATTTGTGTATTCCCACATAGCTCAAGAGACCCAAGAGACATACTGTAAATTCTTCTACCAGCAAAGGAAAAAGGAGCAATGAATTTTGCTAGTTTTAACACCGGATCCACACATGCTTTAAAAATGTTCAAGGGCAGCCAGTCCTTATTTATAGTAAGGCACTCCTAACACCAGACCTAAACTTCCCAAGTCTTAAATTTATGCCTCGATTTGTGGCCATTCATTATCACTGCTGTAGTTAAATGCATTGTGAGGCGCTAAGGTAAACCCATTATGGGGTACTCATCTGAGCTCTTCAGAGTTTTCTGTGAAAGAGCACAAGTAACCCCAAACAGCGAATTCATTTGCACAGGCAGTGCTAGGATTTTTGAAGTCACCCACAAATGAGTCAAAGTGTTGGATTTAATAAACTCAAACAGGTCTGTTAAAAGTGTATCAATAGTTTTAATTTCAATAATGTTTTAAAGAATGTTTAACACACACTGGATAGACATTTCAGAAAATGTATGAATAACTTTTAGACTTAAAAACAAATGCAAAATATTAAAAAAAACATCTTGACCTATGTGAACACAACTGTGGACAAAAAGGCTGATGATTATTTATATTTTTATTTTTCTCCCAAGCAATCCTTTCTGCTTTTAATGAAAAACAAAAACAAAAAAAACCTATATTCTATATTCATTATGTTTACTTATCTCCTTAGAGAATCTATCCAATTTCCCCATCTTCTATAAGAAAGGCAAACTTTAAAATGGTCTTCACTTATAGATAGGAATCTTGCTGAACACTCTGCCTACATGCTTCTCCATATTTTATCAGCATAAAGAAATAAAAATTTAAGTATCACAAGGAAGCATCAAAGGAAAGAAAGACAAAAGGAAGCACATTTTTTCAATTATAGATTAAGAAAAAAAGTATGAATGATCTAAAGCTAAGCTTGCTAATTCATTATCTACAATGATGAGAAAAAGTTCAATGTTCTCAGCGAAGCAACTGGGAATTAAGAAAATATATAGGTCTCACTTTTAGCTCAAATTGCTTGCCTCATTTGTGGGTTGAAACAGATCTAAAAATTGCCTGAGAAGTAGCTCATTTTCATATTTTATAGCAGCTGAACTCTGTGTATATATATGTGTGTGTGTGTGTGTGTGTTTGCATGTATGTGTTGAGGTTGGGAAAACATCTTATTTAAGCACATACACTGATCAGATGTCTTTGTGTCCATAGGAATTTTTTAACCTTTATGTCCCTTGGATAGTCTTACTTAAAGCCTAGAGATTCTTTGGACATTGTTCAAGTTACAATTAATTATTCCTTCCCCTGAGAAGAGAGGGGAGTAACCAACATCTTACTATTGTTACTGGAATATGGTATAGTAAAGCTCTGACAGTATTATTCTACAACATAATATATACATGTTATAAGAAGGGAAGAAGTCTAGAGACATGATTTTCTGTAAAATACTTACATACCTCTGGCCAGAACAGTGTATCTGTTTGCTAGTTAACAGGTATTGAGTGCTTACCACGATCCAGATGATGGTCTAGACATTTTGCACACATTTCTCCCCCCCCCCCCGCCATTTAATCCCAAAACAACACCTCCCCTTCTTATATCTCCTAGTGCCTCTTTTTAACTTCAGCTGGTTGGTGGCAGTCACCGGGCATATTCTGACAATATCTTGCCTGTGTGTGGCAACAAACCTCCCAGTATCTGCCCTGACCTTCTGTCCCAGAGCCTGGAGAGATTCCTGTGGAACTGGTCAGATACATGTGTGCAAATCTCCAAGTGTGTCAAAGTTAGCACCCCATGGGGAACACACTGGGGAAGGGGGGTCTGCTGTGAATACTCCGCTCCTCAGTTTCTTGGTAGACCTTTCTCTGGGAAAGTCTGTACAGTTCTCAAAGGACTTGCAGCAGGGTTGAACCCCAGTGATCATAGCTCTAAATTAACAGACAGAGCTCTAAATGGGACAGAGCTCTAAATTAACTCTTGTGTCTTCACTATTTAACTCTTCCCAGGACCCAACCGCATGTGATCACCTCCTAAAACAAACCAACGGCACACAATCCTGTATCTTAGACTCTGTTCTTTAGGGAAATCCAGGTTATACAAATCCTAATATATAATGACCTAATATGGAAGGTTTCATATTAACTCTATTTTAAGATGAAGACAAGGACATGCAGAAAGGCTAAGTAACTTGCCCAAGGTCACACAGTAAGTATTAAAACCTGGATGCAAAACCAGCGAGCCCAGCGCAGCCCAGATCCTTATGGCCTCCCTGGCTTCACCAGGACCAAAGTGAAACAGGGAGGCTATTTTCAAAGGAAAGAGGGCTGCACGACCTGCAGATAGTAGATATGACTGAATTCTGAGGCAACCACATAAATATATGCACACATGCACAAATGCTGTACAACTTTCCTTTTCTACTCTATGCAATTCAAACTCCACCACACTACATCTCATTTCCTCAAGTTCCACTGCAGAGTTTATTAAAAGTCAAAGGATTATAAGGTCTGATAAAATTATCAGCAAGGATTCTTCCTTTTCACATCTGTCCTCATTCTGTGGCCCAAGGGAATGAACAATGTTCCAGCCAAGAGAACAGCTATTTCTTGAGATAATAGGTCTGGAAACCCAGCCTCCTCCTCATGGCCCTGTGTGACAACTTCCATCCAGTACTTGGAAAACAAAGATATCCTACGAGAATAGCACAAAACATCTCCGCAAATAATTCACAAGCTGTTTTTTTTTTTTTTTTAACTCAGACATGAAAAGCAAAATAGTTACCATGTACTAAACACATACTACATATATATGTCAGAGTATCTGAAAAACTGGAAAAGACAAGACAGTCTTATTTGTAAAGGGATATTAATTACATTTTCAAATAATATGCTTAAGATATATATTTTTTCAAATATCTTCTTCAGGACAGCATCGCTCAATTTAAAGCCATGAGTCCAGTTCTAAAAAAATCCAGAAAAAAATGCAATAAATGCTTTAAAAAGTCTGAAATCACAAGGAACATAATGCCGTTATTTTACAGCTAATAGCTACTGTGGTAGAATTCGATGTGCAATTCCATATTCAGTCCTTTACTGCAAAGCTGCCTATTAGTAACTGTCTATAACTTAATAGTGTCTAGTATCTCTACTTCAATTTATTTTATTGTCTGTGAGTGCCTAGCATAATACCCTTGAGGCCTAGAATCCTTTCAAGCAAAAAACATGCTGAAAAAAAAATTTCGTTTTGTGGTCACCAGCCTGTCTTCCAAAGAAGTGAAAACATATAAACCTTTGTTATAAAGGTGGATGGTGCAAAATGATTACATTTGGCAGTTTCAATCTAGTCACCAGTGTCCTCTGAAATGTTTAGAGATGTAACTGGCTTTTATCTATGATTTTAAAAGGGTTAGTGAAAACTTTTTTTTTTTGGTTTGTTCCTTTCTCTAGGGAACTCCAAACACTGAATATCATTCTGGCCTTGATGCCACAATCAGAACTGTTCCCATCTAGCGTCCTGCTGAACAAAGTTCAAGGTCATCTCCTGATGCCTTGGGAATCTGTATCCACATGGCCGCTGCTGCTGCTTTTACATATGCTGAGACTGGTGGAAGTGCTACCTTGCCTGTAAGCCTACACCTTACCAGGACATTTCCACTCGCACAACGCATCACACAGTGTGCTCTGAACTCCAGCTGAATGGTGAGAAGCTATAACCCTTCACTCCCTTCTTTCTCCAGGGACCCTTCCAGGTTAAGAGCATGAGCTTCCAGAGTGATGCCTGGGTTTCCATCCTGGCTTCCCCTATTCCCAGCTAGGGGTCCTTTGGGTAGATTAACCTCTAGCATCTCCAACTACTTCCTTTGCAAAAGACTGATAAAATAATAATTATTCTAGGAATGGTGTAAGAAATGAATAAAATATTTCATGTTAAGATGTTTTATAGCTTAGAAACGGGAGAATCTATAAATTTGGGATCTTATCAGGCAATCATTTAGTTTCTGCCTAACTAATCTATGTATTTTTCTTCTTGACTCCAACATTCAATCTCAATTTCTGTCTGTCTTTAGGTGCTCAGTTCAGGTCAAACCAGGTCCCATAAAGACTCTGTTCTCTATACTTAAAGGTTGTATCTTTCCCAGTATATCTAGGTTTTTTTTTTTTTTTTTTTTTTTTGGTTGTTTGTTTGTTTTCTAGGCACTGTGCAACATGTGGGATTTTAGTTCCCTGACCAGGGATCAAACCCACACCTCCTGCATTGGGAACATGGAGTATTAACCACTGAACCGCCAGGGAAGTCCCCATTTTTAGTTTCTTCACTCAGGTTTTACTCTTTACCTTCTCACCAATCCACCCATCTTACAATATGAATCCTCTTATTCCATTTATATACTATACTTTTAATTCACAGTTCTTGACTCCTCTACCACTTATTCACAGTAGAATATGAAGTGTTTGCCATATGTAAAACAGGAAAATACCAAGAAAAATAAGACAGAAACAGATTAATTTTTTTGTCTCTTGTCCCGCAGGTTCTAATTGCATATAATAGCATTGTTCTAAAGTTCATATGTGAATCGACATGCATTCTCTTTGAAACATCATGTATCATAAAAAGTTGCATATACTTTTTGTGAGGTTATCAAAGAACTATAGGAATGCACACATTTACAGATAGAACATTATTGTTGCTTTATACCATGTGTTTTTAATTCTACCCCCCCAAATATGGTGACCTTTCTCATAAGATTATTAAGCAAACATACGGTTATGAATACATATGTACATACATATGTACAAAAGTACAGACCAATCTTATAAAGCAGCAAGTACAGAGGGTAGAAAACACTCTACAATCACCTAACTACATACTCAGTAAAATGAAACAAAGATTTATCAAAGTCACTTTTATATGCCATTCAGACTGCTATAAAAAACATGATAGACTTTGTGGCTTATAAGCAATGAAACTTATTTCTCACAGTTCAAGAGTTTGGAAAGTCCAAGATAAGGGTCTGGTGGGAGGATGCTTCCTGGTTAATAGGTGGCTGATTTCTCAATGTTCTCACACCTGGAGGGGGCAAGAGAGCTCTCTGGGGCTCCATTCATAATGTCATTGTTCCTATTCATGAGACCTCCACTCTCCTGAATCACATCCCAAAGACCTCACCTCTTAATACAATCACCTTAGGCATTAGGATTTCAACTCATGAATCAGCAGGGTGTGGAGACACAAACACTCAGTCTATTGCAATCATCTATGTGTAATATTTATTGAGCATGGCACCTTTCTTCATGACATTCTGGCAATATGGATCAGATCTCAATAGTTCGCATCCCAATACAACTACTGTTGAGACAGATATTTTAGAATAAGAGAAATAAATATCAAAACTCCGTGATGTTTTATAACTCCTTCTCAAATATTTTCTCCTCAAGCCTACCTTAACCAACTTTATAACTAGCATTAGTGGCTTAAAAACTAGGAATCTGAATGCCCTTAAAACACTGCTTTTTCTTTCTGTTCCTCAGTGCATTTATCTGCAGTCAATGTTAGGCATACTTTTACATCTTGTTTTTTTTTTTTTTTTTTGCTAAACGTTAGGCTAGAATTCACAGTGAGTAATTAGAGTGCTTCACAATACACAAGATTATAGTTGTAAATGTATCCAAGAGATTATTTAGAGATTAAAATATATCTTTGCAGATTAGGTAATATTTTTTCTTTGGAATGCATATAATGAAGACACATTTAAAGTCAAGAGGAATGAATTCACCGATTGACCTTAAATCATCTACTTTTTAAACATTGGAAGCAGACTAAACTATCGAGTTATACAAGTAATTTGTACGTTAAAAAAGAAATAAAGGTGTGTTTTTACTCTGAGGAAAGCATTTATCACTACCTTCAATGCTGCCTAGATTATAAAATAATGAATCTACACCTTCCTTGCCTGAATTGATTGGAAGGATCCTAACAACGTGAACAGTATTTTCAAAATGCAATTGATCTTTCCTTTGACTAAAATAAATTACAAAACTGTGGAAATATGCTCACTAATGGTAATGACAATCTCAACTGTTCAGCAGAAAGCAATGCAACTTGAATCAGATATTTGCAGGCCAAGACCAATTAAGGTTCAAGGAAATTATCCACAAAATTCAAGTAACAACAACAAAAACAATACTTGGACCTGAAGAACTGAGCAACAGAGCTTCTACATTTAAAATAGCCATTCTTCAGGAGAAACAAACTTGGTCTTAATACTATCTATCTATCTATATATATATATTATTTGCCTATAATCATAAGAAGCCCAGACCACCTAACTTAGAGAACTTATATATATTATATATATACACACACATACACACACACACACACACATATATATATATATATATATATATATATCTCCATATTATAAAAGTTGGGGGCTTCCCAGGTGGCTCAGATGGTAAAGAATATGCCTGCTATGAGAAAGACTTGGGACTTGGGTTTGATTCCTGGGTCAGGAAGATCCCCTGGAGAAGGGAATGGCAATCCACTCCAGGATTCTTGTTTGAGAAATCCCATGGACAGACAAGCCTGGCAGGCTGGTTTCATATTGCCCATACAAATTAGTTGAAATTTGGCGCAGTATGTAATCTGATTTTTTTCCTCCAGCTTTCTTGAGCTAAAATAGGCATGTTCTATGCTCAGTTGTGTCTAACTCTTTGCAACCCCATGGACTGTAGCCCACCAGGCTCCTCTATTCATGGAATTCAAGAATACTGGAGTGGGTAGCCATTCCCTTCTCCAGGGGATCTTCCTGACTCAGGGATTGAATCCACCTCTTTTGCGTCTCCTGAATTGGCAGGCATATATTCTTTACCATTGTGCCACCTGGAAGCCCTCAAAATAGACATGACATTGTGGAAGTTTAAGGTATACAGAGTAGTGATTTGATATATGGATATATTGCTATAATTGCTATTGCTATAATAAGGTCAATTAACACATTCATCACATAGTTACAGTTTTTTTACATTGTTGTTTCACTTGCTGTGCCATGTCCTCTCTGTGGGTGAAATGTATTTTCCTGGCCCTTGACTTTAGATGTGATTTTATCATTTGCTTTGGTCAATGATAGGCGAGCAGAAGTAACACCATATCACTGCCAAGGGGGTGTTGAAAAAGAACTGGCATACATTTACTTTCTCTTTTGTACCTCTGCCTCTGCCATATAAAAAGTATAGCCTACCCATCCTGCTGGTCCAAGAACCATGCGAGACCTGTGGACTAGACCCATGGTCCTACAGTAAGAGATAGAGCTAGCCAGTTACTGCAGCCTAAAGCAGGGCATCCTAACCACACTGAGCCTTAACCAGCCACTTCCCAACAACCTGCAGACACATGCTCAGTAATAAATGATTATTATCATTTTAAGCCAGTTTTGAATGTCTGTTACATAGCAAGAATAAACTGATACAGTGGGAGAATAAACAAAACTGAGCTTGACTTTCCTAAACCTTATTTACCAGTTTCCTATTCTCCATAGCAGGGATAGATTTATATTCTTTAGCTATTTGTTTATTTAATAATCTTATTCAAAAGCTACTAAGTGTCAGACATTATATCATATATTTGGGAAACACCGATGAGTAAAAGAAAGTATACATTTACTGATGAATAAAGAATTATATAGCTTAATAACCACTGAGGAGAGAAGTGTATCTGCTTTATGAGGACATTAGGACTTCAATTATTGACTTACCTGGTCAGTCAGGGAATACTTCCTGGAGGAAGTGACCCAGTAGCTAAATTTAATGAATAGAGATTCAAGTGCCTCTCTACTCTACCGGCAGCAGTGATCTTAGGTTTAGACTGACAATGTAACTTATAAGGCACAATATACTTCAACTAGCATCAGGTTGACTGATCCCTAGAAAGATACAGAAAGGAAACAATTGAGAATGCCACAACAGCAGCTTTGTAGAGTTTCCATGACTCCCAGGCACACTTTATGTCATTCCGCATTTAAGAGAAGCATAGTCATGAAAGACAAGCTAAGCATGGGCAGAACTTCAGGTTTGAAAGGTCCCAGCCCTAAGCTCATTTCAATTTTTTATGTGTAGTATTCTAGGCATTCACTCAGGGCTATGGACTCATGTGCATATTCTCAGCTATATCTCATCATCAACACATATATACTTAAAAAATAGGTGCTGCAGCTAGTCCTGTAGTCACCAACTGGATTGTCACTTATTTTGCTCTAATACAAGTCTACTCTCAGAAAGTCCTTGAGTTGACAGTTCAAGAAAAATTGATGGCAATACTCCCATGTCCAGGAGGCCAAAAGAAATGTGAGAACCAGCTACAGCCACTTTTAATCCATAGAGTTATTCAGAAGTAGGAGCAGGAATGTAGTAGAACATTGAGAATTAAAAAGTTGTGAACAGAAGGAAAAGGGTGCTTTAAAACCCTAAAGTAAGAAGAAAACTCGTCATCACACTGGAACTGAAAATAGTTCAGTAGTTAAATGTGAGGGTGATATAATGCGAGATGGGGGCTGAATAAGTAAACAGATATAAGAAGAGATAGCCGAAGCTACACACGATCTTTATAAACCAGAATAAGTATTTGGAATGTCACACTGAGAGGAACCAAGGCTGTGGAATTACACACATACATATATATGCACACATACACTCTCACACACAAAATGTACACATATATTCACACATATGTTTATACATACTACTGCTGCTGCTAAGTCACTTCAGTTGTGTCTGACTCTGTGCGATGCCATAGACAGCAGCCCACCAGGCTCCTCTGTCCACAGGATTCTCTAGGCAAGAATACTGGAGTGGACTGCTGTTTCCTTCTCCATATACATACTACATGTTTGTACAAATTCATTTTTGAATAAGATTGCTTATGATATGGAGAATAGAATGGATTAGAAAAAGAACATAGACAAAAAGATTAGTTAGAAGGGCATTACCACAATCCAGGCAAAAGATAAAACTAGTCTTGACTATAATAAGGACACATGGACAGAGAGAAATGGTTAGATTAGAAAAAAATATCTAGGGGATAGCATTGACTTTAATGGGCTTCCCTTGTAGCTCAGTTGGTAAAGAATATGCGTCTGGTGCAGGAGACCTGGGTTCGATCCCTGGGTCGGGAAGATCCCCTAGAGAAGTAAATGGCAACCCACTCCAGTATTCTTGCCTGGAGAATCCCAT